>NC_050189.1:14222352-14533602 GCF_008315115.2 Sander lucioperca
TGTCAAAGATTGTGGGTTCCCATCAGTCACTTAGACACAAAAACATAGGAAAATAGGGTCCAGGTTGAAAAAAACGGTAGTTACCCTTTAGTAATAGCTTATGATTGACCTACAGTATACAGTATATCATTAGATACCTTTGATACCCAAAGAAATATAACTATATATAATATAAATAGTTGTCCTAGTGTCTCCCTATTTAAGCTCTGTTAACATGAACCTCTAGTAACAATACAAATAGTAGAAACGACAGCAGAACAAGAAATCCCTCTGGGTGTTGTCTAATGTGTCATGTTTCCCATCTTTACCAATTAATTCACTCTGTTTTGTGTTTGTGGGAAAGCACAGCTTTTGGTTTGGAGCAAGTTGTTCTTTGTTCTGCTTTTATTGCTCATTGTTTGCTTATTCCAGCAGAATTGTCGTGAGGCAATTTAAATTAAATGTTACTGTCGGATCATGTCACAACATTGAACATTTGTTGCATGTTGTTCATTCTAGTTTTTGTGGGCCAGCAGTAGTCCGGAGATTAGGGAGATGATTTGGTGACCTGAAGGTTGCTTGGCCATGATGCAAGGTGTTTCTTCTCAAATGTGACTTTAGGTTGTTTCCTGGACAGTTTTTCCTGGAGTCCTTAACCTTAAAATATTTCAGTTATTACTAGGGGTGTCACGATTCTCCAAATCTTCGATTAAATTTTCGATTCTAAGGTCACGATTCGATTCTTGATTTTACTTTTTTTTTTTTTTAAACCACAGGTTGCTATGCCATTATTCAAATAATATTTGAACATTTAATGCTCAAATGCAGCCTGTTATTAATATGTACTACATTACTCAGGCTTATGCATCGTCAATGCCACTATAAGCATGTGGTTGTTGTTACACGTTCTGTCCATTAGAGGGACTTCCAACATTAGCCTGGCCTTGAAGGGGACCTAAGTCACAGCGCATTGCATTTCTGGCACGCCGGTCTCTGTTTACATTCATTTTCCACCACGAGCACACAGCGACCAACACAAATCAATAGAGAACTCTGTAATGAAAAATTATCTAACAAGTGTATTGGGGTGGTGATAGCGCAGTGGATATGACACATGGATATGACACATGTCTTTGGTGTGGGAGATCTGGGTTTGATTCCCACTGTGATACATCAACCAATGTGTCCCTGAGCAAGACACTTAACCCCTAGTTGCTCCAGAGGCGTGCGACCTCTGACATATAGCAATTGTAAGTCGCTTTGGATAAAAGTGTCAGCTAAATGACATGTAATGTAATGTAATGAAGCAGCTCTGTTGTTAAGGCTAACGGTGCTCGGTTAGCACAATGACGTCATGTTAGAAAGCACAGCCGAAACGATTTGTCAAAAAATAAAGTAACAAAAGTGTTAGCCACCATGTTGACGGCATTGATAACTAAGCCAAACGGTGCTGTCACTACTATTTTAGTGATTTATAAGCAAACCTGTTTCTTGCAGATTGTCACGTTACTGAGAATACAGCTCCTAGAATACACCCTTAGTCGTGCTGCCAGTGGAAGAATATGATGCAAGCACATAGCAGAGCTTGCAAACTGTGGCTTTTTTGTCGACAACGCGAACGTTGTCAACATAACTCACTGGAAATCCAAAATACTTCCACACCGGTGACTTCAGTGAAAGAGGAGGGGGTTAAAGTTCTGTCGATGGGTCTCCTGCATCTGCAGTTGCCATGCTATCTTTTGACTGGCTGTAGCTAACTTAGAGGAGTTTGACTCGCAGCACTTCAACACGTGTGTTTTTTTCCACTTGACAAGCCGACCGGACGTGACATGGGGGCGTGGCAGCATCGACGATTCCATTTTTTAATTCAAAGTTTGAGATTGTGACTTAATTTCGGTCGATTTCGAATTAAAATCGAAATCGTGACACCCTTAGTTATTACCTATGTGACACCTCTGATGTGAAAATACTGAAGGACACAATCTTTTTGGCAGTCCTTTATCTTGTCCACAAAACTAACAGGAAGGGAACTGGAGCTACTATGGACCTTTTTTCACAGCAGATATTTTGACTTATAGTAGGAAAAGCACAGCTGAAATTGATAACCTTAACGATGACTCAATTCCATCAAGTGTCCCAGTAAGCTATTTCAGTGAGTCAGCATGAACAATACCAGGGCCTCTCCTAAGTGGAATGCATCCATCATGAATGGTTTTGAATAGGCTACACCTGTGCTTCTCCTACTATGACATGTCAACATGTCTGCCGTAAAAAAAGGTCTATAGAGGAGGGCATTAGGAATTGTTTTGCAGACTTAAATAATTCCGTTCAGTAAACATAATCATATTCACTGACTATGCAGTTCATTTAGTGTTGTTGCTTTTTTATGTATTGAAGTTTAGTGTGCTGCTTCTGAACGTCTTCACTTCAGTCTTGGATTCCATGTGATTTGAGCCAGTTTGAGCTGTTTTACACTCTGTTAGAGAATTTGTTGACGAAGATTTGTTCGCTCATACACCTCTACTGTACAGGGTCTATCCATTTAAATATGGTCTTTCTTATAGGCTACTGACAAACTGTTTGTTGAAATTGTCTTCTGTATATCCGGCAGCTTTTAAAAGACTCACTGTTTACTACCTTTGCCAAATTTGGCCTAAAAAAAACAGCTGTAGTATTTTACAGCAGTTACAACTCACTTCTGATAAATCATGTTAAAAAAATTCAGTTCAGTCTTCAAAGTTAGTTGCTGCTCCAATACCAGCCTACCCCAAGGCAGCTCTAACAGTAATTGGTAGTAATTATAAATCCCATCTCGAGAATGCACAAAGAAAGCTCACGGCAAAACAGGCCTGTTCTTGGGCGTAGAGCACCAAGATACGTTTAATGGCTCCTCAGACGTTCGGGTCTAGTTACGAACAAGGCCAGTGGTCGATTGATATGGAAATCTCAATCAAAATTGTCACTCTGTGTTAAGGAGATGAAATCAGATATGACGACATGTCAACCCCTTTGAGACAAAGACAAGATGATGATCCTTTTAGCTCACACACACATGCACAAGTGTAGTGCACACAATACGTAGCAGTACAAATATGACTGCAGTATCTACATTGGTCTCCACTCGCTCTCTCTGTATTTTGGACGTGATCTACAATGACTTCACAGGGACGTGTAAACACAGTGCTGATGGTAAAACGAAGCCGTAGCCATTGGGTCACATCTCCATATTTGCATGCTAATGGCACGAGAGAAACTCCCACCACAATCATTCAGTGGGACCACATCATTACTTGCAATTCCGGGATCAATGATTTCAAACAATCACGCTCAGCAGTCATACGTTTAACACAGAATGGAAACCATGTGCCGTGAGGTTTACTGATGGTCAAACTGGAGGAACGTGCTGACAGCTCTGCGTGGCCTTGAGCTGCACATCAGCTCGGAATACCTCTGCCAAACTCGTAGCTCTATTTCTTTGTAGAAAACCAGTCTTTGTTGCCACTGTTGGCAGTAAGTCAATGGCATGTTTTAAGCTACCACACAATGCTCGCCAGTCATCGATAGCCCTAAATGAGTGCATATGGTGTCTTGGCTTTGGGCGTCTTTTTGATCGGGTTCAGATTTTAATGGATTTTTCTTCGCCTCTGACAGACGAGGCTGTGGGGTGGGGGGCGGGGTTGCGGCCCGGCCCGGAGCAGACTGCAGGCAGCCGGTGGGGTCACTTGAACCTTGTGGTTGCAGGGCAGAGTGCTGAGACACAAAGAGCTAACGCTGCGCTCACAAGTGTCCGACAGCGAGAGAGTCAGGAAGTCTGGCGACTGTAAACCCCACCCGACACCCCCCCACCCACCATCTCAGACACACTCCAAGACACGCCAAGCAGGCACTTCTACACACAAACCTGCACTACTACACTTGTGAGGACATTTGTACTGACTTACATTCATCCTCTGCAGACTAATTTTAGCATAACTGTTGGATGAAAAACCCAGACCTTTAACCTATAACTTAATCTACAGTAGCCATAATTATAACCTTAAAGGCACAATCTGTGATCCAGGTGTAAACACAAGTGTCACCCCACCACCAGAAAACACAGAATTAACACAAGAAAATGAAAAATCTGAATCAGTAGTGTTTTATTATTAATTATTCGTGTTACATCTTTAATATGTGTATCCTTTATTTGGAATAAAATGGTGACTTCCCATCAATGACTCAAATTATATAATAATTTAGGTGAATATACTTTAAATGTATATGGTTGAAAAAAATGACAGATCTGTCCTTTAACTCTAAAACCAAAATGATGCGCTGGTATATCATTTTTAGTGGTTTGCTTTTAAAATAGTGTTGAAAGTTTCTACATTGTCAATGTTTTAAGTCGAACTTTGAGGTTTTTTGTGTGTAAAATGTTTTGCGCACTCATAACAAATTTACATGCAGAAACCTAAATATTTAAACGTAACATATTAAAGCCTGCATGCAAAGCTCAGACATGTGTCAAACATGTCAGAGAGTTTACAAGTAGAAACGGAATTGTGCAATATCACAAAACTAAGATCACAGATACGAAACTCTACTTTCCAGCACAAACTGGTAATTTTTACTAAAGTTTGGTCCGAGATGTGACGGTGCAAACAGTTTTTTGTCTCTAACATGATGAATACTCACCATATATACATGTATATATTCACAGAGCTTACGGTGCACTCTGACGTTTCAGTGCATGACGAAAAAAAACGTTTGCAAAGACTTGCTACCAAGAAGTCAAGTTTACATTTGGTACCATGCTACTAAATATGTAAAAAAAAAAATTTAATAGTGCTGCTTACAATTACACTGATAATTATCAATCAATTAGATATAGTTTAGTCCTGCATTTCCAAGGTTGCTCTCAGTTAAAATAAAAGGGAACACTTGAGTATATATTGTGCTTTGATTTGTCAAATGCATAGGTGCAAAAAACACATTAAATACAGAAGAATTTAAAGTTAAACATATGTTTATCAGTTTTTAGGCCACATACACCTTTTCATTATTTTAGATTGATCAAACGAGATAACATATCGATGTGTAAAGGAGCCATTACTTTCTTTCTGCGCTTCATTTTTTCATTTTAGACATTTTCAACAACTTGTGGGAATAATGAGATACAGTAGGACAGGAATTTAGTAGAGAAAACGGCAGATTTGCAGGCAGACGAAGTGGTTGAGTGAACAGGTTAACAGCGACGGGGCCTTGAATGGCTGTGACAGGGAGAGAGCAGTGAGAGGCTCCAGCACTGAAGGGGGAAGTGACCCGGAAACGGTGTGTAAGTGCAGCTTGTTGGGCCCTTTAGGAGAAATCTCCCCAGAAGCACTGATGCAAGTCCACCTAAATACACATTTCTCTTATTTCTCTCGCTCCCTGTGCAGAGATGCATTACTCAGCAACACTCATGCACACTCATGTGCTCTAACTGCAAAGACAAACATATAGTGGGGGATCTTTTGACTGTGTTCATCACCCACAGACCTGTAACAAAAACTAGTAATGATTCTCTGCTGTGAGCAGATTTTCAGCACTTGGGTGAGAACTGCTTTTTTTTATGTATTTTTTTAATTAAAAACGTAAGAGCTTCAAGGACAGAAGTTTAAATTGTATGGATTCAAGTGACATGAGTCAGGTTGTCATGATGTAGGTCAATCTTGGTCTCTCTGAATAGTGTTTTGCTCTTTGTGCAGTGTGAAAATGTAAATCTTGCGACACAAAGCTGACGATGTGTAAATGCATCAACAATCCGAGCTCAGTATTTATGCAGTAACCTGGTCTGCCATTGGTTGTCTGTTTTTCTACTCCCACAAAGAAGCATTTGTCCACCTTATTTGTTACTTCTTTGTTTTAAATCACGATTCAAGTAACTAAAACTTTTTTGTAAGTTAATATCAAAGACTCACCACAAGAGGCCCAGTAGACCCAAAAATAATACTTTTTTTTTTGTCAACCTCACATTGAAGGCAGTTGGGCAAACTTTGTCCCAAATAGCCTGACCATACTGTATGTCATGATACTTTGTCATGACTTTTTCCGTATGAGGCAGTACATTTCAAATGATACAGTTTTTAGTGTTTTATATCAACTTGTTGTGCGTATGTGTAAATATACTGTTAAAAGCAGCAACTCAGGGTGTGATGGGAACTTTCTGTGACTGCAACATATAAAAGCAGGTTGTCACTCTTTTATGTTAAATGTTAGTTTGAAAGGGTAGATGTTCTTTGAGGATATGTAATGTGAAGTTCTTTACAACATAGGTCGATTGTATGACATACAAACATTAACCAACCTGATATGGTACACTTTTACTACCTTCTGTTAATTAACACAGTCATTAATTGTTCTGGACATTTTATGTTCTTTTCTTCTTTTTTACTATAAAAAAAATAAAGTGTCCCTATTTGAACTACCAAAACATTCCTCTGCTGGCTATTTGTACCTGTTTTCAGCAGAAGTGCCTTCAGTGGTAAAAATGATAGGTGATACAATCCAAACTATTAAGTGTACATGATTATGTATATTATTTTTTTTTTAAATAATGTTCTAGAGTAATGTTTTTTTTAAGGTTAAAGACAAGGTTTTGCCCCATCATTTACATTTTTATTAATGTTAACGACAATCTTTTCAAAGTTTCCATACCCTAATGAAATGAATGTCACAATACAGTCTGAACAAAGTGACTTCTGAAGCAATGTGGTGTCAACAGTGTTAAGATTTAGAGTCTTTAGATGGAGCAGGAAAATACAAAATGTCTACAGCATTAAAGTGATGAACACATGAATGCATGAGGAATTATAATCAAATATCATTTTGAAATGGAGTGCAAAATGAGTCCTTTTACTTTTGGTACTTTTAAGTATTTTTTGATGCTAATACGTTTGTACTTTTACTTAAGTAAAATTTTGAATGCAGGACGTTTTACTCTGCGGTATTATACTGCTTTTACTTAAGTAAAAGATCTGAATACTCCTTCCACCACTGCTGAGGCGGTACACATATGATACACAATTACCAGTTAAAGAGTGAATACATGAATATGCAGGGAAGTGAACTACTGCTTTAAATGATTTTCTGTGTGTAATAAGAAATTTGCTGTGAGATTATTTCACAACGCAGTTCTGTTCTTTCTTCATAAAGCAGGAAGGAGTTATTTTTTTCTGCTCCACCTCGGTCCAGTGTCCTGCACACACAACAGAGTTGTCAACATGAGGTTTTAAGAAACCCGACAAATCTAAACTTTAACTTCGTTGTTGCCAGTGATGACATCATTTTATAGATCTTTCTAAAATAGCTCAAAAAAATAGAATGAAACGCAATCAATAATCCAATGTGGGAGTTGCTTTGTTGCGTCTTTTTTAGAATATAATTCACCTTGAGTCAACACACTCTGGTAAAATTGCAAATATTATACTTTTTATTGCAAAATTAGTCGTGACATAACCTAACTGTTCACAGTTAACAGTCTGTCATATGAAAGGTCATTGAAAACAAACGAGTTTTATTAATAGTAAAAATAATAATAACAATAATAAGGCCATATAAATACAAATGCAGTGTTGCACCACAGAAACTCATTTAAAAGTTTAAGACAGGAGTTGGGGGGGGGAAAGAGAATTGTTATTGCGAAGTAAAAACGTTGATGCAGCATTAACGTACATTCATTCAGATGACATTACTGCGCGAAATAAAACTGCTCAGAGGAACTTTAATGCATATCATACACATTTGTTCTGACGATAAACTTCCTATCCAAAAGGGCTTAAGCATTGGAAGAAATATAATAATAATAGGATAATAATAATAATAATAATAATAATAATAATAATAATAATAATAATAATAATACAATTTGGGGAAGAACAAAAAGTGGCACATGCATGTCTTGGATTAGTTGATATGTTGACATCAAAGTTGGGAGATTTTTTATGAAGTCCCAAAAAAAAAAAAAAAGTGACGGGCCTAAAGCCCAAACAGGGGAGACTGTATGTCCGACTATCCACACACTGTCATCTGATCAGAGCAAATCCTCAGTCTGCATCAAACAGGCCAAAATATTTGCCGGTGTTGGAGAAGTAGATGTAAGGCGCAGCGGTGGCAGTCGGGTACACGACAGGGAAAGGCATGGGTAACAAACATCCGCCCAGCAGGCTGTCCTTGTAAAAAGTCGGTAATTGCACATTTTTGCCCGCCTCTGAGAGGTGCTCGGCGGCCAGCGGGCCCTCCATGTCCGTGGATAACTGTCTCTTGAGCTTGTTGCGGCGGTTCTGAAACCAGATTTTGACCTGGGTCTCGGTGAGCTGCAGGGAGCTGGCGAGGCACGCTCTCTCCGAGCTGCTCAGATACCTCTTCATGTCAAAAGTCGCCTCCAGCTGGAATATCTGTCTCTTTGAGAAGATGGTGCGCGTTTTCTTCTTGACCATGGCTTTGGAGTCCGCGGTGGGCTGCGGCTGCTGCTGCTCGGAGGCGTCCTCGGCGGTGTGCGCACTCTGCGCCCCGGGACAGGAGCCAGCGCTCAGCGGCGGGCTGTTTTCCCCGCGGTCCGCAAGGTGCACTGTGGGCTTCGTTTGCGCTGTGAATGAAGCGACACAACCTACTTTGATGCAGCGGTAAAGGCAAACTTGTTTTTTCTGTGTGCAAACACATGCAAAGAAGCTGCACAAGCATTGCTGTAGCCTGATTAATAAATACAAATACGACCTCATGGTCCGCGAACTTTACCCCTACAATTTCTGAAAATCCTTTCATCAGTCTCTTGTATTTTGATCTATCTTTACTTTACGCACCATCTGGCTCTAAACAGACTAAAACTTTTCTTTATAAAATGTATTAATCCGTGTAAATAAAATACTGGAGATGGACTGTCTTAGTCGTCATGATTAAGATGTATGCTTAATAAATGTAACCCAATTACCTGTCTCGTCTGATCCGCTGCCATGTCTCCTCCGGACGTCCCACGCCTCATCATACTGCGCCTGCAAATCATCCGTACATCCACTGTCCCTCTGCGGCTTTGACCCGTCCAGGTGTCCGCTATCCCGCTGCTTCAGGTTGAGGATGTTGTCAATGGTGAACGTCAAAGAAGCGCTCCGGCTCGGGGCATCCTCTTTGCTCATGTTCCCCGGCATTTCATCTGCTCCTCCGAGATTCCCGAAACACCGACGTCTCCGCACGCTCCGAGCACCATTGCTCCTCGGCTGCTGACTAGCGCGCGCAGAGGAGCGAGGTGCGACGTTCTTCAACGACCCGGAAGACTGCGGTTTAGCAGCTTTTGATAGGCGAGGTTGTGGGGCAGATGAGGGCGGGATGCAGATTTACGTCTGGCTGCCATATTGTAACACTTTTCTGTCGTCCAAACTAATTTCTGCTGGCCTCATTCACGAGCAAACTTAAGACGTTTGCAGAGTTCCTTTTGAACTGCGTTTGACTTAGAGTTGGAGTCAGTATCATTTTGGGGTAGCTTGATATCCAAACCAGGTCTTTTTTTTTTGTATGCCACATTCAGACAGCTTGACAACGCCTTATACTGGGGTCATGAGAATTATAGCACCTAAAATATGGCTTCAGGCGTCATTTAAATTTAAAAACGCAGCAAAAGTCTAACTTAACTAAAGTACGTTTTGTGACTTTTTCTATGTTGGCGGTATCCTGTAAACGTTGTCTTTAATCCCACACCTGAATTTGTCCATAACCTTAACTTAGCCATAGAAACTAAATGCCTTTGCAAATAAGGAACAGAGTTGCCTTGCCAGTAAGAAACCATCAAACGATTTCTGCATCCATTTTATTCACATGTGAAGATATCAGTGTACAAAATGTATTAAAATCCTCTTTAAAAAATGTCAAAGAATATTGCTAATAATACCATATAATTAACAGCTAACCAAAGTCACAAACACCAAACGCGTTTTTCATAAATTATTATTATTAAGTTTCTACAATTCTGGAGATCATTCTGAGGACACTGTGCATACGTGTATTGGCTCAAATAAGGGTAAAAAAAGATTCAGAGCTTGTGAAATCATGTTGAGAATGAACTTCAAAACCTGTGGTTAAATATCACCCTTTTCTGCATCTGAGACCTGGAGTAAAGATTATAAACAGAAAGAACTTGAATGTGGGTTCATAACGTCAGACTGGAGTGTTAGTTTCCTGCTTTCAATTTGTACTCAGATGTTCACAAACATCTGTTTTCTTGGAGTTGAGCATTGATATAATTTGTGCATTTATTTAATTTTTTATTTTTTAGTAATACAATTTTTTTCCCCATGGGCGAGTTGTTTTCATAGGTTTACAAAGGTGCATACCACATGCAGGTTTGTTTCACAAGCTCAAAATCTTCTTGACCCCATATTTGGGGACCCCAGGAAGATTAGCCGTCGCCAAGGCATCAGCTAATGGGGATCCAGTTAATAAACAATATGTGTGGGTCATTCATACAATTTCTGTGAAAAGAAATCACACAATAGAGCTTTAGTTGAAACCTGTGACCTGGTGTGAAATGTCCTCCAGGCCTGAGGGCAGGATTTTGGACAGCTTAAATAGACTGAATCTCAAAACCACTTGATACGTTTGAAGTGAATTGGAAAACAACATTGGGGAGAAATGGTCTTGTTTTAAGGGTTATAAAGCAGCCATTCAAGGATCCCGATGATCCACCTTAAAGGTTAACTACCGTTTTTTTTCAGCCTGGACCCTGAATAACGTTTGTGTTGCCAGGTTGTGAAAAGCCCCTTTAACTGGTTCTGCATGACATGATAGACTATTGTAAAACTTCTTTTATGAATGACTTAACATTTCTGACCGCATACTTGATGGCTTATTAGGAAGTAAGAAACCCATGAGCATCCATTTACTGTATGATCACCAACATGTATGTGGTTAAACCAGCCAAAGGGATTTTTTTTTTTTACAACCTGGCAACCCAAATATTGTCCTTAAAGGACAATTTCCGGCGCAAAACGAACTTAGGGGTTATTAACAGATGTGTACCCACTCGATCGCTCTCTGGGACATGTTTTCATGCTAATCGAATGTGTTTGTAGCTTGAAAGAAGCTAGCGCGGACCGCTGATTAGCTTACAACACTAGTATTTGGGGCACAGGGAAAGTAAAAACAAATCACTATTTATACCACTAAAAAGGCTCAGAATATCACCAAACTTCAACGGTAGCATAATGAGGGTCCCTAAATGTTAACCGAAGCATTGAGAACTTTGTAAGTGTACAGACAGTTTATTGAACGAAGAGCTGCAGGAGCTCTGTGAAAGGGCTACGAGAGAGAGAGAGCTACCGGTAGTCAATGCCGCAACACAGCCTCGTACTACGGGAAACTGGTGGTGGCCCTGCGGACATTGTGAAGCTATGGCCACCGAACAGGACTGTCTGTGTTGCACGGAGTGGGACCTGTTGCGTCGCGACACCCAAGAGACGCAGTGTTTTGTACAGTCTGAAGATTTCCACTCTCTGATAAACAGGGCTGTACTTTTTTCCATGTCCCGAAAATAAATTGGAGATGGCGACCCAGACCGGAGGGACCAGATGGACAGTTATCCACTGAGTAAGTACACTACACAAGTTATGCAGAGTGCGATTATTTCAGACATATTGAGCAAATTGCTTTTGATTTTAGTTTGCATCGCCAGCTGTAAATCATGACTGGTTTTCAAGACGGCGGC
Organism: Sander lucioperca; assembly: GCF_008315115.2. Classification (NCBI taxonomy): domain Eukaryota; kingdom Metazoa; phylum Chordata; class Actinopteri; order Perciformes; family Percidae; genus Sander; species Sander lucioperca. Next base: position 14,234,042 of record NC_050189.1, read on the forward strand.
CGCATGTAAACATGAACGCGAGTGTCTTTATAATCTATCTTTTCAATAAACTGTCTGTACACTTACAAAGTTCTCAATGCTTTGGTTAACATTTAGGGACCCTCATTATGCTACCGTTGAAGTTTGGTGATATTTTGATATGTATAAATAGCGATTTGTTTTTACTTTCCCTGTGCCCCGAATACTAGCGTTGTAAGCTAATCAGCGGTCCGCGCTAGCTTCTTTCAAGCTACAAACACATTTGATTAGCAAGAAAACATGTCCCAGAGAGCGATCGAGTGGGTACACATCTGTTATTAACCCCTAGGTTCATTTTGCGCCGGAATTGTCCATTAAGCGAGATCGCTGCAGTCGGCAGCGGCGAAACAAGCTACAATGTAAGTTAACAGGGCATTTGTCCAGCATGTATTTACCTTCACAAAAGTGCTCGTTTTGCCACTGACAGGCTCAGATTAATTTTCATAGTATCTAACAACATTATGGAAAGGATCCCTTCAGAGAGGGACCTTTTAAAACCTCTTTGAGACCTTTCTGTTTAACCAGAAACATCCCTGAAGTCGCTAGCACTAAACCCACCAGACTCCATTTAAAAAAAGCAATACATTTAGCGTGTATAGAGCCAACATATTTTGTGTATGTAAATCAGTAAACTGTGTTTATTACAACCAAAACTAGAGTTGTGATGGTTGTAAAAGTGGTAAGACGACCCAAAACGGCTTTTCATAGTTTTATTTAGTTTCTGTCAACTTAGAATGAAGTTTATTTTACGCTGCTAAAATTACTGTTTATTTACATGGAGTAAATTTAGCGAACGCAATTTCGCGGATGTTTATATGTTTAAAAAAAGGATCTTACTCTAACAGAAAGGTCGACCTCCTTAGAAATCCTTTTCATAATGTTGTCAGACACTTAGAATATTAATCTGAGCCCGTCAGTGGCAAAACGAGCACTTTTGTGATTGGTAAATACAAGCTGGACAATTGCTCTGTTAACTTACATTGTAGCTTGTTTCGCCGCTGCTGACTGCAGCGATCTTGTTTAATACTGGACCAAGTTCCTATCAGTCACTTAGACACAAAAACATAGGAAAATAGGTTGAAAAAAATGGTAGTTACCCTTTAAGTTGCTTCTAGACATGTTAAACAGAGGATAAACTGACTTTATCATCGGACCTTAGAGAATCTGAAACTGAACTAAAATGAATATTTCTGCAGCATCTTTATTTGATTAATTGGCATCAAAACAGTCACAAGTATGCCCGGCCTCTTTAACATCCCTTCCACCCTTAAAGTCACACCAGTCCAGTCATCTGTGGCGTTATGAACGACACCGGATGGCTGAAGTGGGATGTCAATGGATAGCTGATAGAATTCGAGAAGCCGAGCACCGGTGGCGTCACTGGAGGCAGGCCGGTCAGCATCGCAGGCGCGGTGCCATTCTCGTGATACAACACGGGAACTCTGACCACCCTCTGGGTGGCGTAGGGGACGCTGGCGCTGCTGGCCTCCATGTCTGCAGCGATCTGCCTCTTCCACTTGTTCCTGCGGTTTTGAAACCAGATCTTCACCTGGGTCTCGGTGAGCTGCAGCGAGGCGGCCAGCTCGGCTCGCTCCGAGCTGCTCAGGTAGCGCTTCAGGTCGAAAGTGGACTCGAGCTGGAACACCTGACTCCGGCTGAACACGGTGCGGGTCTTCTTTTTTCGCGCCACTTTCATGTCACCTGAGAGGAGGAAGCGGGAGAGATTTGACTAAATGGAACTGGATACAACTAGTCTAACAGTGCAGCTAATGGAGAGTGGGTGATATGTAAAATCCTCTTGTATCGATTTCAGTATTTATTGTGATCAGGATTAAAGTGGGAAAGTTTATGGAAAGTCAATTGAGAAATAGTTTATTAATAAAATAATCAATCCATGGAATCAAATACCTGAAACCTTGAGGTGCTTACTGATTATTATTACCCACAATGACTCACTGGACCCAGGATTTGTTGGCTACACCCCTGCAACTAAATATAAAACTTAAGTGGACCTTTGTTGCTGACACAATCTGTCAAGAAAAAAAATCAAGCTACACCAAACTTCAAAGTTCTGGAAACACCAAAACCAAATTCTTACATTTTGGATGAGATGAACAACTATTCGTTTCAGGAGGAAAGCGCATGCGTGGTGACAATGCACTCTCGTGCAAACCGCAGAGCTTAAGGTGAACTATTTTTTTTGTGTAGGATGTAGCCTGTGTACTTTGGCCTCACGTGTGTCACAGCTGTAGGAGGAGCGCGCGTCCTCCTCTCTGTCATCCGTCAAACTATCGTCCCCCTTCTCCTCCGCCCGTCCTGTTAACGTTGGGGAATCCAGATCGCTCGCAGGCACAGGGTCTGTGTGATCGTTCTTGCACTGTGGACCTAGGAACAAGGAAACATAATAAATCCTACTCATTGTTCAGGCTTCATTTCGCACATATTTCACGTTTTGCCCCAAATGTGCATTTATGCTGCCTGTCCTTTCCAACATTATTGATACGCATCAGATCTCCACTGCTGGTCGACGTGGAGCATCAGAGTCAGATTGTTGTGATGCCAAACACTGTAGGCTCGCGCCAGGCTGATAATTGGGCAGTTTGGGTGTTTTACGCACGGAGGAAGGGACAGTAAAACATGCTACAGCCCACGTGTCATGTCCTCTTGTGGCCTGCTGATGAACCAGGGTGAGAATTTGTTTTTGTGAAAATTAAAAAAATGCTGGAAACTGCTGTAGCCTTTCTGGTCCAGGTGGTAATTTCGGACTTTTACGCACGGATTGCGGAGGTTTTAATGGTGATATATTATGATATGAGATTGAAATTACTATTGCAATGCGTTTACTGGTTTGTACATTGAAGGTAATTGTTGTCACAATAATTCTAAACCACAATTCAACCATGTAAAGCCGGCTACCCCGAATTAGCAGACGAAATGAGAGCAATCATTGAACCACATTATTTTTATTCCGGTACTCTTTGTTAAAAGACAACCCGATAGAAAAAATAGATGCACTCACTTCTCGAGGTGCCATACGCTGTGTTTGGTGATGTCCCACTCCAGTTCAGCACTTTGCTGTCGTCCAGGCGTTTTGTTTCCAGTCCCGGACAGACCACCGGGCTGCGGACGGTAACTTTGAAGCTCGGTGTGTCCACCCGCTCCTCAGCTGAAGCCCCGCTGTATGCAGTCCGCAGCAAATTCTCAATGTAAAAAGACGAACCTCTCGACGGAGGACCCAGCTTCGGTCTCGGCGCGTTTTTGTCAAGCATGTTTACTTTTCTCTGTCCTTCCTTCCCCAGGCAGCTTCTTATTTTTATTTATTTTTTTTTTTTTAATCCCAGATTTAGATTTTATAAAATCATTCCCGGGAACGTGTCTTATTTCCAGCCAGGAGTGTCTTCGGCTCCGCGTGAACCATCCCGATGCAATCCATTAGAGCAACAAGAGCTCAAGCCTCCGCTGTAAGAGACCCAGACAGAAATTCCGTCTGGAAGAGACGAGGAATTACTCCAGAAAAGAAAACCCCGAGACTTCGTCGGAGCCTCTCATGTAGGCTGTGTGATAGTCTGCCTGGAGGACGTTGTATTTAGGTCAATTAGGGAGCAAACCAAAGCAGAGATACAGTGTTGTCCTCAGGGCTGGAGATGGAGAAAGCTTCATGAAGAATGGCACAGTACCGCCTAATGGTTACATCTGTCCATGCACACTTTAAATCTCTCATTCTCTCAGTTCTTATTTATAGCCACAAAATAATTAGAATCCATTTTTTTATATGAAACTGCTTTTGCTGGATTAATCATCAATATATGCTTGGTTATAATCTTAATAAAAGTGTTTCTTGGTCATGGAAGCTACTTTGCCTTTCCATTATGGAGAACACGAGGCGATCGTTTTGAAAATAGAACAAAAACGAGGTGATAAAGAAATCACGCCAGTTCTTTATTTCGTCTGCTCAGTTGCCAAAGACAAATACAAAAATGGTGTAAAAGAGCTGTAGAAAATATATTAAAAAGAGTATTAAATCATGAAACTTAAATATACTTAATTGTACTCAACATGTATTATTATTATTATTACATAAGAAATTATTAACATAAGAAAACTCAAATTTGTTTTTCTGTGACATTTGGAGTAAAAGAGAGCAACTGATGAAACCATTTACAGCTGGTTTGACACCACTGATTCTATATGCCAAAGTTGTTCTATTTGTATCATTCAAAAATGTTTAGTTGGTTATCTAAAGGTCTATAAATCCACTGTAGGTGAGCATGTGGTCTGCCTCCTGCTATAAGCCTTCCATTTGTTCTAATGAATTACATTTCTTAAAGATCCACTGAAGCCATTTTTTTTATAATGTATAAAAATACTAAATTTGCCTGCTATGGTTTTTCCACACAAATTAACTTTTTAATTTTAATTTCATCTACTCCTTTTTGCTCCATGAAAAATCCACAATCTATGAATATGCAACTATTAACTGCAACACACGAGAGGCCACCTATAATACACTAAAAAGTCCATTCTCAGTTTATGTGCACTGGAGACTTTTAAGTTTCCACATCACAGTTGTGTTTGAGTTGTATACTGGACCATGATTGGCTTCGAAACTAGTTGTGATGTCACAAATGATGCTCGTAAACATCTACCAGTCGGATTTAAGACACCGAGAAGCTTTCCTCAGCAGACGAGGATTGGTCTTCTAGTGTCAAACTCTGCACAGTGAAGGACAAACATCCAAGTGACGTAACAATAAGCAAAACACATTTTGGAATGGTTTATCACTTGCATGAAGACATTATCCTGTAAAAACAAAACAAAACAAAAAAAACATACTGTACATAGTTGCCAAAATAATTATTTTTTTTATGTGTGAGATGTTTGTTTGCAAACATGTATTTCCAAATGAGCCACAACAAACCTGCAGGCATCAACAGTGCTAACATCATCTTGCTTTTGGAACCGGGATCATGTTATTCCTCCCTCCAGCAGGCTTAAAGGACCAACCAGTGAAGTGTAGCCCCACCACAGGCCTCAGAATTCTGTCTCACTTTCACACTGATTGGCAGGCTGAGGCATTTCACCATGGTTAGGAAATCTTTATAAAGCCTAATATGAACGCTCAAGTGTAGCTTATCCATGAAGAATAAATGCCTTTTTTTCTTTCTTGGAAAGAGCCTCTGCCACCCTGAATGTCCGTAGATGGACAAGTGTGTTCCAGCTTAATATGAGTTAATTAATTCTGAAGGTGGAAAATGTTTAGTCAGCTTCGAAGCTGTGAACGGTGGGGTGAAACACCACCGTGTTTGGAGTTGTAATAGGATTCAAACACTATGAAAAGCTTACTTTCATCTGTAAGCAGCCTTGAACAAATGCTCAGAACATTCCAGGCTGCAGGTTTTCAGGCTACATGTTGATCAACCTTTTAGTGCATCAAACTTGTTTAAACTCCTTTTTTGCAAAGGGAACATCTCACAATACTGCAGGAATGATTAGTTCTTAGTTAGAATCCAAAAAGTGAACAGAGCGGTAATCTGTCAGTGTATGAAATCCCTGCACAGCTGACCAGCCATCAGTGAAGAGAGGCAGAGAACAACAAACCGTTTGTTTTCTCAGATTAATTGCTCACAATTGTTCTCCACTGTGCCACTAAATTGACTTTATTCAAGCCTTTTTTGCAAGTAATAGCCTATCAGCCTAATACTCTGGATTCTGGTTCGGGTGTAACACCTCCACGGATATTTTTACATGAATTCCCAAATTACAAAGGGATTTGTAAAAGTGATTAAACTTATTATTCAACAGGCTTTATTTATTATTCTGTCACTATGTAGCCTGCAGTATACATGCTGTATGGTGCGTAGTAATAGCTGATATATGTAATTATTAAGAGGGGTTTTGAGTGGAGGGTTGTGGAAATGTTTAGCATAAACTGTTAATTGAGGCTGCTTTTTGGTTAAAGTTGAAAGAAGAATTTGGTTTAAAATGAAAACACTCCAGCAGTTACTATTTATTTATTTATTTATTGAAAGAAATGTACAGATAGGATAAAACTCACTATCTAAGTTTTGAAGACAATGGTTTCCAACCTTTTTTTTGGTTTATGACCCCTTCTTAGAGCCTCTGAAAACATTGCTTCAAATGTCATTTCTCAAAAATATTAGATATTCATAACTAAATGAGGAATTAAATAAGAAAAACGTCTTTAGTATTATTTATTAAGCGTCTAACACTCAGAAACTATCTAATCTGCTACATCAGGACTGTGTGGGTGTGATTTTTGTCAGATTTGATCGACAGTAACCAAACAACCTCCAACTGTGTCAGATTCTGATTCAAATGTTGCGGAGTCCTGATTGGTGCACGGAAGTATGTGACATCACATTTTGCCCTAAATGAAGCCCCGCCCACTCCAACCCAGTGACAAAAAGCACAGAGACACAGGGCAATGTGTTGATCCCTCATGTAAAATAACCAAAACTTATAACTTTTGTGTAAAACGGTGCGTTTGTGTGGGAGTTATCACACAGTGAGAAGCTGATGGAGAATATAGTAGAATATAGTTTTTTAGGACCTTTTTTAAAACGATGCAGTGTGCATTTACAACCCCTCGTCACAGGTTGCATGTCTGTGAGCGGTTGTGATTTCTTCTCAGAATGTTTTTCTTTTCAATTATTCTTTAGAGGCTATAAGAGCTACAACTTTCCGATATTTAAAAAGAAAAAGATTAGAGAAAAGCCTGAGGAAAGTAAATGGGCTTCTGTATATAGCAGAAATACAACTTTTCTTCTTTTTTCCTATCTTTGCGTGAAAACACTAGATTGGTCTTATAAACCCCCTGGGTGAACCACTGGTTTAAGATTGTCCAGATGTCGGCTCCTTTTTTTATTCAGGATTAGATGCTTTTTGGAAATAAGTCCAAATGATTTGATATCTGGTTGTACAATTGGTCTTTGATGAAGTTCAGTTCTTTCTTTTTTGTACTTTTATTTATTTATTTATTTATTTTTTATTTTTTTTACTGATGTGCAGTTTTGTTTTGTTTTCTAAGTGCACAGTAATTTGACCGTGTTCTTTCTATCTGGCTTTAGTGGAAGTATATTATGTCATTGGTCAGCAGTTCATAAAGTCATACGGAGACATGGCAGAGAAAGACATTTTGTCTAAGGCAACAATTGCTTCAAATGACCTCACATCCTATCTGGAGCTATTTTGAAGGCTTAAAAAAAAAAAAAAACGTGTAGGGCCCTGTTTTACAGAGGCTTACATGCAGCTGAGGTGTCTGGGTATTTAAAAAGATGCAGAATGATGGGAAATTTAGCTTTCTGCTGTTTTTGTCCAACAGTCTTTCCCCAGCAATAATTCAGACGGACATGTTTTTGTGTCCGATCGCATGCCACAATAACCCAACACTTCCTTCCCTGTCTGGCCTCATTGGGAAGCATTGCACAAAGGCATGTTCAGGATCTCTAATTAATGATCACACTGCAAGGTAGATATGACACAGTGGAAAAAGTCTAACCTCTACATTTCCTGCTACATGAACACTCAGGATTAGAACTCTTTTCTAGTACTTATTGGTGAGATAAGATTCATATGCATTTTTACTGGGAATGATTTGACTTTTATTGGCAGTAGTGGAAGTAGAGATTAAATCCTTGCGTTACTTACCTACTAGTAAAAGTAGCAATACCACAATATAAAAATACTCCCTTTACAATTTAATTCAACAAAAGTACAAAGGTTTTATCAGCAAAATGTACCCAAAGTATCAAAAGTAAAAACACTCATAAGTCAAAGTGAATATATTATCCAATTATATATGAAACTAGTATCATTACTAATGCACTAACATGTAAGCAGCATTTTAATGTTGTTAGCTAATTGAGTTGCAAGGTATTTTAACTATTTTACATATTGGGTAGCTAATAATATGCATATTTTATAAACTGTATATAAAACTACTTAAGCACTTATTTTTTTCCACCACTCAATCACTGATTGGCTATGTTTGAAATTATTAATTAAACATTAGCTCTAATTAAATAGTTGTTTTAAAAGCCACAGTCCTCCCAGAGAACAAGTGCAGGGCAGAATATCTCGTCACAGTCCTTCTCGCTGATTACTTTGATTATCTGACGACAGCTCATCTCAAACAAAGGCATGATGAATCTAATGCATTATGGGATCCTAATCCAGTATCATTAACAGTGTACATGTTTGTCTTGCTGCAGGATGAGAATCAATGTTTTAATAGTCTGCTGCTGGGGAATCCTCCACATCATTACTGGCACTATAATGGGCCACTGTGGCGGTGCAAGCTGTTGAGGTTGAGGCCATGGCCTACAATGCAATAGTGTATGTATATGAGGTCAGAAAGGTCCAGACATCTTAGGTCGGCCTAAACAGAACCAGTCAACCAGAAGGCCCTTTGTGCCACATCAAGCGTGGAGCTATTGATGAATCTGCCTGTTTTTCAGCTCTCCTGCAACTCCTGCTCGCCGTCTTTGTTGTTTTATTTCACCAGCAGTCCCTTTTTACTTTTCTTACTCAAAATTGCTGAACTCGTTTCCATCAGATGAGATTTTAAACACGCGGTTTCTCTGGCAGTTTGTGTCAAATAGGTCAGCGTAAGACCCTGCGTGAAAACAGACCTCTGGGCTCCCGCTGTCACTTATCAGAAATGCTTCTTAATCTGTGTTTTATACCTGCTCAGAAACTCCAAAAAGAACATTTCAGATTACAAGCATCGAAACTGACACATACTTTTCCTGCTTAATCCCTATTAGCCCTCACCTTACTGCACCCGGAGCCCAATTCATTGGGACAAACCAAAAGGCATTCTGGGAGCTGTTTGGTTTATTGCGAAAGCATCTGCAGCCTTGCACAAAAGCCTGGTAACAAAAATAATAACCTTGTTGTTTTTAGGTTAAATTGTATCTCTGAAGCCTTGAAAGAAAACCCATTAGAGTCTTGGCTGGAATAAACTATGAAGGCCTGTTTGTTTAACCCTTGAACAGCAAATTAACCCCTGTTAGAGCCAGCTTGTCAGCTCAGCACAAAGGAGGAAAAGGCTTGATATTTTAACCACATTATGGCCTAATGCCACACATCCCCACCCCTTTGTGTCTGAAAGAGTAGAGCAAGACATTTTCTCCTTTTTTTAAAAGCCAAAAAGCTTCAGAAAGATATACCCATTGTAACACGTTTTTGAAAAGGAAGAAATAAGGTTTTGCATCATTTGCACGCTCTTATTTAGTGCCTTGAACTCCGAGGGATTCCACAACCACTGGCTCTTTCCCATGCATGTTAAAGTGATCAAGGTTAATTGCATGAGATAAGTGCAGCCGCCAGCAGGTACAATATACCTACACAGGAAACATGTTTTATCCCTGTGGGTGTGGGGTGGGAACGAAAGGAGCACTTCTGATGGATTACAGGCCCAGCACAAATACCAGGGCTTATGGGACATCAGATCAATGAGAAAACATCAGCTTCCCTGTAATTCCATTAATGTCTTGAGCTGTGCCAGGAACTGGGGTCAAATGTTAACGAAGCACTTGATTTTTGGGATAATTTCAGCTAAATAACAACACAAGGAAAGCTTATTGCTCAAATTTATAAAGGCTTTTAAAACTTGTTAAAGGCAGACAGATGCCTAATAATAGAGCCTTTCCTCCCGCCGTATGACTTCCTTTGGTGTCCTACAGCACACTCTATCTGACCCCGAGGTTCAGATCCTTTCTACATGCAAACTTAAATAAATCTGCAGAAAAGATGGACTTCGAGCTCAGATAGAGGAATCGCGTGAGAAAGAAGTACACTCAAGGTAGCAGCTGACTTCCGTGGAGAGTGCACTGCCCCCCGGAGGTCAAAGCACTTCTGTCATATTAGCTTATACACAGGGTCCATATTTTCAATAAATCATGCCCCTGAAGGATAGCTGAACACACAGGCTATTAGAGCAGAGTCCTGTCTGTGGGCTTCCTCCTATACTGCTTAATTACACTCAGTGGGGAAAAAAAAGTGTCAAATGTTGAATATATCCAGTTCAGAGATGCAGTTTTTTATCAACTTCTAAAACGGTTATTATTTCCTCCTTGAAATGATAATTCCTCAATGCAATAACACTTTACCAACATGTAAATCTACTGAAAGACATTGCATGGTTTGTCTCTACTATTACTGTAGGTTAAGCTGACTTGTGTGAATAGAAATCTAATTTACTTTGGCCTTGTAAATACAGAAAAGTGTCTAAAAAATCTATTGATAATATTTCAGATTATTTAGACCTACAGGAAACATATAGGCCCAGGTTATAAATTCACCTTTTTTCTTACGTTTTCTCTCTTTCCCCTGAGGACAGTAGGTAACAAAAATGTCCTCTTTTTCCTCTTCCTCTTTTCCTCTTCCCATTCATTAGAATTGGGGGTCGAGCCATGTATAGTCTCTGTAAAGTGTGAGGGCCATCTGATATGATTAAACATACATGCAAAGGGACAGGGCAAGAAAACCCAGAAGCGGCAGGAAAGACGAAAGAGTCCACTTTATGTTTGCCTGAAGGACGGATTACCACAGTCGTGTTTTCCCTCCTCTTGTCACGCAAGTCCTCCGCTTACTTAATGCTGCTGGCCTGCCCCGGGAGTCCAACCCGCAACTGCGATCTGACAAGGGGACGGGGGTGTTTGAAATCGCTGTATTAACGTGTTGGTCAGTAAAAGCATCTTTTTTTTTTTATTGAAATTCTTATCCGTGACACACTTGCAGTTACGTTGAGGGCGTAAAATGTAGAAAGCTTCCAGTGTAAAATGGTGATACATTTAGAATTATAGAATATTTACACGACTCAAAATAGGCCTAACCTATAGGCTATGTGCAATTACGGTCAGTTGGCTGATACTCTAAAGTATGGCCATTAAACTCAACAATCTAATTTATTTTTTTATGGAGCTAGAATGCAGACTAGAGCTAATTTAAAAGGCCTGTTGTGCAAGTTTTTATATATATATATATATATATATATATATATATATATATATATATAGGACCAAAGCTGCCGCTGCGTTAGACTGTCAGGAATAAAATCTAGGACAATTTGATTTACACTTAACCTAAACACCCCCGCCTTAAAAAAAAAACATTGAATCGATATGTTGAGCAAAGTAGAATATTCATTTTTTTTAAATTATTATTATTATTAGTAGCCCTGTAGTGTTACAACTTTTGGTCTTTTTTTTAAGGATTCATTAATTTAACCTTAACTGCAGTCACCAGCCCGCCAGTCGGTCCACCTACAAACCCAAACCAAACCTCAGTTAAAATGTGAAGTGAAGTTGAGCTGAAGTCAGTTATAAAGGCCTACATTAGGCTACAGTAGCCCGCTACAATGGTACAGCCCGCTGAAGACTCAGTAGGGTTTCCACTTAAGGTAAAGTTGCTCTGATTTGACTCACTCAGTGAATACAGTTACACTTGCTACTATCATAGGCCCTACTTTATTTATTTATTTATTTATTCATTCGATAAACTCATCCAGAGTAGCCTAGGCTAAAGTCGTTTTAAACAGACTGCGGTAGCCTACTGCTCGGTTCTGATTGCCTGAAATGGAAACCGTTAAAATAGCTGATAAACAGACACCGAATACCTTTTAAAACTTTTTTTTTTTTTTAAAAACACCACTTAGAAATAGCGTAGAAAGAGGTGGGGAGTTGACACTGTCGGCAAAACGGTACTTTTGATGGAATCGCTTTTATTGACTTTGTAAATAAACACTCTGCAGAGAAACATCCTCGAACCTCACCGCTACAGGACGACTTATTTCCGCACATGCTCTTTTGGTAACTAGACCCCATGTAATTCTATTCTCCATCTTAGCGCAGTGTACACACATTTTTATCAACTTATATCTGTTGTACTATTTTTTAGGGACTAATTCTGTCAGTTGTGTTCTCAAGAGACGCTATTTTATTTTGAAAATTATTTTCGAAACGATTGCTTTTGGATGAAAAAATTACAGCAAAAAACGCATATAAAACGAGGCAGAAAAATTGTAATGAGATTTAATGATGCTATATTTAAACCTCTGTATTGGATGTTTACTTCCAGGCTTTAGGTTGTGTGAATTCATCATGAGGTTTAGAACACTGTAACATTAGTCTAGATAATAAAAAAATAAGCTGTATTATGACACATAATATAATTATATCACATCCTTGGAAACAGGCCCGCTATTTTGGCAACGTTTAATTTATTATATCAAAAATATAATGTGTCCCACATACAGTAAACAGGCCAAGTTGTAAAGTTCATCACATTGAAGCATAAAAACAATGTTCAAAGTTAACACCGATGTGTTTCTGTTGAGAACAAAAAAAAAAAAAACGAACCAACAAATGTGAGACATTTTCTTGAAATGGCCAACACACACCTTTTAGCTTACAACTCCCACCACTGCTGCTGCAGTATGTGTGCTAATAATTTTGATGGTGTGACATGAAAGAACGGGGCTAATTTGAAGTTGTTTCAGAGGGAGTCAGCGAGGGAGGTCACTATAGTGCCTGAAGCTGTTTTCAAGGCTGGGAGGCCTAAAACCCAACGTAGCCTATTGTAATCTGCTGTTTGAGTTCAGTGTGTGGAAACATAGAAAAATGCCCTTTCATCTGCTGCCTGTTGGTGATTAATGTGACTCTGGTGTATATCACTTAATGCGGTGAAGACAAACAGAAATATCCAGACCGAGGAAGAAATCACACAGTGTTAGGATTGGATTGGTTTGATTAGTTTTATTTGTGCCTGCATTATGATGATATGCATATGCTGCTGGAAATCATTATTACAAACAAAAGTGAGTCATTGTTCAAAGGAGGTACATGAACACCATATGCACACTTCTAAAAATCCAAGTTTAGAAAATCTGTTCATAAAACAATGCTTATTATGTTGTTTATAACAGCTGAGGGCAGCAAAGCTCAGTTTGTACAAGTCAATGAAATAGCAGTAGTTATATTTGCTGTTGGATTGCAGTAAGAGACACTGTCAATTATTTATTTAAGAGTATTCTCTTTCCTGAGAGCTTGAACCAAACCTTGTGAAAATTCAAATGGCAACAAAATGATAACATAAGCCAGTGCAACTGAGGAAAAATATTTTAGATTACCGTGATTATGGTATTTGGTTTTTTTGATGAGTCTGAGTTACAATACATTTTGAAATTAGTTTTGGAAGTTTATTGTACTGTCACACCGAACAGTCAACTGCAGACATTTACATGACCGTGGACAACACTAACTCCTGCATAAATAACTGATTTCATGTTTGTAACATCATAGCTTCGTCACTAGATGGCAGCGTTATACTTTAGTCAGTCACAGCTCTAAATGTCTCGGTCACTGTTGCTTCTGCGTGATTCACTTTAAACAAAAGGGGAGAGAGACATGGACTGTAAGTATAGAAGCTATCAAGTTAATTTAAAAAGACATCACATAATCACTGAATGTGCCTCGTCACTGATTTCAATGAGTGTGGATTGATAGTGATTTTTAAAAATGCATTAAATAAGGTTTTTTTGACAAGTTGTAATGACAAGCAAGCAACTATGTTACTGGAGTGTTTATGTTGCATTAATAAGTTATTGAGTTGTTGGTAACTAGTTCACTAATTGTTTTTAATTACATTTTCTTTTTTTTTAATAAAGGAGTCCTTATACAGCCCAGTCTCACGGCAGTTCGTGAGATTGTCACGTAATGTAATCTATTGATTGGTGTACACGGACACGTTTATCTCCTTTTTTTCGTGATGGTCAGCACATTTTTTTTAAACTAATGTATTTCAATGGGAAGCATCTTTCGTGATCACAGCACGATTCATTAAGAGCGACTACAATAGCGAGTAGTATGAAAGGCCGAAAATCCGCATAGGGAGGTTGGTTGGGGTGGTGGATGGGTCAAACAACACAGGACTTTGACCCAGGAGACCCGCACATCTCTTTTCTTAAACCCAACCGTTGCTTTCTTCTTTTACTAAACCCAAACATCCGTTCTTCTTGTCCCGTTGTTGTCCCGCGTGTCATGGAAACGTAAGCCCACACACGACCTTTTCCTTAACTTAAGGGGCCGTGTTCATTTCATGGAAATCTGTGAGATCAGGTTGTAAAAAAACGTGCTGACCATCATGAAAAAAAAACGTGCTGACCATCACGAAAAAACGGAGATAAACGTGTACACGAATCAATAGATTAAATTACGTGACCATTTCACGAACTGCTGTGAGACTGGATTGCATTATATCCCTAAATATGAAAAGCCAGGTATTCTTTCTTACCAACCAAGACACTGTAAATCCTGATATATCTGATATTTTTTTTATATGAGTATATTGTCTCTGTTATAAAACTAGAAAAAGTCACCTTATTGGTAGTCTCGCATTGCCAGACCTATCTCCACCGCGCTGTATTAAAGCTTGTGACGACCTGCAATCCTCACCAGGTTTCACCACCTGTGTAAAACCGGGAAACACCCATTTGAGATGACGGATGGCGCGAAAATAAAATCTCCTCCCTGTAAGTGTCAGGTGACGGAAGGAGAGTGAGAGAGAGGAGCAGTGACAAAACCGGCCAGAGTAAAACACTCTTGAAGAGAAACACAAAACAAACAGTGCATAGTTTCTGTCGTCCCCATGAGGAATTCTAAGTAATGACAACAACACTGTCGGCGCGTCCACATGATACAAGCCTTCCGTGATTGCGCACCACCCCCACCCCTCCTCCACGCAATGGCTCTACCACATATAAACATACCAGTGTATTGCCGTATGAACTTTGTCCAGCAGTTCCCACCAATTGGTCCCAAATGCTGTCATTTGTAGGATGGCTCTCAATCTATCATTGCCAACTAATGTTTCTGGTGATCCATATACGAAGGAGAACTAGCTAACAGCAATTTTCTCATCTGTGTCTTTATCTTGCCCAGTGTAATAAGCTGCAGCTACCGCCCCCCTTGACTGCAGGGTTTTCCCCTGGTCCTCACAATGGCATTTTTACAACATGTCTCTATATGTTTAACGTTACCCTTGCTAGCTCACTGCAGACAATAGGTCATGCTTGGAAAATAAAACTTTTTCCATAACAGGCAGGCAAACATGCTAGGACATCCCTGTTAGAGAGTAAATGCCTTAAACATATTCTTTGTAAATCTAAACAATCATTCACAGAAAGAACCAAGCAGGCCTGCCTTATTGCACCATCCAAATTTTCTTCAAAACTTGCTATTTTCAGCATGTAGCTTCTAGCTCTGAGTTTGCTGTTGTTTCCTGTAGTGATGGGTTTTTGAGGAACGGTAACGCACAGATAGCAGAAGGTGAGGGGCATACTGTGTAGAGCCATGCGCCGGATGTCAGGCTTTATCATGTACTTCTGTTGTGCTGGACTACCTAATTGGATACATCATCACAAAAAATAATTTAACATAAGCATTATTGCTTGTCATTATAGTATCACTATAAATATGTTGTCATTGTTTACAAGCCTCATATTTGGGACATAAATCAAGCCATATGTTGGTGACTCAGTGGGCTGAGCAACATGGCATGGAATGACCTTTTTAGGGGCTCCTGGGCAAACATTTGTTGTTGGGCCCTTGCTGACACCCAAAGTCCACCCATAGCTATGCAACAGTCTACACATGGCAGCTTCAGTATATGCCTAGACACTCAGAAACCTCTGGGGAAGGTAGTGTTATTCCACTTGTTGCCTGTGTAAACACAACTTTATTTAGGCAGATGATTTTGACACAGACAGGGCTCTGTCATCAGTTAATAAAGGTGGACCCAGCTCAGTGGTGCAAACTCCTTACGAATTTGATAATCAAATTTTAAAAAACAATTCACATGTACTAAACCACTGGGCCAATAATTCCTCTGAGAATGTTAATTATTTAAGCATTTAACTTCAACAAGTGTATTAATGTTGGAGGTAGCCTAATAATATACGTTTACAGTCTGCCACATAAAGTCAGTACAGACGTCACATACACATTGGCATGTAATATTTCCTTTTGAATGAGAAACTGAAGTAAAAGAATAATGTAGTAATTTATTTTCTTACTTACTACCCTGAGTTTAAGTGTTGTACAGTTTAATACAGCATGTTGAAATGTATCACCCTGTATTCTACAGTAGGCACAGTTAGTATGCACAGTACAGTAGCTATTTCTTTCCCCACAGTACAGAACCTACAGTTGTGTTCAAAATTATTCAACCCCCACTGAAATTGATTGTTTTGGCCGGTTTGACATTGATTTAGATCATTCAGTCATCCTGCTTACAATTAAATCAAAGAGGCACGTGTAGGTCAGACAAATATAACATAACATTTATAATGAAATAACCACAAATGTCTTTTCTGTGCTCACATTATTATCAGTTTTATTCAACCCACAAGTGACATTCAATCTTAGTACTTAGTACAACATCCTTTTACAGTTATAACAGCTTTTAAACGTGAAGCATAGCTTGACACAAGTGTCTTGCAGCGATCTACGGGTATCTTCGCCCATTCATCATGGGCAAAAGCCTCCAGTTCAGTCACATTCTTAGGCTTGCGCACTGCAACTGCTTTCTTTAAGTCCCACCAGAGGTTCTCAATCGGATTTAAGCCTGGTGACTGCGATGGCCACTTCAAAATGTTCCAGCCTTTAATCTGCAACCATGCTCTAGTGGACTTGGAGGTATGCTTGGGATCATTGTCCTGTTGAAAGGTCCAACGTCTCCCAAGCCTCAGGTTTGTGACGGACTGCATCACATTGTCATCCAATATCTCCTGGTACTGAAGAGAATTCATGGTACCTTGCACACGCTGAAGCTTCCCAGTACCTGCAGAAGCAAAACAGCCCCAAAGCATGATTGACCCCCCGCCATGCTTCACAGTAGGCAAGGTGTTCTTTTCTTCATAGGCCTTGTTCTTCCTCCTCCAAACATAGCGTTGATCCATGGGCCCAAACAGTTCTAATTTTGTTTCATCAGTCCACAGAACACTATCCCAAAACTTCTGTGGTTTGTCCACATGACTTTTGGCATACTGCAGTCGACTCTTCTTATTCTTTGGAGACAGCAAGGGGGTGCGCCTGGGAGTTCTGGCATGGAGGCCTTCATTACGCAGGGTGCGCCGTATTGTCTGAGCAGAAACTTCAGTACCTACATCTGACAAATCTTTTCTCAGTTCCTCAGCAGTCACACGGGGACTTTTCTCCACTCTACGCTTCAGGTAGCGCACAGCAGTCGAAGTCAGCATCTTCTTTCTGCCACGACCAGGTAGCGTTTCAACAGTGCCCTTTGCCTTGAATTTGCGAATGATGCTTCCTATGGTGTCTCTTGGTATGTTTAACATCTTTGCAATCTTCTTATAGCCATTGCCCTTCCTGTGAAGAGTAATCACCTCTTCTCTTGTCTTCCTGGACCATTCTCTTGACTTCACCATGTTTGTAACCACACCAGTAAATGTCTAGAAGGAGCTGAGTATCACAGTCATTTTAAAGCTGCCTAATTGGTGCTTATTAGGCTTTATTGCTGCTCCCTGACATCCACAGGTGTTTTCAATACCTGATTGAAAACACTTCAATGAACCTCTGTTCTTCAGAGTGGTAGTCTTTAAGGGGTTGAATAATTGTGTCAATGAAGAATTCACAAAAGAAACATTTACTACTGTATTACAAAACCAATTGATGTCATTTTAGTTGCATATGGTTCTTTAAGAAGTCCTTGTAGGATTTCATTCTGAATACAATTACAAATGTACACTAAATTCCCTAAAACCATTTACAGCATTGGGGGGGTTGAATAATTTTGAACACAACTGTATTCCCCACAGTACCCTGAGAGGCTATAAAGCCCCAGTGCCGGCAATAGACAATCAATGGGAAGCTCATTAATAGATAATTTACTCGATGAAAACGGGAAAGCCTCATCTATCAAGATTGTGTGAGCTGCTACAGAACAAAATTACATTATTATTATTATTATTATTATTATTATTATTATTATTATTATGTCTCTGAGCAGAAAGTGTCCTGTCCTCATAAAGTCAGAGATATTTGGAATTAGAGAGGAGAGACCCTCACATACACACCTTCATCTGTGCATAATGTATCAAATAATCATCACATGGATTTTTCTCATGTCATGATGCCTCTTTAGGTATATATGCAGTCGATTTAATGGACTTCATTTGGCCTTTGGGATTTACTGTATTGCAGCAATTTGTCCTCTTGTGACTGACTGTGGATCAGCTACATCTACTTAAGCAGGAAATACACTCCTTGTGTCTGTTTTTTCATAGTTTGTTAGTTTCTTTGGTTACACTTTACTTGAAGGTATCTACATAAGAGTGACACTACACTGTCATGAACATGTCATAAACATTATAAACAAGTCATAAACGTTTATGACATCACGCTTCTTTTAATAAGTGTCATTCGGTTTTTGTCATGACAAGTTATGGTTAGGGTTAGGGTTCATGTGTCATGACTGTCATGTGTTCATGACAGTGTCATGTCACTCTTATGTAGATACCTTCGAGTAAAGTGTTACCGTTTCTTTTTTTCTAATGTTACCGTCTGGAACAGCTACAAAGTGGCCCTTGTGGTGATATTGTTTTGACAATTCTTAGTAATTTTTGAGTAATATGTGGTGCTTTAAAACTGGTTTAAATTACGATATAAGCTGTTTAAGTTACTGTATGTTGTCTAAATGGTGGACAAAATAACAAACAGAACATAAACATACTATTGCGTTGTGGACAAACGTTTCATCAACACGTCACGCAGTTTCAGCAAAAATGAAACGTTAATAATAAGAAGATAATGAAGATAAAAGTATTTATTGTTGCATGGCAATTACATGTTCTGGAGCTTTCAACAGCATCTTACTGTCTTCATCCGCAGCAGTGCTGGTGGTCGTATATGACTACCAGTACTGCTTGTTGTGTCACTTGAGTTATCCAATGCCTGACAAGTGAAATGCAGTTGAAAGCTCCAGAAAAAAAAGTGGTCCTTGAGTTAAGACTTTTTTTCTTTAATGACTTGAGTATGTTCGATAGGGGTTTTATATTTTCTAATTGTACAGTCCAGCCACGTTATTAATCTTTAAACCAGTATGAAAAAGGACCAGTTGCTTTGAGTTTTTGGGCAGTTGTATATGAACCTTTGAGAATTGCACATTACCCAGCAGCACCATGACAGGATTAAGTGAACGGTCCTGAGCTGTCACTGAAATCAACAAAACAAGACAGAGAGAGCAGTTTGGTTATTGAGTGCATTATGCTCAGTGGAATTAACACCTGTCTGGGTTGAAAATTGAGACAAGCACCAGTCTCTGGCAATTATGCATGGGCCGGCTGGAGACACGGCGAGTGCACAACTGAGGCTAAGGCAGGGTCTAGGCCCCTGTGCATAATGTACAGCTTAATTCATTACAAGGAAACAGAGTGCTCCTTCACATGCACGCAGCATGCCTTTTCTCTCCACAGCCTATCACATCAAATTAGTCATTCAGAGGGGCTGAAGAGAGAGAGAGAGAGAGAGAAAAAAAATGTGCACAAGGCTATTTCTCAGAGAAATGCACATCAATCGTAATGCACATTAATGTTACTGGGCTTTCATATCAACAGGATTTCTTAAAATCCGTGTGCGGGTGGCATTGGCTCTGCCAGTATGGAGGAAATATTTATTCATAATTCAAATTGAAAGCCCAAAGAGAAATTGAAAGTCCAAAGAGAAAACGAAGCGAGATCAAATTAAAAATATTATTATTTTTTTTTAATTTTCCATTGATCAAATTAAAAATATTATTATTTTTTTTTTAATTTTCCATTTGGCTTTTCCATTTGGATTTAATATTTGGCTTTTGAATTTAAATTTAACATTGGCTTTTCCATTTGGATTTAATATTTGGCTTTTGAATTTAAATTTAACATTGGCTTTTAATTTGGATTTAATATTTGGCTTTTCGATTTCAATTTAACATTGGATTTTCATTTGGATTTAATATTTGGCTTTTGAATTTCCATTTAACATTAGCTTTCAGGGGTGTGATTCTTCCGGATAATTCCGGAAATCCGGCTTTTCTGACCTGAAAATGAAGCTCTCGTAAATCATGCAAATCCGCTTTTTTTTTTTTTTGGGGGGGGGGGGTGTCGCAAGGCACAGGTCGGGGGTATTGGTAAACATAATGACCGGTCACTGCTGTCAACGTTTTTTGTGCCTCTGACTCATGTCTTCATATCACTCCGCAAGTGGTCCATTAATTTGTCACGATGTAACTTCATTCAAAGCAGAGCTCCACCAGAGAGCCTGCAATCGTTGCGGAAGGTTATTTGAATAAGAATTTTGGACGTGTGGGGGCGAACTAGTATCTTCTTAGCTGAAGCCGACAACGGGACAATATTTTTATTTTATGTTGGCAATGCAAGCTGAAGCGACGTAGCAGATGACGTTGAGAAGTTGCAGTGAGGAATATTTTAGGAGCACCATTTTCGGCAGTGCAGAAAGGTAGTGGCCCACACTAACTTAGTGTTGAGCCGGGAAACATGGCTAAAAGAGCTCTACAGCGAACAGATTTGCTGGACGAGCCGTCAGTCGGTCGAAGCTAACAGAAGCTAGCTGGCGTAAGCTGACAGCTGACCAACGCTACCAAGTGATCGGCGGAGACAGGGAGTACATGTATTTGAAAGAGTCCGGCAGTTGTGGTAGACGAAGGTCCAGTCGGGAGATTGGATGGAGAGTCCACTGAAGTCCACTGTGGTCTGAAGGGCTAATCCTCGCTAGATCACTAGCTAGTCGGGAGGTTGACAGCTAACGTTAGCTAACAGTCGATCGATGATGAGTAACGTACGTCACACAGGCCGGCAGCAGCACAGAGTCCAGAGTTGATAAGTGTGTGTGTGTGTGTGTGTGTGTGTGTGTGTGTGTGTGTGTGGGGTAGAAAGGTGTTGACAATGACCAACACCTAATCTTAAACTTAGTGTAGCTACTTAATTTGCTACGACCCGATCAGAGGTTACTTAAATTGAGACGTTCAGTCAAAATCAATCATGTCACCTTCAAACGGGATCTCTGTTTGCAGGGTTCAGGCTGTACCGGACCCTCCCGGTGATCATGCTGCTCTGGGGGACCGGCTGTACAGTGAGAAGCCGCTGCTGACGGGCGCAGAGCTCTGCCAGAACTCCGACTGCTGTCTGTCCGCGCGGCCGTCTGACGGCATCAGTATTAAATTGAGACAGTTTTATTAGCGGTTAAAAACGTCTCGCGTTAAAGCAGCCATATTATGCTCATTTTCAGGTTCATAATTGTATTTTAAGGTTGTACCAGAATAGGTTTACATGGTTTAATTTTCAAAAAACACCATATTTGTGTTGTACTGCACCGCTCTCTCTCACTGCTGCAGATCCTCTTTTCAGCTGGTCTCTGTTTTAGCTACAGAGTGAGACCTCTTTTCTTCTTCTTCTTCTGTACTATCTTTGATTGCACTGCACATGTGCAGTAGCTCAGATGTAGATCATGTCAGCTAGCTAGCTCCATAGACAGTAAAAGAAAGGCTGTTTCTACAACTTCGGTCAGTTACAAGGCAGGATTAGCTGGGAGACTTCTAAATGAGGGCGCACATGTAAGTAGTTCTTTTGTAGATTATGGTGAACTTGTGTGTGTTGTAGCAGTGCTTTGCTATTGAGAACGAGGTAGCATGCTAGCGTTAGCATGCTAGCGTTAGCCATAGCGTTAGCATGCTAACGCTACGAGCTAATGGTTGCGGTTAGCCTGCTCGTTTCGGCTTGTGACATCACAAGCCGTGCTGATTTTGAACAGCTCACCCAGAGACTGAAGGCAGGACACATTCAGAAACCGTATCTCACTCTAAACAGCATGGATGGATTTTTTTCAAAGTTTGTATGTGTGTGGAAGCACCAGAGACACAACATAACACCCCAAATCCCAGAAAAAGTGATTTTTTCATAATATGGGCACTTTAAATAGTGGTCTAATTCGGTACAGTTGGTTTTAACGCCTGATGCAAAGTGTAGGCCTATAGGAGTACACATGAAAACCCTGAACAAGCAGCGTCGCTCTGCTCTGTCTTTCTGCTGTGCCCCATTCACGTAGTAGTTTTACACTATGTAGATTAAACTCTGCAATTAATCCGCGGTTCACATGTATGTATGAACTGTGGTGGTCCGTTACACTCTAGGCTATATTCAACATCACTGATTAAGTAGCCTAAGTCAATCCTACAAACAACTGGACTTTAGGGTCAAGTGTTGTTGTATCCGGCCCATGTCCCGGATAGGAAAGCCTCCTTACTGGACTACTGAATATAATAATATTCCATTATATTTTGTATTTTGAATTGTTACCTGCCACCAGAATTTTGTGATTTCCTTGCAATAAATATTGACATTTTTACCATAAATTGGTGCCTAAAAATGTATCAGAATGCAGGAATTGAAGTCTTTTACCCTCAGAATTTCCTGGGGGAGGACCCCCAGACCCCCCCCCCTGCTTTGTGTGTTCCCACAAAGACAAATTCTGAGCAAGGAAAAACCCTGAAGTATAATCACAGACAGCCATAAAAAACATTTAAATTGCAGAGTTAGAGTTATAACTTAATATGTACAGTGTCAACAGAGAGAAACACGGACAATTGAACAGACAGTGACAACATACATACTACATACCTACATACTGTAGAGAATGACAGTAACAGCATACAAACGGCATAAATAAAAATTTGTTATAAACGTGTGCTCTTTAAAAAGTAGAAAGCATTGTTTGCCAGTTACATTAAATGTTTAAAAATCCGTAAATGTCCGTGAGTGGGGCTGCATGGGCGTGGTAATGTGGGCTGGTGTGGGTGTGGGCTGGTGTGGGTGTGGGTGTGGGTGTCGTAGTAAGGAGAGAGAATGGGAGAAGGAAGTTTGTGTGAGGTGGACCTGGTCACCACAGACCCAAATCTTCTCAGCTGTTGCTACTGTCATATGCTGTACTGTCTCTTCATGTGGCACTATTATTATTTATATTATAACAAGGTAATGCAATGTGTGATCAAGTGATGACTGATTAACAGTAATGTAAATGCTAAATGCCCTAATACGTACATATCATGTAAGACTCAATTTCTCCATTTCTTTGCACAAAACTCTCCAGAAAGTGCCATTTAATGGTTTATTTTTTTTAAAAATGAGGGGGGGGGCTGTCGCAGCGTCATGGGTGCGCCGTATATTTTCCTGCTTTTTTGTCCTTTGCCAATCACACCTATGGTTTTCATTTGGACTTGACACATGTCAATGTAAATGAGGAGGCGTGGCCCAAAGGCTGGTGGGAGGGTCTGAAACTAAAGGGGTGCAGAGGCACCTTATGAACAGCAGGGGGAGCTGACTGCTGGGGAGCTCACTGTTGAGGAGCATCTGTCTGCAGCTTGGCCACCAGGCTGGCTTATCCTCTTATTTCACATGATAGAAACTGATGATGTAGGCTAAACACAAACCACATTTCATGCAACAACAGTGAAGTTTTCATGTAGATACTATAATTGGGCCCGTGTTAGTGAGGACTAGATTAGGACTGTATTTAAAGCTGATTCTGGTTTCCAACTTCGCCCCAGGTGTGTCTGTTTAAAACACGGACGGAGACAACTTCTCTCTTCTGATGTTTTATTTAATTAAGCAACAGTACAAACATGGGTGTGGGTAGCTCTGCTACGTGTGTTTGTGTGTTGTCAGATCTCGAGGACACACACACACACACACACACACACACACACACACACACACACACACACGTAGTCATCGTCCGAACTGCGACCTCTCCTTTTTCTTTCTCTCACTTTTTTCTCCGGGTGGTGTGCGCAGTGTGAGGTGCGTGTCCGCGCTATTCTCCGACACGAACTCACATTGACGGCCTTTTGTACAGCCTGTGTACTTTTTCGTTCATTTGATTTCCGACTTTGAAACGATATCCAAATTTGAAAAATGGGTCATTTTAAACCTTGTTAATATTGATGACAATGTGCTCAAACGGAAAACGTGTGTGAAATAGCAGATGGAAATTATAACTAGAACTGCAAGCAGTTATGACGGGGTCCAAGCCTCCGATGTCAGTCGCCCCCGACGCCCTGGGAGCTGCGCCAAAGCGGGACCTAAAGCATTACGTGGGGGGGGCAAACATTGGTGAATATCGAGAGGTTTGATCCGCAAGGTCTGCGGTACGGTGTGAGCTGCGACGTCTGCGGTACATTGCTGTTGCAAATGTAGTGCTTAACAGTTCATCTCCATGCATACACAGACTACCTTTAACAATTCTCTACAATAAACAAACTTCTTAACCCCCCTGACCACAGGGGACAGCAGAGAGAAATGAGAGAGTGACTGAGAGTGTGGAGGGGGGAGGCAGGTGTGGTGGTTGAAGGAGCAGGGGAGGTGGTCAGGTTGTTGTAAATGGTGTCATAGGCGCTGATTTATGTTTTCCTGCTCACAGGCGCACGCCCTTTAAAAAAAAGTAGTCAAAAATGGTTTGCATTTCAGAACCTTAGGAAATGGACAGCGGCCAACGCGAACACACACGCCTATTAACTCGATAATTAAGCCGTAAAGTAGGTTTCATCTCAGGACAGCGCCACTTCTCACAGATACAGATAGCATTGGAGATGAAGTTTAACTGACACGTAACCGCGATCAGCTTCGTGGGAAATTAAGAATCAATGTCACCGACAACCAATCACACTATGACAGACGCTCCACTTAGCACCAACTGCAATGTTGACTTTTAAATGAATGTAGCCGACTGGCAGTCTGGCATACGTGGGTGCTCAGTATTTTCCGTGGGTGCTCGAACTCCGGAGCACCCACAGTATCGGCGCCTATGAATGGTGTTGATTTTTGATTGAAAAAGTGAGAGAAAAGAGTTGCATTTGTCCACTGTCAGGTGGGTTAAGAAGTTTTATTGTAGAAAACTAGGGGAGCACTCGAAAGCAAAAACCAAAACGTAACGGTAGGAGGTAAATATCAGTAAATATTGAGAAGTGTGAGATGCAAGGTCTGTGGTACATTTCCATTGCAAATATCCCATTAACATTGAGTAAAAGGGCCAAAACTCGTCTACGTTGATTATTGCGCCCCCTAATGGCCGATCTTCGCCAAATTTGGTAGAGACCCTCAGAGCAGCATGCCGAACGAGCACCACAAGTTTCGTGTTGATTGCATGTACTGTGGCAGAGATATTGCAATTGCAAATTCCCCATTCAAATGCATTGAGTTATTGGCCAACACAAATAAAGGTTTCTTATAGCGCCCCCTGAAGGGCGATCTTTGCCAAATTTGGTACAGAGCATTGTAGTGTGATGTTGAACAAAGATCTCAAGTTATTTGCTGATAACATTTAATTTGGCCGAGATATGATATGATATGTGTGTGGTAGCTAGCTAGGAAAATTAGTTTGGTCATCAAATGCACATACTTTAACGTAGCAAAATTCCTTGGGTAACTTTCGGTCACGTCCATCTGGAGATGCTACGCACCAGTTTTCGTGCTGATCCGTCGCACGGCCTAGGACGAGTTCGAAAAAGTTGGTATTGCGCGATATTGCGAAAAAACTTTTGGGCGGAAATGGGCGTGGCCTACATCATGTGATTCAGCTTGATTCAAGGAAGATGTGGATATAAGAATTTCTAATGTGCGATGTGTAATGTGGGAGTTAAAAGCAAAAAAACATTATAGCGCCACCTAGTGGTCCACATGTGTAATTTTTGGTAGGTGTGATCCATGACCCATTGTCTATCTACCCTATAAATTTAAAGTTGTTAGCGTAAGTAGTAAATTTAGACTTGGGTCCCGTAGGCCACGCCCACTTTGACCCGTCAGTACCCCACTCAAGGGTTGGCCCTAGATGGTACCCAACAAATTTTGTAAAAATCGGAAGAGCGGTTCATGAGATATAAACTTTTTGGCCTTGATGGCCAACTGCACATTTTCTCCGATGTTGTCAGAAGCTTCAGTCTGACGGGACAGCCAGCTGGTGGCGGCCGGGATCGCCTCCCTGCTGGCCGACCAGTGATGCTCACAGACACCGCTGTCAGCTGGAAGTCTCTCAATAGAATCATGGACAAGTTTATTTCCTGAAATATGGCTCGTTTTACGTTCGAACACATTGTCATCAATATTAACAAGGTTTAAAATGACCCATTTTTCAAATTTGGATATCGTTTCAAAATCGGAAATCAAATGAATGAAAAAGTACACAGACTGTACAAAAGGCCATCAATCAGGAGTGATTGTTGTGAGTACGTGTTGGAGAATAGCGCGGACATGCACCTCACACCACGCGCACCACCCAGAGAAAAAAGTGAGAGAAATAAAAAAGGAGAGGTCGCAGTTCGGACGCACCCATGTTTGTACTGTTGCTTAATTAAATAAAACATCAGAAGAGAGAAGTTGTCTCCGTCCGTGTTTTAAACAGACACACCTGGTGCGAAGTTGGAAACCAGAATCAGCTTTAAATACAGTCCTAATCTAGTCCTCACTAACACGGGCCCAATTATAGTATCTACATGAAAACTTCACTGTTGTTGCATGAAATGTCGTTTGTGTTTAGCCTACATCATCAGTTTCTATCATGTGAAATAAGAGGATAAGCCAGCCTGGTGGCCAAGCTGCAGACAGATGCTCCTCAACAGTGTGCTCCCCAGCAGTCAGCTCCCCCTGCTGTTCATAAGGTGCCTCTGCACCCCTTTCGTTTCAGACCCTCCCACCAGCCTTTGGGCCACGCCTCCTCATTTACATTGACATATGTGAAGTCCAAATGAAAAGCCAATGTTAAATGTAAATTCAAAAGCCAAATATTAAATCCAAATGAAAATCCAATGTTAAATTGAAATCGAAAAGCCAAATATTAAATCCAAATTAAAAGCCAATGTTAAATTGAAATTCAAAAGCCAAATATTAAATCCAAATGGAAAAGCCAATGTTAAATTTAAATTCAAAAGCCAAATATTAAATCCAAATGGAAAAGCCAATGTTAAATTTAAATTCAAAAGCCAAATATTAAATCCAAATGGAAAAGCCAAATGGAAAATTTAAAAAAAATAATAATATTTTTAATTTGATCAATGGAAAATTAATTGATCTCGCTTCGTTTTCTCTTTGGACTTTCAATTTCTCTTTGGACTTTCAATTTGAATTATGAATAAATATTTCCTCCATATGCCTCCTCCTCTTAGACCCATTTGCATTGTCTCCAGTTTCTGTCTTCTTCAGTAGCCGAGTATAGAAATTCTTTTAGTTCTCCAACACAAAACATCTTATTTAACAAGACACAGATGCAGTAAGCACAGAACAAAGTAGGCTCTGCAGAGTTAGCTTTGTACATGTGCACTTATCACCTTTCAGAATGCCCCACTGATACTGTGTGTGCTGTATGACTATTGGCTTATTTGTTTATTTAAAGGATGCCCATTAGCTGATGTCATGGCTATCAGCTTAACATGACAATGATAGTGACACACCTGACACACAATACATAACACATACATGATGAACATTAAAGGGGCTCTATTCAATATTCAGAACATTAATATAGAAGTAAATAGTTGCTATGTAAATATATAGTGTAGTAACGGCGTCCTAAGCAGAACATTATTTCACACTCTTTCTCTCTGTGTGTGTTGTGATCTGAGCTTCTCTGTTTGTTTTGATTGCCGCTCCGGCTGCCCGTGCATGTTAGTGCATGTGAGTCTGTGAGAGCCGTGTGGAGGTAATCCCAGACCACTTTTTAATAATACGTTAACATAAAATTACATTCATAATTCAAAGTTATGCTGTCAACACTGTATACAATTGGGTACAGTAGAAGACTAATTAAAAATCCATAAATAGATGATGTTAAAAAAGGAGAATTATACCACTCGTATGAAGCGAAACAGGAATATTAAAAAAACTAGCACCAAGTTATACCACTATACCATTATACAGATATAAAGGGGTAAATGATTCCAGTTTGTTATGGATCTGTAAATGGCAGTTAGTCCTTGGGCTGGGTACCACAATAGGACTGTTACCGGCAAATCTGGTGTTGTGGTTATACAGTATGTGTTATTGCAGTAAACTATTTTTGTCGAATAGAAATGTTGGCATCTTTGAGTAAATGGTGAACAATATGGCCATGTTTGAGGGTGGGCTGCACAATATGAGGATATTTGCAATAAGCGGTAACGTTGTTGAATATCGCCATAACCATATTAATTGCGATAAATAAACAGATATGAAAGTGTGCTCAGTTCTGCATTTCTGCTGCTCTTAGTATTCTGCTAATTACAACAAATCGCTTGTTGAATTTAAAACAATAAAGGAAATCATTTCCAACATTCTTTTATTGAACATTGAATATAAAAGGCACCACTTAAAAAAAGGATTAGTTACTTTTTTATGTGCAGTTTTCTGCTGATATTGTCTTTCAACTCACACAAAAAAAACTGAGTGTCTATTGTGATAAGTTGTAGCCTTTTGCGATGTGTATATTGCGCAAGTTGATATTGCGATGACGATAAAAAAAACGATATGTTGTGCAACCCTACTTGAAGGTATCCTTTGCTCAATGGTGAGCCATGAGAGGCTGGAATGGAGCTTTTTGGTGCCAGTTCTAATAGAGCAGCCCAGAACAAGTGTAGAAACCTTTTTGTGCTACATGTAACTTTGCGGGGTTTGTTTTAGACGCAGACGGCCATGCTTTTGAATGATAGTTCATGTGGCACAAAATACATGATTTAGAAACCTAACCCAGCATGTGTGATTGTACATAGGATATGTATACGCCTCAGATTCTTCATGATCCATCACTCCTCCTTCTGCATTATTTGCATTCTGTGCAGGTAAATTGGAGACTTGTCATGGTACATCCCAGCCGCTTCAGTTTCCTCCACCATTGATCTTCAGGGAGCACGATACCACAGTGCCATTTTACCTGCTTATCAGCCTCCCAGATGGTGCAGCGGCTCACAGCCTAACTGTGCTCTGTCTGCTAGCCTTTTCCTGCTAAAGAGGCATGGGTCTGCCAGCTGCATATGTGTGTTCCCGTCAACCTGACTCCGACAGTGCGGGGAGGCCGCAGGTGGCCAGCGTACCTGTCAAAGACCTTAAACTTATCACAGATGCGCTTATGAATCCAACAAAAGACTTCTGTTTTCTACTCTGCGTGCAGCACCAGTGAGCATGTTGTTATATGCATACCAACACATACACTGCAGTCACATTCTGAAGAGCAGGGAAGTAGATAATGAGAGTTATTGTTATTCTGATTAATGTGTAAGTTAAAATCCTTTCCTGGTGCTCTTATACTATGATTATGAGCAAGCCTTAGTGTGTTCCAGTTGAGCCAGTGGAATTCCTTACTCGTGGCTGCAGTGTACTCTTTCTTTGAGGCTTCTTCTTTTAGTAGAGCTATTGGTATCGGTGCCTCTATTACGTATTCAGGAAATAGTGGACCCAAATGCAGAGAGATCAGGCAGGCAGGCCGGCAGGAGAAGATTGAGTAGGATTTATTGTGCAAGAACAAAAACCACAGCAACAAAAGGAGTCCTGAAGCAGCAGGCAAAAAACATCCAAGGAAGAGGAAAAACCAGAACAGGGAATCCAGGGGGGCACAACTGAGGACAGGCATGAGGAAAAACAAACTGGGCGGGCAAGGAAACAAGACGCAGACTAGCAGGGACAGGACACAAACGGATGCAAAATGATCTGACAAGAGACAAAGGGAACACAGAGGTTAAATACATGAGGTAATGAACAAATAAGGGACAGGTGATACAACAGGTGAAACACATCAGGGCGGGCAGGACAATCAACAAAGGCGGGAACACAAAAAGTAAAACTAGACAAGACAAGACAGAAAACAGACTATCAAAATAATACAGGAAACAGAAATATACACAGAACAGAACAGTCAAAACAGGGTAAACAGAAACTACACAATGAACAGGGAAATAAGTAAATATACAAATATACACAACAGAAATATACAAAACAAGATACATACAGAAATCTACAAACAAGGCAAAAGAAATATCCAAACAGGTAACAAATACAGAATAAATATACAAACACAGGGAACATACAGAAATCAATAATACAGGTAACAGAAATAGAACAAAATACAAAGTAAAATACTGAAACCTAACAGAAATGTCCAAAACCACAACAGCCTCTTTTCTTATGGATTTTCCCCCTGTTTGATGGTTTACAGCTTGTGTAAGACAACAAGTCTAGAGAGACAGCCTTGCTCTTTTAATTTGAAGGACTGATACTTATAGCTTGATGTTTACCTTTTATGTTGTTGATAAATGGAATGTTTCCTGCGAACTTCCCTGTATCTTTGCTGGAAATATCTTAATGTCATGTTATGTCACCTGTACTGACTTCAAGATTATACAATACGGTTGACATGAAAACAAAAACAACATGGTTGACATTTTTTGTTAAGAGTTAAAAGTCTTGAAACTATTTGATGTATTATCATAAGAAGTTAGGTTTCTGTAGAAACGATGACATTGTGGATAAAATGGGACCAAAGTCAAATGCAAATCCAAATCTCTGAGCATCAACATGTGTTCAGTGCAGTAGGTGTCGGAATCTATGGCAAATATATTCTTGTTTCAAATCGAGAATCTATACTTGTATCTACTAAACTAAACCACTAAACCAACCCTGTCTTACTTTAGTTGACCTTTGCAGGAAGCACTCGGTGAGGAGTGAGGATTGTCAGAGATATCAACTACAGCTGAGGCAGGTGTAGAAATAAAAGCAGCTCTCCAGAGGCTACGAACAATATAAAATCCCTGACAATGAGC
Organism: Sander lucioperca; assembly: GCF_008315115.2. Taxonomy (NCBI): domain Eukaryota; kingdom Metazoa; phylum Chordata; class Actinopteri; order Perciformes; family Percidae; genus Sander; species Sander lucioperca. Next base: position 14,264,927 of record NC_050189.1, read on the forward strand.
TTCCCTACACTGAACAGCAACAAAGCATGCAAATGGGGGATGTACTTTCCTTACAACAGTGACAGACTTCGATTCGAGAAGTGCACATAGAAAACCAGGTTACTTTACAGAGGGAATGGAAGGCTTAGAGAGTCATGACGTTACGGTTGGTGCAGCAGTTGTAGCTGTGTGGCCTCTCATCTCTTAATTCCGCCGTGATGAGAAATGGTGGATAATCAGCAGCAAGACAAACCTTCTGTTTTAGTCCCATCTTTATTAGCTTGCAAGCCAGAGCAAACTGAAATTCACTTTATTGACTCAGAAAGCAGCGCAATCACCTGATGATATCGATGATAACAGCAACACAATGATGCCATTAACAGACGCATTAATCAGTCTAATGAAGACCGCTGAGAGGGAGTGATAACCAAGCAGGTGAGGACCAAGCAGTAAACGTAAGCACTTGCTGAACCTCGGGTTTTCCTCTCAGATCCTCTAAAAATGAAAGCAATCAGGTGAAAATGGTGATCATGTAAGTACTCGTGTTATACAAAGAGTTACTGTATTATCAAAGCTGCTGAGCGACAGGACGCCTATGATTGTTCAACACTTCAGTGGGGAATTTCTATCTTGTGCACTGAGCATGTACAATAGCTTGTGTTTTATCTTCTGTTTATGGCTCTTGTCAGTTTTTATAGGGATTATTCTTTTGTAATGGTTGATGACAGTTGATGTTGCATCGTTAGCCAGTGCACTTGTTTAACAGCGTGTTCTGGAAGTTCAGCCATTTTCTATACTTGTATATTACTTTTTTTTTTGTTGCATTGAAAGTAAGATTTAAAACACTTTTACCTCAGGTTTTTATTTTTATTTTTGAAGCATCCCACATATATAGCTGACTCTAGATTATTTTATGTATGAAATGTTTAGTTCTACTTTGACAATTTATGGGTTACACTATTGTGTTGTGGCTGCTGTAATACATTTTCTTTACTCTTTATGTTGTTCAAAGTAGAGTATGTTGTGTGTGGACATTGGACCAGAAGCTGTGGATGAAATTTCTGCTGTATTGGTGTCATGTAATTCTTTGTGGGATGGGCCACTTAGTGACATGACACGCAAATATAATATCATATCATATACCCTCAGCAAAGAGAAGGGTCACTTATAGAACAAAACGTGACGTTACGGTTTTATTAAACTCTCAGAAAGTCACAGAATTTGTGGTCAAGGGTTGTTAAGGAGGGTTCAGTTTTAGAGGTTGATCCAGGTGCTCTTGAGCAAGGCACTGTACCCCAACCGCCCAGGGCGCTGGTCCAGCACTGGCAGCCCACTCACTTTGACATCTCTCCATTTGTGCATGAATAGGTCCTGAGCATGTGTGTGTATATCAGGCCTGTGTGTAGTGATTTCTAACAACAGAGTGTAAATTGTAATTTCCCCACTGGGGATCAATAAATTATTAAATTATTATTATGATTAAGCCACAGAGAAGTTCAGTCCATTCAATGAAGATTTAGTCAACAAAAGGTGGTGAGGCAAATGATAATGGATACCAACAGAACAGAACAGGACAGAACAGATACACATGGGTTGGAGAATCTATAGAAAACAAATAGAAATTAGAACTTAAAATCAATATTCTCACATGTTCATCATAAAGTAACTAGATAAGTAAAGCTATCATTCAAATATCAAACATGTTATCAAGAAATAAGGTGCAAAGTAAAACTCATCTTACCAGCTACCGCCCCATGTGAAGGTGTAGAAAAGACTGACTGAGAGGGAGTGCAGTGCAATCCCCATTGTTAGCTAAATTAATAAAAAGAGGGGTTTGTGCAAGTTAAAATCTATGGCACTGACCAATGCTCTGAAATATCAGTAGCCAACAGTAACCGTGTATTGATAAATCATGGCACTGGCTGTGGTGCTGAAGTAGCAGATGAAACTGCACATTAATAGCGACTTTTTAAAATGAGTTATTAATCATTAGAAATTAATAAGTTTGTGCGTTATGTGAGGAGCTGTAAAATTTGATTAATTTCTTCCAGAATTGTTGCTTTTTCCGAAACATCTCTCTTCCCACAGAATGTCTTTGCCTGACTGATATCTCCTTGTAGCTGTTAACAGGTTAAGACACCTCTTGAGCTTGTAATGGGAAAATTTCATTTAAACATGATTTTTTATATTCTTGTTTTATTTCTGTTTTAGTAGAAGCCATAAAGTCTAGGGACATGATGTGAAGCACTGTTCTTTTTCAACAGATAAGGTACAGGGTCACCCTAAACTATGTCGTTTGACACTTTCTGTCCTCCCAGGGCAGTTGAGATAAACGGGATATAACCTCGGGGTGAAAGTGTTGTAAAGGGGATTAGACTCCAGGATGTCTCTGTGTTTTAGATGGTCTCCTGTGTTTTTTATTGTCAGGAATGCTGAGTCATGTTTAGGCAGGGGGCATGTCTTTCTATCCCTCTCAAGAGGCATATAAGCTGTGTACCTCTCCTCGTTCGAGGAGGAGACTTTTCCACACAGGAGCTATCGTGCTTTTTGTGAAATTGTTTATATATATTTGCAAATATAAATAAATGACAAAAGCCAAACTTGGCTTAATTCTCAATTGTCTTTATTTGTTTCACTCTTTAACTTTCTAAATCCACTCCTGCTGCAAAAGAAACTTCCGCAACAAGCTCTCCTAAATGTTGGTAGAAAATAGTCATTTCCTAGGAATTAACTAAGTTGACTCCTAAACCTATACATAGACCCAAATATGATAAGCTCCAATGTTGTTACCATGAGGTCTGATATTCTGGGTCACTTTTAATGGCTCTGGTTCCAACATCACACCACACGTCTACAAGGTTCTCCTGCCGATAAACAGAGCTTTGTAGGTCATGACTAAGGGACTCATTTGTCTTGCCCACTCCATCTGCTAAGTTTCAGCCTTCCAAGTAATTAAAGAGCTTTGGAACACCGCATTCTGGAAGGCCTCAGGGGTTTTCGCGCTCACTTTCATGCATCCATTAACAATATGGCCAATGCCTTCCAGATGTACACTTGTGCTTGGGGATTTGTTGCTTTCTTCACGGGAGTCCTCCGATAAATTGCAATTGATGTTGTAATTATTCTTTGAGATTTATTTAAAGAAGAGCCTCTGGAGAATAGAAAAGATATAATTATTACCTGATGTAGTTTTCTTTCTTGCGTATAATGGCTTGTGATAACCTGGTATCTAATTAACACTTTCAGTGCTCAGTCGTAGAAATGCAAGGTGGATAAAGACATTATAGAATAGGTATTATTCAGTCTAATCTTATCTTACAAGACATTTATCAAAAGAATATCAGGGCAAGGTCGTTTTAATCTCATTACATTTAACCCACTTCTCACCTTGGCTTTGGCAGAATTTGTACAAAAATTGGGTCTCAGACATCAAAAGCCTCCTGCAATAAACACAGCTGTCACAGCACTGAAATTTGGCTTTTCATTCAATGATTCATCACAGTGTGCAGGTGGAGCCCGCAGTGTGAATACACAAGAACTCACAAGGCAGAAAGGATGTGCATACAATTTTAGAACTGAGACTACAAAAGCTGGATAGGTATGCAATGAAAAGACGCAGCGGGAACCTTCTGTATTGTTGACTGACAGCCAATCAGGAAAAAACTGCGACATACATTTTTTTGTCTTTTAAAGGATTCAGAAATACAATTGTTATCTCCGCTGCCTTCTGCCGCAGCGTGGGAGAAATGAGGAAATGCAGCACAAAGAATTACAAGAGATACAGGGATTTTGAAGGAGAGGCTGGGTTTCTTTTTTATATGCAATTTAAATATTAAAAAAAAACAACTGTGCACAGAATACAGTCCAGTATGAAAGAGGTTAAGTTAGATCACACCTAATCTCTGGGTGACATTTCAATTGCGTGAGTATAACATGACAGTCACATGCTGATGAGACCATTTTTAACCGAACAGACCTTTTTAAAACCTTTATAAAAGGCAGCTAGCAAGTAAGACTTGTGCATGACGGTCTTCTTCTTCATCTTCTTTAGCTTTTGTACGTCTCCTTTAGTTACCAAGAGACGGCAGCATGAAAGACTGAACACACTGAACAATACTACAGTCAGCTATTGGCAGTATTCTAACTTTTGAGTGAGTCAACTTTCTACCTTTGCAAACTCTCCCTGACACTTTACTTTGTGGACTTTGGGCTTTCACTCTCCATCTGTGTTGTTCTTGGTCAACTTTTGTCAATTTTTTGAAAGCTCAAGGATATTTGCAAACTGAGGGTGTTCTTATTCTGTCTTCAATAATGTCACAACTATTGACGTTTTATGCTGCTTTTCTTACAGTTCAATTGTAACAAAGGAAAATCTTCACTCCTCTGTTAAATAAACACTTTGCTTCCCTCTGGACATCTCTTATAGAATATGTGTAAAACTAGATGTGATTTAATGCATGCAAAAAGTCAGCTTAGCAACAAATGTTGCTTGAGAACGTCCTTGATAGATAGATATAGATAGATAGATAGATAGATAGATATATATATATATATATATATATATATATATATATATATATATATATATATATATATATATGCTAAACACACCATCTTGCAGATTAAAACTTGTTTATATTTATATGCAAATTGCGTGTTTTAAAGGCTCAACTAAATTTGACAGGTGATTTAAAAAAAAAAAAAAAAAAAAAAAAACCTCATAGTCACTTGTCCTCATTGTATTAATGTCATTTTGGTCCTGAGTTGAATTTTACCTGATAAAGGTCTAAGGACCAAAATGTTGCTTGTAATCAACATCATTTCAAGCACTTTTTCCTTAAACATTTTGTATGACAGACTTGGCGTCCAAGTGCTGTCTGTGTTTGTATAGAGTCAACTTTAACTTGAATTTGAATATTTAGTCGTCATGTCCTGTATAACTTTCCCATACTTCCCATACAGAAAAACAGTGACAAAATGAATTAAGGCAGCCCTGCACTGACACCGTGGTAGTGCTTATGAACTGCAATAGAAGATTGTGGACAAAACAACCTGAACTAAAGCTATTTACTTGCTTATAATGTAGCTTTCGACCACATTACACAAGCTTCATCAGCAGGTGAAGTTTGTTCTGTTGTGATGAGCTGTGGATGTTCAAACTCTGCATGATTCGGAGCATATCCAGGACTCCTTGTCCATGTTGGCTTAAAAGATGAAGTTTGAGATTTTTTTGTCAACTGCTGCCAAAATCAAGAATGATCTGTCGACCTTAGACAGAATACTGCATGTTTTACTGATACTATTTAGTACTTAAATTCTTTGCTAAACTTAAGCCAGCCTTTCTTGTTAAAAAGGAGACCACTGTAATTTCAGGAATCACAGCTTTGCCAATTAGGGAAGTTGAAACTTTGGCTCAAAGGTTGAGGGTGTGAAGGCTATCCCAGCATGCACTGGGTTTATCCACTAGAATAGAGCTCAACAGTCCCGCCCTTCCTCCGAGAGACCTTGGGTTCCGGAAGTAAATTTCCCATTCATTTCTCACATTGATGTCTGGAAAAATCCGTAGGCTAACCAGCTACGACGTGACTCATAAGCATACAACATATAATTTCGACTGAAAAAACGAACAGAAAATCCAAAAAAAGTCAAAGGTACAAGACTGTGTACGTAGTTTCATTATCGAGCGAAGGAACTACTCATTCCATAAACCACCGCACACCACTGAATAAAGGAAACTATGTTAGTTTAGCTAACAGCTAATTCGGCTAACCGCTAGCTGAGACAGCATGTAATAACTTTAAAAGACCTTCAAAATTAACCCTGAAAATATCCGTTAAACTATATAACAACTGTGTGAATTAGCTGTTAGCTAAACTAACGTTAGCTTCCCGGTGGAGGCTAACGACAGAAGCGTGGAACCGATCGTGTTCCGTGCAGTGTCGTCAATCCTCGTAAAACAGGATTATCATCTTGGGCATGCGCATGACGGATCATGCAGGCAGCTCCCCGCAGCTCCCCCTCCTCACTAGCATGAGTTCCACCAATCAGAGGCATCACTGTGGGATTGTGGGATTGTTCAGGATTGTGGGTAATGGAGTACTTATCCAAGACATCGCAAACAAGGTTGGTGCCCCATAAACTTTTGGCATCTGTATGAGCATATACAATCGCTTAGTCATGTCGTAGCTGGTTTTAAGTCTATCATCGACGGTTACGATTTTATGGCTTATACTCCAATTTGTCAATGGAGAAATTGCATTGTATTTTTACTTACGGAACCCACTGTGAGCGGGACTGTTGAGCTCTATATGGTGCACAGAATTGCTCAAAATTTAGATACAATGACTAACTAGCGACCAACTGTTCCATGACCTAATCAAGTTATATATACGTCTTTCTTTTAAAAACTTGACTTGAGTTGAAAATAACAATCTTTGTTAAATCAAGCCTGAGGATTGCCTTAAATAAAGACTGGTGTCCATCTTATAGAAAGATTAAAAGTGCAATCTTATTAAATTGAATAATCCTGTGAAGGATGATGGTGAAAGTGACATTTAGCAAAATACATTGCTGTTTACAATCCCTTGTCCGTGTTTAGCAAGGCGTATCTGTGGGTGCACGCATAAGAATCAGTGTTAAATCACAAATGATGGCAGGTGAATGGTAAATATGACCGAGTGGATGTTGACTTAAGCTGTGATTGATACCGGTTAAAGCATGGGGTATCTTCCTCCACTGACATCAGTGCTGTAAGTTTCAGCTTCAGAAACCCAGCATCTGTGGGAGCATCTAAAATGTAATTTAAACAAGAATCACTATGAATGATCATCTAGAAGGAAATTAAACGTGGTGGCAGTAGGTCAGTCCGTAGGGAGTTGGGTTGGGAACCGGAGGGTCGCTGGTTCAAGTCCCCGTACGAACCGAGGTACAGAGCTGGAGAAATGGCAGTTCACCTCCTGGGCACTGTCAAGGTGCTCTTGAGCAAGGCACTGAACCCCACTCAGGGCGCCTGATCAGCAGTCGCAGCCCACTCACTCTGACATCTCTCCATTAGTGCATGTAAAGGACCTGAGCATGTGGGTATTTCAGGCCTGTGTGTAATACCAACAGAGTGTAAATTGTAATTTCCCCATGATCAGTAAAGAGTATAAAAAATAAGTAAAACAAGTTTTAATAATTATAATTTTAGCCTTCAACCCAGAAACTTGGAATATAAGGCTAGGCTCTGCTGATTTCCCCGATGACCTGGCCTGTAATATTCAATTTGGGTTGGAGCAGTTGCTGGGAAAAAATGCTATATCAATTATTCCTCTGTAGTCCCATCTGACTTAAGACCTCGCTTGCCGTCTAAACTCATTTGCAGTTTATTTGCCGCTATCTGAATGATGTGAAAAAATTAACGCTTTCGTCAAAGCATTTTCTTTGACGTAACATGTTGGAAATAATCTTGGAGAGCACACAGAAGTCAACAGTTGATAGTGAGTTAACAGAGTTAACAAGGAAACTAATACCATGATTAACAAACATTAAGTTTCAGGCTAATTTCATTTGGCTGACATCTACAAAACTAATTGTGAGGGCTCGTGTTTTTCTTCAGTACTCACCCTTTTTGTTTCTTGGACTCGCTGTCCTCCTGCTGGCAAAAACTGGTACACCAAAGTCAAATCGCTGGGCCTGCAGGTGCTGAAACAAATCCAGTGATCAAACTGCAGCCCCAGTTCCACTTAGTCAGCTGTGGCAGGATGAGACTTCTCTCTCTGTGTGGGTGACGGAGAGAAAGAGCCCCCGCAGAAACAACAGTGGGAAGCCCATGAACACTGTTCAAACTGTTTTTGCAAAGATGACGTCTCTGATGGAGGCCACCACAGCTCATCTATCAACGCTTTTGTTCACATGAAAAATAAGTCATGTCACAGTCTTGTTATGCTGTTATAAAGCTGTTAAAACTTGAAAAGGAGCTACTTTAGAAAGCTGACACTAAAGTACATTGTTAAAATCTAATCGTGTGCTGCGTCCCATTTCTCTCCACCCCCTCGCACTTGAGATTGAAATTGCAAGACTTTTAGCAAAAAACACACTTGGCATGTAGAGATACTTATAAAGGGTCATAACTGATTTTTGGAAGGTGAGTCATCCAAATTCCCCTAGTCAGTTCCTCCAGAAAAACGCGATTATGCGATCGCATAATTCAATGCATAATCAGCCAAAGTCCGCATATTTATGCGGGGGCCGCATTTTTTCAAATATGTTGCACTTTTGCCGCATAAATTGCAGAATTCCGCGCAAAATATGCGGGGCTTGCATGATTTCATAATCCCTGCATTTTCGTTGCAAAAAAGTCACATATATCTTAGCAGAAAGTTGAAAAATGTTGCGTTTACTTCACACAAGAGCAGCCATTTTTGCCTGTTGCCATGGGAATGTTATGAAGTGACGTAATTACGCGACGTGAACATCATCGAAAAGCTGCAAACCCCGCGATGAAGCCATGATGAAACTGCAGTTTTTGCAAGTTCCCGCAATTTCATCGCATAAAATTGCATAAATATCCTGCATATTCCATCGCATTTTATTAAGAAAACGTGCCGCATAATCAAGGATTTTTGCCCGCAACAATCACAAAAAAACTCCGCATTTTTCTGGAAGGACTGTCTAGTGCAACCTACCCTTCCTCAAGTGTTTGAGTAGAGGCCAGGATTTTTGAGACCTAAATTTAAATTAGTTTTACAAAATAATTACTCATTTATGTTGTGTAACATAATGGTTTAAATGCTGTTCAAAAATAATTCACCACATTCACAGTGATGTAATTCTGGAGGAGAAATACGCAATCGCTTCATTCTATTTTGAAGGGGAACACCACCTAAATTAAGAATTCCAATTATGTTATTTCTATGGCCTAGGAAAGTTCAATCAATATCTGTGAGCATGAGCTACTCTCTTTCAAAGCCAGAAATCAGAGAAGTCTCAAACGTGTGATGTCATTAAGTAGAAAGTCTGGAGCTGCTCCATAGACAATAAATGGGAGACTAATTTTATTTTATTATAATTTTTTTTAATACCCAAATTAGCTTTATTCTATTGAAGTGTTCTCAGTTTTGAAACAGAAAATATTCCCATATGCATCCCATTCATTCCCCTGAGTCGCTCAGTGTCATCTATAAAACATTTTGCAATTCATTGTCGTGGAACAGTTCCACACTTACGTGATGGCATCACAAATTTGAGTTTTAGCACTCCTAGTTTGGGGATTTGGGAGAGAGTTGTTCGTGTTTACTAATATTTTGGACTGTCTTAGACCATAGGAATAACATGTATAAATTTGGAAAATGGGCTTAGTTCCCCTTTAATATAACTTCAGTGTTTTACTAAATTTTTGCCAACGATTTAAAGAGATTTACCCCCAAACCTAACCCTAACCCTCAGCCTCATGTTTCAGTTCATTTGGGTTAGTGCTTATTAGCAAATGTTAGCATGCTAACACATTAAATCAGATGTGAATAAACATTGGTAAACATTATACTTTCTATCAGCATTAGCATAGTCATTCTGATTATGCTAGCACTGCTTTGCCTAAGTTGGTCCTCAAAGAGCTGCTAGCATAACTGTACACTTTTTATACTGTGGAACATTGTTTTTCCATGTTGTTTTTTGTCAGTATAAAATTGCTCTGTGACATTCAATTGTCTAAAATGTGTGTTGCCTTTTTTAAAGATTCATTTATTTCTTGCTGTGGCTCCTTTTTGTACAGTATTTATATCTCTGTGTTTTAATTATCTCTTAGAAGTTCATTTTGAGGCTTCTATTTTCTTTGCTTAATGACTGATCTAGTTACCTCAAATCTCCTAACCATTTGTACTACTATTATTTATACTACTATTTTCAGTTTTCCCCAGTTGGGGTTACCTAAACTGCCCGCAGTGGTTATGAATGAGCTTTGACTTCATGCTACTCTTTTAAGCTCCTTTGTCCTTGGGAGAGAGGACTGAGAATGGTTAGCAGCCCTAAACTCTCAAGAGGTTAAGTCTCTAACATGGTTCTTTCTATGACAGAATAGAAAACTGTTTTGGTTCACTCTCACTGCTCTCATCGCGTCACCTCATGCAGCTTTAGAGATGAGGAATGGTAGAAGATAAAAGATGCGATCCGTTGGCAGTTTCAGTGCAAAAATATTCAAAATCCGTAAGCACACACACATTGGCTAGTGCATGTATTGCAGGGCATGATGATGTTGTATTTAATCAGCATATGCCTATAAATGAAATGTTGGTTCCTGCAGTGGGCTTTGAATTTATGTTTTGTTGTTGCTTTAGCGCCTATACTTTTAACACATGAAACCATTGCCTAATGAAGTCATACTGCAAATGTAAATGACATCTTGTTTTTCTGTGCCCTCTCACGCCCTGCAGAAGTAATTATCACCAAATTCACACTGTGCCCTAAGGCTTTAAGTTCCGGGCTATAATTATAATTGTGAATTTGATTTGACAAAAAGGCTTTGCCACAAAGTTGGAAACTGTTAACATGGGACAATTACTCATTATACAGTATATGATTGTATTTGAGCAGCGGTAGCTGGTTTTGCAATAGACGTGATGCACAAGAGTCAACCTCAGCCATGCCGTTTGCCTTCATGTCTTCCCCGAGGCTGGATGAGCTTAGGCTACTGAAGCAAACAAAACAATAAAAGTGACTTATGGGGTGTTTAGGGTCCGCCTGTTCTTTTGTACCTCAGTGTTGTTCCCTATGAACACAAGATAATAAAAACAGTGCAGCCTAAATGAAGAGATAAATAACCTTGCGTTGGGTAGTTGGAGTGTGTACAGCTACAACTTTCCAGTTCAACAAGCCAATGAAACGCTTCTGTAAAACTGTTAATTTGAAGATTGTACTTTTCTTGATTTTTTTTCATGTCATTTTCTACTGATTCTACATTACATTTCGGAGGGAATTATTGCACCATTTAATCAAATGAAGCATTGTTATACATATTTAGCTACCCAACAGTATATAAAATAGTTCAAATGAGTTCCCCCTCACCCAGCTACAAGAGTAAAATGCTACTTAAACATTAATGCATCAGCAAAGGTGATTAAATAATCTAACCTATAACAAAATTCGCATCGGGCATTTTTCTGCATTTAATACTTTAACTTTTGATACTTTTAAGTACATTTTACTCTATCCTGCTGCTCTAACACAAAATGTGTATCACTCCTCCAATTAAAATAGTCCCAAAAAAATGCACGATTTACTCCCTTCCCAGTCTGTTTGACAAATAAATGTAGATTACAGCGCATGTTCACCTACAAGGTGGAATACTTAGTAAAATTTGTATCTATTCTTTGACACGAACTGTACCATGTGTTTGCTTGCTTTCTATTTGTTGTATGTAATGAAAGTAGTGCCTTGTAAACCTATGAGGGTTTATATTTAACATGTAAAAATATATACTGTAAACCTATTCATTCATAGTCTTAGTAACAATTATATAAAAAAAAAAAATAGTGCCCAGCTGTTTCAGTAATTGAATCCGCTTTTTCTAAAAATGTTTTTAAAGATGTTATTATGTCTTCAGTTCTGCAGGAACAAACAGACTTGGGAGGGGTAGGGATGGACAGACTAACATGTTGGTTTTGGTCAGTTCATGTGTTTGGTTGAAAACAACAAAAATATAGAATATCACTAGCCTTATCGTTTAAAATGATGATTCAAATTGAAGAAACATGACTGTGATATTTACACTGGAATCATTTGCACATGTTCCCACTTGTTTCCGGTCAAGCTCTCTGTACAATAAACAGCACTTTAACACTTAAGTGCACTGCGTATATGCAGAAAACAGATACAGAAAACCAGGGACGTGACTCGAGCTCCTGTTTAAAAAAAAATGCTAAAGTAAAATTGAAAAGAAAATCTGAGGCAGGTGTTCTGTTTCTAGTTGAGTCAATCACACTTTCTCGTATCCGTGCCGTTTGGCAGGACAGCCAGTAAGCTCAGCTGTGAGTGAACAGCGACTGAGGTGCTCTCCATCATTATGTGTGACAGCTACACTGTGATGGATGATTGTCTAAAGTCAACAGATGGCATAATTCATCACACACTGAAATTTAGATTTAGATATGATGCCTAGGCATCATAATGCTTTAATGCTGGTTCAGCAAACTTGAGCGCATTACATCAAATACTAATCACATGTTAAATAACAAGCATCATAAATGACTGCATTATTAACACTTTCAGAATGTAGGTCTGAAAGTCTGAAATGGTTTTCATCAGTTTATGATTCACTACCTACACACCCTTCTTCACACAGAAGATGCTTTGTAGATTATTTATAATATTAAAATAATATTGTCATTATCTTGAAAACGTCTCCTGATCAAGTTTGTCTTCAACTTTTACAGCTGCATAGATTCTCAAGTCCCTGACACACCAACCAGCCGACCGTCGGCCTAGTTTGTGTGGTGTGTCCTGCAGCGTCGCCTCACGTTGGCCATCGGCCGAACTTCCAATTCATCTGATTGGCTGTTTAGCTTGAAAACGAGAGTGAGGAAAACAAACAAACGACTGTAACAGGCAGGAAGTGAAGTAATGTAAGAAATGACTGATTTTAACCCAAACCACAACCTTTTTTTCCTAGTTTTGTGTTTCACAACGTTAACACGTGTTTAAAACCGCAAGCGTTACGTTCTCTGGTTCAGATATGAGGACGGAAAACACTCCTGTGGGTCAAATTTCCTGCAAGCGCTAATTTATGAAACCCTCCTATGGGTCGTATTAGAGGGGAGGAATAAACAACCTTTATCATCTTATGGTTTGGAGGACTTGTTGGCTTTTATGTATCCACGGTTAAAAGAGTGTAAAAATCCAAGGTAAACTTTGAAATGTGCTTTCAAAGGTAACCACATAAATCTGGACTGAACCTTTTATATTTTTTAAGGTCTCAGCCACCAAATAGCTGTTTTGGGATGGTATTGCTGTTGCAATCTCACGATAGCCGGCCCATATTTTCCCATTGCCAGGGTCTGAGGTCTGGCAGAAAATTGAAGGCAGTCAGGTGTGGCGTCGTCATTACCACAAGGGTTCTGCCTCTGACATCTTTCATATTTCACACAATTTGCCAGGTTTAATGATGACATGAGAAACCTCTTCTGCTTTTGATTGAAGTATATTGAGGAGAGGAGAGCATCAATGCTGTTTACTCTCAAACAAGTATGCATTTTCAACAAGTATATCTAAAAAGCAACTGAAAAACACTTACTATGCTAATTTATCAGAGTAGACCTCTTGATTTGTTATAAATGCTGTGCCTTTGTTTCTGTGTACCTTCCAGACAAAAGGGGATGGTGACATCTGCCTGAGAAAAGCTGTTGTAACACTCAAAGCTTTCACTCAGAAGATATTCCTACACCCCTAGTTGCTATTCATAGTGGTTATCAAAGAGATCTTTAGTTCAAAGTTAATGGTTGTTTAATTAAAAAAAACATTTTTTCAAAACAAATGCAAGCCAGCGCAAGAGGTGAATCGATAAAAATAATTCCATTTCTATTTAAACATATTTACCATATGATTATCTTAAAGAAGCTAGGAGGCAGATTTTGTGAATTGCTCTTTTAGTGCTGACTTTTCAATAAATTCCATAGCCATAAAAATTCTGCACCTGGCAAAGTTATCGTTGAGTCACTGCAATTGATCACAAACCCTGGTGAACCACTGTTTAGTTTTTCTGACTCCTGAGAACCGCAGGGGTTAATGTGCCGCCTAATACATTTTATTTATCACGGTGAAGAAAGCCCTGTCCTTACCAAATCTATAAATCTGTAAAAGGACATCGGGAGAACAGGACACCTAATCTGATTCATCTTTCTTTGACCTTATGAGAAAAAACGTTTACCTTTTGGGTTAAAAATTTGCAAGGATTTAGCACAATTTGAACATAAAGTGACACTTTCTTTTGGTTTTGACGGTGAGAAAAAGCAAAATTTTGTCTGGTAGTGCAGTTTGGCTAAAATCAATATTCACGGACTGGTGACAGAGGTATTTGCCTGCTGTTTTCCATCAGCCACTTTACACCTACCTGTTTATTGTCGTTATTCAAACAATTAGAAAGACTGGGATGCTGTGTTCTTTTTTTTTTTTTTTTTGTTATAACTGCAGTTGGAACAACAGCAGATGGACTCAGAACACGTCACTCATGGCTTTTGGCTGTGCTCACCCACAGCAGAAAAGTAGGAGGAAAACAACATGAGTCTGGTATGGGGAATGCAGGTTCACCTCAGTCCTGCCCACAGGGGAATATTAGAGTATGAGCCAGCCAGACCCAACATCAAACCTGTTGTGCTGAAAGGTCACAAACACCCTGAAACAGGCATGGCCACTGTCCATTAGAGGGACTGAACCCTTTTTTCTTCTTCTTTGAAATCAATCTGGATCCCATGATACATGATAAGATAAGTCCAAACTCACACTGCTGAGAGTGTAACAATGTTTGGGCTTAAAAATATCCAAACATCCGCTAATAGAGATAATGAGCTCTTATATAGTTACTAATCTGGTCGTGATTGTTTAATTTTGCACAACACAGTGAAACCACATGTCAGATCTCACTGGCTTTGCATAAATGGATAATTTCTCTTTCAGCTGAAATGTAAACTGCTAAATTGGGTTTAGTTAACATGTTGAATGTTAACGGTGATTAATCTACACTTTCTACACTAATCTACACTAAACCACTGTACAATGAATTTAAAAGCAAAGCACGTCATAACCCACCAGATTTGAATGATCACCTTGAAATTAAAGCTGTTCGAGTACTTGGCCTCTGCCTCTGTGACTGTCTTTCCATTAAAAATAAACATTTGATAACTCTATGATTGCTACTTAAGCATTTGATGCACATCTGCATGACCATCAAAGGGGCTCCTTATCACAACATCACACAAAAGTTCACATTATAAGACTTCATCTTTTATTTTCTTACGACAGCAGACAGTTTAAGCAGAGGAAAGATGTGTACTGCACTTGTGTACTGCAAAATGTAAATTTGAAAACAAACGACAAACTAAACAGGGAGGTAGTTTCTTGAAATATAAAAATGCAAAAAAAAAAAAAATGCTTTTGTTTCATAATACTCTACAGTAGTTCATGGTCACAATAATTAGCTTATAGTCTGGAGTGTCAGCCCTTCTCAGTGCTGTCTTAAATTTTTACGGTCCAGTCAGAGATCAGAGCAAAGACTCTTAAGTGATTTAGTCTGCTGTTGTGCTTTGCCTTTTGTCATCTCTGTTATAACGCTCAAAGCACCCAGGTACTAAGGGACACAGCTAATTTATTATTCCTTCACTCTTACTGTTATAGAGTCTATTACGGTAGAGATGCTCAGCAAAAGGTGTAAAAGCCGACATGGCCAACAGCATCGTGGCAAACACAAAAAATGAAACTACATGGTCAAATGTTATCCTACCTGAGGGTCAAACCCCCCCCCCAAAGAGGTTGGAGTGTGTGTGTGTGTGTGTGTGTGTGTGTGTGTGTGTGTGTGTGTGTGTGTGTGTGTGTGTGTGTGAGAGAGAGTGTGTGTGAGAGTGTGAACTGGTTTGTGCTAACTAAATTGAAACTTTTTCACAATTATGCAGAACTAAAGCACAATACTGACGTGATAAGGGGCCTTAAAGGTCCCATGGCATGAAAATTTCACTTTATGGGGTTTTTTAACATTAATATGCGTTCCTCCGTTCCCAGCCTGCCTATGGTCCCCTAGTGGCTAGAAATGGTGATAGGTGTAAACCGAGCCCTGGGTATCCTGCTCTGCCTTTGAGAAAATGAAAGCTCAGATGAAATCTCCTCCTCCTTATGACATCATAAGGAGGAAGGTTACCTCCCCTTTCTCTGCTTTGCCCACCCAGAGAATTTGGCCCACCCATGAGAGAGAGAGAGAGACATCATGGCTTGCAAAGTGGCAGTTGGTCAAGGCCACACCCCCACCCTCCACCTTGCCCCCCCCTCTCCTCCTCAATAGCATTTAAAGCTATAGACACAGAAATGGCACATACTAAGGAAAGCTCATTGTGGGACTGGCTCTAGTGGCTGTAATTCTGCACCAAGGCTGAATTTCGGGAAAGAGACAGTATTAGGGGACCACTAAGGCCTTTATAAAAGCATCCAAAAAGCAGCATATCATGGGACCTTTAAGATTGGGGTCTGCTTTATCACCTAAGCTCATAAGAATGGTTTGAAATTTTGGGTAATACACATCGCTTTCTTGCTGAGAGTTAAATGAGAAGATTGTTACTACTCTAATGTCTGTACTGTAATATAGCTGGAGCTAGCAGTCAGCTATCTTAGCTTAGCATAAAGGCTGTACACCTGGAAACAGTTAGCCAGGCTCTGTTTGGAGGTAACAAAATCCACCTAGCAAAACCTCTAAAGTACATTATATCTTGAATATGTCAAAAAAAACAACAGTTAACGGTTTTACAAGAAAAGTAACTTTATGGAGTCCAAGACAAGTACGTAAAACTTTGAATTCTTGTTTTTACGCTTCGGTTTTCATATGGATTTAACAAACAAGGTATAGAGTGAGTTTTAGATATGCTATGAGGCTGAGACTCAGGCTAGCTGTTTTCCCCCTTTTTATTCTAAGCTAGGCTTACCAGCCGCTTGCTCCAGCTACATATTCGCACAGTAATGATGGGGTTATCTCTTCATCTAACTCGCGGCAAGTAAGCGAATAAGCATTTTTCCCTAAAATGTCAACTATTCAGTTAAAGCTGCAGTGGGTATAAAGCAGGATTTGAAGTAGAGTGGGACCTCTTCCTGCAGCCAGTGGTGGGAGAAGTATCCAGATCCTTTACTTAAGTAAAAGCACTAATACCACACTGTAAAAATACTGTTACTAGTAAAAGTCCTGCATTGCAAATGTTACTTAAGTAAAAGTATGTAAGTATCATCAGGAAAATGTACTTGAAGTATTACAAGTAAAAGTACTCAATGCAGAAAAATCCACACATTTTAGAAACTGGAAACAATCAAAACGTTCTGTCAATCAACTAAGTGTTTAATCGTCTAATCATTTCAGCTGTACTTGTAGGCCTGTTGTTGGGTAGTTTAACTTATAATAAAACATTGTATTTGATAAACTACATGTGTTTTGTGTGCAAAACTCCTAATTTGTTAAGTAACTAAAGCTGTCAGATTAAGTAGTGGACTAGAAAGTACAATATTTCTCTCTGAAATGTAGTGGAGTAGAAGTAGAAAGTGGCATGAAAAGAAAAGACTCAAGTAAAGTACAAGTACCTCAAATTTGTACTTAAATACAGTACTTGAGTAAATGTACTTAGTTACATTCCACCACTGCCTGCAGCTCTCCCTCTTCCCTCTGTGTCGCACAGGCATATATATGTGCAGAACAGCCAATAGGAATGCGCTCTCTCTATCTCTCTCTCTCTCTCTCTCTCTCTCTCTCTCTCTGAAATTACCTTTGAAATTACCTTTGGCTAGATTTTCTAAAGCCTGAAAACAGCCAAGAGGAGGTGCAGACGTTTTCTCTCAGACCACCTGAATTACAACATGGTGAAAGATTATTATGGAATTTTTGCCCAACGACACCAAAAACAAATGGCCTACAACAGCTTAAGACTCTGTCTGGAAAAGGATCCCTTTGTCGAAATCAAGTTATAAAACCTTCAGTATTTCAGTTTTGTGCTTAGGTATGTTGCATACATTAATGTTACCACTCAGAAAATCTTTTGCCAAGTAATATTCCATCCCAAAAATGATTGCAGCCATTGCACAGAGTGAGTGGGGGGAATTAAGAGCGGGGCCTTAGAGCAGATTTTTGCCCTGGGGCCCCCAAGCTGAAAAATCCAGCCATGTGTGTATCTTTTGTGAATGTATTAAGAGCTTGACCAATGATGATACACTATAAAAACATTACAGCACATATAAGTAGGGATAAAAGAACAGTGGTGCTCACTTTTCAGACTGGGAATGCCTGTAATGGAAACACTTTATGTTGAAGCTTGTAGAGACACCCAGGAGGTGGTTGATGGTGTGCACTGCCATGACTGAATTACAATAGGACAATGAGACATAACAGCAAGTAACAAGTGGCAGTAATAGACAAAACGGGCTTCTTTTTTCACGTCGATATTTCCTTTAAGATAGTCAGGGTGGCGCAGCAGTTCTGCTCTAAAAGGACTTTTTCCAAGACTTGCAGAGGATCTTCTGGAAGGCATGCCTGAAGTCCCGGTTGAAGATGGTGTAGATGGCAGGGTTGAGGGAGCTGTTACAGTAGCCAATCCAGAAGAAGAATTTAAAGAGCGGGTCTGGGATTTTACAGGAGTCCCTGCACACACCGTACAGGCTGTAGCTGAAGAAAAAGGGGAACCAGCACAAAACAAACACCCCCATGACCACAGCCAGGACAAATGTAAACCTCTTTTCCCTGGCTTGAGAGACCTTTTTCCTGGCTAAGGAGCTCCGGCGACGTCTCCTCCTGGAGGCGAAGAGCTCCTTAGATTTGTTACTGACCCTGGAGATGCGAGTGGACTTTTTGGAGAGGGAGATTTTCTTTTGGCTGGCCTTCTTGGCTTTTTGGTGGTCCTCCTGCTGGGGTTTGTGACCCTTGCCCTCTGAGGAGGAGCTCTCCTCCATGTCAGCATTCTCAGTCTGTTGCCCGATGGTGACGGTGCGTTGGCTGGGCGTAGGCGGGCACTGACAGTGACCGTTCTCTCTCTCGCCATGGAAAGGGGAGGTGGCTTTGCTCAGTCCATTCTCAGTTTGTTCAACACCATCTGGCCTGGGATTTTTTCCCGACATGGTTCTGGTTCTGGTTTTGGCCACCTGGTATATTCTGATATACACCAGCACCATAATTAAGCACGGAGCGAAGAAGGACGCGATGCTGGAGGAGAGGATGTACCAAGTGTCATCATTCAGCTCGCACTGAGGCTGAGAGCTGATATCATTGTTGCTGTCTATAGATATGAGCGGCGGAGACGAGATGAAAGCAGATATAAGCCACACAATTACGATGATGCACTTGACGCGTTTGGGAGTCCGCTTCAGGTTGTACTCTACAGCCTGCGTAACGGACCAGTAGCGGTCCAGGCTAATTGCGCACAGATGAACAATAGACGAAGTGCAGAACAAAACATCCAAAGCCAGATAAATACCGCACCACACTTTTCCAAAATACCAGTAGCCCATTAGTTCATTCGCCAGAGAAAACGGCATCACCAAAGTGGCGACTAGGATGTCAGCGGTGGCCAGAGACACCAGAAAAAGGTTCTGTGGGGCTTTCAGCGCCCTGCTCGTCAACACCGCAATAACCACCAGAATATTCCCAACAACCGTAAAGAGAATGAGAAAACTTACAAGAGCAGCAATGCTGGCTATGGCTGCTAAAGAATATCCACTGTCCAGACTCCAGGAGGAATTCAGATGGACCACCGTGAACGCGTCCATTCCGCTGGCATTAAATGAATCCATCCCGACTGTGTGCGCTTTATGTATACCCTGGAGTGGCTGGATTTCGGTATGAATTTACATCCATCCCTTTAATGGCTGAGGAGTCCATAAAAAACGCGCAGCTCCGCGGCCAATTTACCAACCTGACATGGATACGAGATTTCCACTTCACGGAGTCTTTGGGGGTTATTTGGAACCAGTTGATCATATCTCAAGATAACTTATATAAATAAAAAAGAATCCCCCCCTGCGCCCCTTCATAGTCTTGTCACGCGCCTCCTGATTGTCAGGAGTTGAGTTCCGTCCAGCCGCAGCTCTCCTTCCTTCAACATGGTGCGCTCTCGCTCCTAATGATGCCCCATGAGTTGTTCTCATAAAACTCACCTACTCCTGCCCCGCCCCCGCCACACAGCATTAGTTTCATATTGTTGGGATATGATAAGGCTCGGGACAAGGCTGTATCTTAGCCCAAATTATCTAAATTTCCATATTATTAATAAGTTATTTTGTATTGTAAACAAGCATTCCCAAATTGTACGAGTCAAAATGAGGGATACATTAGTTTTCTCTTTCTCCTTCTTGTCAATAATAATTATTTATATCTTCAACTGTGCAATATTCTGTTAATACTGCAATAATCAACTGTGCAATACTGGCTTACATTAATACTGAAATTATTTTTACTGCACAATAAATCCCATTTATCAGCACTATTATTATTTACATTATTGTTTACACTGTTGTGTATATTATAGTATTCATATTTGTTTTTACATATTTCATGTCTATTTTACACACGTGTATGTGTATGGTGCTATACATTTTAGTGTAATGCACAAACTTGTATTTGATTTTTACATATTTCTTCTATTTTGTTTATATACTTCGTATTCTGTTTACATATTTCTCATTCTATTTTATTTGTTATTTCTATTTGTTCTTATAATTTCTCTATTTATTTCTACTCGAGAATGGAGTATATATAACAAACCGAAATACGTGAAGAAAAACCTGACAGACACATGCAGGATTTCATTTTTGGAGTTGTATGTGTTTACGTGGCAGCAGATTTAAGGAGGAGAGTGAAGGAGTAGCAGAAGAGTGTGATGGGGGTGAGTTTAGAGAAGTTGAAGAGATAAGAAGGCTTATTGTGGTTTTGGATTTGAGCTCATCAGGCGAGATGTAAAATTGTGTTTTTTTCCCCCTATAAAACAGTGATAGGAGAGGCTTTGATAATCATATTTTCACACTACCATAGCTGTTCTCCACTGTGCGGAACAGCGCACTGCACATGCCTTTGATGGAAGTCAAGTAGCCACTTTTTTATTTTCAACAGTCAAGAGCTAAACATGCATTTCACACCTGTTTCATAACAAATGTTCAAAATGACATCTATGCTTAACTAGGTTGAAAGTGCATGTGCATTAAAATGTATATTTTAACAAGACTTAAATGAAGTGACTCTTCAATGGTTGATCTTTCATGATCCCTGCAAATCTCAATTAATAGCATTAGTCATTCAAAGACATTTCATTTTTATTGAAGGTTATCCGTGAGGCAGAGGTGAATTTGAGAAGACACAATATATTAAATGTGATCCTTGAAAATCCAACGTAAATGTAACCAGATGGTAAGACTTAGCTTCTAATACAGTAATGTGAAAAAGATGGTGAAAATGTATAAAAAGGTTTCCCAGTTCAACATTTTCAAACGACATAAAATTATCAATATCTCTGGGGAATAACCCAGTGTTAATATTCACATAAACAACTTTATTAAATAGGCATTGGCAGCACAATTATGAAATATTAGGATATTTGGCTCAGTTTGGTTTAGGCTATCTTCTACAATATAATACACCATCTCATCACCATAAAAGCTGTGGCAAATTGTTGCTTCATATGTCAAAGCAAGTCTGATGTAGCTAGCCAATAACTACAGTTAGATTGAAGATAGAGGAAAGCACCAAAGGGAGAAGTCACCTTGGTTTTTGCGCAAAGCTTGTCCCCCTTTATTTCTTCTTCTCTTGCATGCATGCATCCAAACAGGACACAGCAATTACACCTTAGATCCAAGAAACCACAGACAAAGCTTGTAAAGGAACATAAAAGGCACAAAAGAAGACCATTCCTACTGTGGTGATACATACTGACAGTGGAGACCAATAAGAGCAGAGCAGTAATTACAGCTGAAAGCAGAAGCATCATTTGCCATCCACGAGTTCTTTATGAATTGTCTGCGATGGCTTATCTTACCTCCTGCACTGCTCTTGCAAACAATTCTTGTGTTGCCAGGTTTGGTTTTGTGTGTCAGTTGGTATATCACGAGAATATAGAATACAGTATAGACTGAGAGAAGCTTTCAATCAATAATTGAAGAAAACACATCCGTGTGTAGCAACATAAATGACTTTTCTGCAGTCATTCTGCAACTCTGAATTTGTGGAAGTGAACCTGGACCTGCAGGTCTGCTGCTGCAGTGGTATGGAAGCTGCTGGGAGCTGTAAGATGCAGGCTGGTAACTGAAAAGGTCACTGGTTCAACTCCCTGGACAAGCTTCAGGATGAGGTAAGACAGTGAGTCATACTCTCACCTCCCTCTGCAACAGATACTGAACTGCTGAAGAAGACACTGAACTATAACAGACTATGCACGTTTGTCCTTCACTTTCTCCATACTGTAATGTTTGTTAACTGTATTTTTCATTACTAATACTGACGAGCAGAGCATGTTCACCCTGGAGGGATCCCTCTTGAAGTTTCTTCCTTTTTCACCATTACATTTTTCACATGTGATTTTGGGCTAAATTCATAAAAAAACCTGACTTAACTAGTGCTGTAAACAGAGTCCAATAGGTTTAATAATTAAAAAGAGGGTTAGCGTTGACTTTTAGATACAATTTTGAAGCTTTAGCAAACCATCATAGTTCAGTGTCTTCTTCAGCAGTTCAGTATCTGTTGCAGAGTTGCAGAATGACTGCAGAAAAGTCATTTATGTTGCTACACTCTGATGTGTTTTCTTCAATTGATTGAAAGCTTCTCTCAGTCTATACTGTATTCTATATTCTCGTGATATACCAACTGACACACAAAACCAAACCTGGCAACACAAGAATTGTTTGCAAGAGCAGTGCAGGAGGTAAGATGAGCCATTGCAGACAATTCATAAAGAACTCGTGGATGGCAAATGATGCTTCTGCTTTCAGCTGTAATTACTGCTCTGCTCTTATTGGTCTCCACTGTCAGTATGTATCGCCACAGTAGGAATGGTCTTCTTTTGTGCCTTTTTGTCTGTGGTTTCTTGGATCTTAGGTGTAATTGCGGTGGCCTGTTTGGTTTAACTGTTTTGGTATTTGGTTGTATAGACAGAAATGTCAGTGAATTGTTGTGGAAATGAGGTCAGGGTACTTTTTTTTTCCTTGTCTGAGAGCAGACTGAATCATGATGTGTGTATCCCTGAGGTCCAACAAATTGTATGCATTTCTTCCTCATCAAATATTTGCAAAAAAAAAATGCAATGTTTACTGGCTAGCAGCCTCCTTTGCTGGTGCATCGCTGCGTTTCTTGTTACTGCCACCTGTAGATTAGTGGAATAGTGTGAAACCATTAGCAGGATTATGTGTCGAGTCACCTGTGTGTGCGCATGTGTACGCCCTCGTGTTTGCACAAGATGAACAAAACGGGGACCCATAAGGCTCTGTAGCACTTAAGGTAAAAAACTAAAGGTTCCCTGTGGTCAGCGGCTTGCAATCAGTTCTGCTGTGTCCTTTATGTGTGAGTGAAGGTCTGTTACTGGAGTGCATATGTTAATAGTGAAAACAAGGACAATATATACACTACTATATACTCAATCACCATTTCATCTTTAGAAACAAGATTACAATTTACAAAGCAGCTTTTAAACTTTAAGCAGTGTTTCTTCACCACGACCATCTTTACAAAACAGGATGCATCAGCACGCATGTAATTGGAAAGAAGTAGAAATGTCTCCTTGTACAGAAGATAGGGTTTATAGTGGCAGCAGTGTCGAGTGGTGAGCAGCCGGTCCAGGAGAACTGAATGAACAAACAGTCTCTGCAGAACGCTGCTGAGGAGTTAGTACCGTCTTGTTAATTGAGCACAAAAAGCACTTGCGAGGCATGACAAAGAAACCGTGAGAGGGAGACCGGCTGAGTGAAGGCTCAGCATGAACCCCTTTGTTGCCCAATCATAATGGGTGGCAAGTCTAACAACCCACATTAGACATTTATTTGCTTGTCTGCATCCTCCACATGAATCAAAATACCTTTTTGGTTATTCTGGAGCAAGATGCATCCTTCCTCTACGCTTAATTAACATCGGACAAGTCATACAGTGTATTTGGCGGTTCCTCCGTCAAGCAAAGTATTTCCATGTGTCGACGCCTTCATATTTGAGTCAGGTATTTTCCTTATGTTACAATGCTCAGCTAGATGTGTAAATTAAGGCCTTAAGTCCAAAATTATGTAATAGCATTGCAGCACAAGCAGCTCCTCTTTAGGATAGCGTAACTTCCTTTACAAGGCTAAAATGTGTAAACGATGAAAGCTCCCGCCACATGTTGAGTGATACAATATAATTAATGTTGAAAATGGACAGTTTACTGTCGAACAGTACAATTCTGTCAGGATAAACCATTCACTAAGGTAATGGCTGAGGGTTTGGGCAGGATTCTCAATCATCAAGCCCCCAAACAAATATGACTACAAGTTACTATCTGGTGCTCACAAGATCATAAAAAGATCACCTTTCAGAACTTGCGGGGCTTTGCAGTGATCAGATAAACCAAAAGACAGATCCGGCTCACATGAGGGCGAAATAATGACAAGAAACTATTTTGGGACAGAATGTTACATTATTGTCCTGGGATTGATTATAAATGGGAGGGATGTTAATTTTATTGTCTTAATATATTGATTTTCAAAGTTCATTCTTGACCTTGGAAACAGCAGTGGACAATTAACCAAAAACACCCAAAAAGTTTGAAGTTTTGGTTAGGTTTAGCCACAAAACACGACTTGGTTAGGTTGAGGGAAAGATCATTGTCTGGGTTAAAATGACTACCTCGTTGAGTCGTCATAGTTACAATAATAAACACTTGGGTAAGGTTGTGGAATGATTGTGGTCATGCACTAAAACTGTCGTTGGAAACATTAAACAAACAGCAGTCTCAGGTATAAAGTCGACCCGACCGTCCACCCTGACTCCTCTTTACACAGACGCCCGACTTATTAGGTGGAATAGGGCCCTGCTAACCCACATCTACAGTATGGTAAAGACAACAACTGATAATGTCCATTTTTATAAACTGATAGCATTACCTTGTGAGTGTCTTAAAGTGCTCATATCATGCTTTTTGGCTTTTTCCCTTTCCTTTATCGTGTTATATATTTTTTTTGTGCATGTTATAGGTTTACAAAGTGAAAAAGCCCAAAGTCCACCCCAAATGGACTTACCATCTCCAACAGAAAACACTGTTCACAAACTGCTCCAAACACACATTATAATGCTCGCCTAGCTGCTAGCATGTCATGCCCTCATACTCTGCTTCTGACCATGGATGTATTGCTTCTGACTGGGTAGTTGTCCTAGGTACTGTGCATGTGCGACTCCCAACAAAGATGGAACAGAAGTGAGATGCCTCACTCTGTAGCTAAAACAGAGAGCTCAACACACAGGTTAAAAAGAGGAGCTGCAGCAATGTGCAGTACAACAAAAATATGGTGTTTTTTGAAAATTAAACCATGTAAACCTATTCTGGTACAACCTCTACATACAATTATGAACCTGAAAATGAGCATAATATGAGCACTTTAAGCCTTGTTAATGCCTGGTATATACTTTGGACATTGCAATATGCTACCTAAAAATAGATGATTAATACATTAATACAAGTGTCTGGGGGCCACTGGGTGACATTTAAAACCTGATTTCTATAATAATCTATTAAATTCAGTTTGGTTTGGTAATGGTTTTCCAATAGTAACCTAATACGAATATGAATACATGTATAAGGGGTAAAACATATATGACAAAGTGTTTGGAAGAAACTTTTTACAGATATGGCTGATTCCTCTTTCTCCAAAGGTTGTCGCATGAAAAAGGCATATTGATCGACAGCTAAATGTATTCTGTGTCAACATATGAAAATGTTTTTGTAGATCATAATTAGTATTCAGAGCATTAGTGATGCATTAAATGTTTATGAAATGTCCCCCAGCTGACAAAATCCTCTTAGTCTGCCTTGTGTTACATTTACTGCTGACAATGTACTGATTCAATTAGCTGCTGACCCCACACACACAGTCATGGGTCACATTAAGTGCGCCACAACTCTTCTTTATTGAATTTTAAGTAGCCTCTCCATTACGGCTTTCACCGACCAGAAGAGTTGTATGTACACATACAGTATAGCAAGACACATGCACACACATATACAGAATATTAGGAATTGTTCTCATTTGGTCAGAGATATGGTGTGAAATGTGCTTTAGCTAATTTCAACAAACTGTAATTGTAAGTGATAACAGACACAATGTGCAGGTAGTGTCAAGTCAAATTCATGTCAGCTTTAGGGGCAGCTGCTGCTCCGACTGTCAACACTTGGACATTTTGAAGGCCTGTCACTGAGAAGCATCTGTGTTAGACCTGGAGCCCCTCCAAAATGTCCTTTTAATCATCATCTGTTTAAGGATACAGTACGCCTGTTTTCACAAATTGGAGCCAGACGAAGGCAAAGGCAGTCCAGTCCAGAAACATCAACATTATCACTCTAACATATAAAAGTGTTGACTCTGGTATTCTCACTTATTTAGGTTTGGATAGAGGCTCTTTAATAGAAAACGCAAAACTAATCTCTCTGGAATTAAAGCTCCTCCAAACTTGGTTTCATAATCAAAGTATTTCTCTCTAGCATTAAATATTCCTGATTAGATTAACCATTACACATTAAAGTTGCATTATAATAATGAGTAAGCATTCCAATTCATTATTTATTGAAAGTGTAACACTATCTTACTTCCTCCAGCAAAGCAATATTTCACAACACCACAAAATCTCTGAGGAACAAGACTTTTACTTATTCATCACTTCTGTCGATTACTATTCTAGATGATCAACGAGTCACCTGCCCAGCAGCCAACAAAACTAATAAGCGACGGTTGATTTAATGCATCATTGCAGGGTATTCAGCATTGCTCTGTACTGTGATGGGTGTTTAATAACAGCCATGCCAAATATGGGTCGAGTATGAGGATGTGTTCACTGCGTGTCAATTGGTTTTTGGTAATTTAATTAATTTCAAACTTTGTGGAGAAGTTGCACCACTAAAGTGCAATATAAGCCAATGCAGGCCCTGCATTATTACTCTTCTCAAAATCTAGTTTTAAGACCTGATCATGTTTTTGCCTTTTTGCACGGGATATTGGGATATGTATACACTACTTTTTGGCTTCAGTTTTGTGATCAAATAGTTCTATTTTTTAAGAAGGTTGTGTTAAATTAGAATAACACAAACTAACATAACTGAAAAGCTGTTGGTTGGTAGAGAGGGCTGGCCATTAATTGTAGAGTTCAAGGTTTGATCTATTTAATCTCAAATTGCTCGTGATCCATGTGAAAAATATAAGTTGCTTTTGATAAGTCGATCGACAGCAATTTAATCTGCAAGTATTTTGACTAAGTCATTTATGATTTTATTAGATTTACAAATGTGAGAATTTGCTGATTTTCTTGGTCTTACTTTATAGCAAATTGGGTATGATTGCGTTTTGGACAGGTTTAAAATATTGTGATGGGAATTTTTCACGGTTTGCAATCTTTTTTATAGACTGATCAGTAATTGATTGATTAACCAAGAAAAACTGCCGGTAAATCGAAATTATTGTTAGTAATAATCTAAATGTAGCATCTTGTGTTGTGACAATGCTGTGCCTTGGGTCGAGCAATCAGTGCTTCAAACTAAGCAGCCAGTGAAGAGTGTGTTGACAGAGGGTTACGTTGGAGATTTTAGGAACGCTGCAGCTTTCTGGATGAGCTGTATGTGAGTAAGAATGCACTCAGGGAAGATTGTGAAGAGCTACAGCAGACAAATGAAGGGTTTGGTAAATGTAGTACAACAGGTGCTACTTTGGTTTGATCAATAATAATGAAGAGATCTTATAAGTGAGCAGGATTTCCCAGCAGAAATATTGCAGTGAATTTTAGTACAATACCTTGCATCTGTAATGTCAGGGACGAGCAGAGCACTCACATGATTTATGCACATTTTCTTGGCATTTCAACTAGCTCTCCCCTCTTCTTTAAGATCCTTCACAAAGCAGCTGTAGACATTTTCTGCCTTCCATTTGTTGTTCTTAATAGAATGATGTGAAAAGCTCCCAATCTTCAATCATGTGACTCTGGCAGAGACATGACTAAAATGAGCAGTTCCCTCCTCAGTAGTAGTACATTCTTTGCAATGTCGTCTGACACAGAAAAGTATAAGCCTATCAGCGCCCTTCAACTGCAGCTTTGTCTCTCTAAAACAATGTCAGTCACAAAGTCAGATCCCCATTAGCTGATGCAGAACATCAGCTACTCTTCCTGGGGTCCACATAAAACATGACAACAGATAAGACATTTTCAGACAAAACAACCACATTAAATAAATATAAGAATAGTATAACAATATTCTTTCTTGCAAACAAATATACATATTCCTCTTCATATACTCCTATATGTTACACTAAATTCATAAGCACTGAGTAAACAAAAGTGAAATCTTACAACATATTCGTATACATGTAAATATTCCTATACATAAAAAGAACTTGTCAGACACTCCAATCCATCGTGCACCCAAGGATATCCTAAATTGATTTTATTTCACATTCAAAAGAAGCCTTACAGGTATTTCCCCTCAGCAAAGGCTTTACAACACACAGGTCAAAACAAATAATGTTTTCAAGGCTTTTTATTTGTTTGTCCAACAGTCCAAAACATGAAGATATTTAGTTAATTATATTTATTTATACAAAATAAAGTTAGTATATAAATGTATTTATACTATATTTATTTTACTATATGTAAGACAAACTAAAGAAGCTAACCGTCACATTTGAGAGTTTAAAACCTGTAAGCCTTTTGGCTTAAAAAATAATTTAAATGGTCGATCAATGATCAGAATGGTTGCCAGTTAAGTTGGTCAATCAAATGATTGATTAATTGAGTAATTGTTTCAGCTCAAATTTGAATTTATAGGCAGTTTCTTAAGAGTTTCCAAAAGACTAAAAGATACGTCATTTAAATCCCATACAGTGAGTATTGATATCATATTAATGCAAAATTACCTATACCTTAAAGAAGATCCATATCGCATTGATTTGTCAGTTAGTTGTTCTGAACGCCGGGAGCGTAGATCGTTGTTAAATATTTGTTTTTAAGGATAACATATTATTGCGTTATACTAAAATGTAAAGCAAAGAAGTGAGGTCTTAGACCGTATTTCACAACCATGATTAGTATTTCATTTTCAGTTGGCTGCCAGTGTCCTTGTGCATTACTGTAACCATGGCATCATCTATAAATATGTCATGGCTGACCAATAGATTTTGTCATTGAACACATTGATTTCAGTGGTCAGTTTTTCTTCTCCTTGTTGTCCATACGGTTTGCCTGTAAATTGTATGTTGTTACTAATACGGTGTTGTTGAGTTCTACTTCATAAAAACATTGTTAAGAATTTTGAATTATTTTATTAACTTATCATACGCCTAAAGAGATTAAGCCAGCCATGATTGTCCGTGTATTATGCATGAATTTTCTAATTCAATCAAACAGATACAAATTGTCCTTTTTGCACAAGTGTGAGTCATGGTGTATGAGTATCACAGTAATAGGCAAGTGCTTCGGGGACTCTTTGGGCATCAGTGTTCTTGTTTTGTTCTCTATCTTTTTCAATAATTTGATCTATATCAAATGCTCCTAATTAGAAACAACACCTTCAAAATATGTGATATTTGCAAATCCTTTTTATTTAGGTTTTAAAGCAAGTATCTGCTCTGCTTAAGTGTCCCTGAGTGAGACCTCGCTGCTGAGGTAGTCGTGCCAAAAGAGATTTCCTCTTTTTTAAAGGTCCATCAATTAATACATTATTATAATTTATTATTTGGGGATTAATAAAGCATCGCATTTGTCAATATACACAGCAACATGTAAGCTAAAGTAAGGAGTGTTTGCTTGCATAGCTACTTTTATATTTTCCCAAGAAATAATAAGCAAGACTCAATGAATAATTGATCAGGCACAGATTTTTATATCTTAGGACACTTAACCATATGCCGCTTCTGCTTTGCCGTCATGACCTTCTGAAACGTTCATGTCACTCATCTTAAGCTGTGCTCAGCATGGGAACAGAGAAGATAAAAAGTGCTCATTTTGAATCTCTGATAGATTAAGCAAAGAGAATGGCAGTGTGGATTTACTGCAGGATAAAAATAAATAAATCCACTCTACAAGTCATTTCACTTAATATTAAGACCTAAAATTAATTTTACCAAACAATAAAGAAGCTGAGATAATCTTGCCTCTGTGCTAAGAAATGTAAAACTTTTTTCTTGAATGTATGTAGTATAGTTTCTTTGTTGTTGCTGCCTAGTTTAAAGACATTAAAGCTGCACTTATCAACGTTTTTTTATATAAACAATGGATCAAATGACTTTTAGTGACGAACCCACAGATAATTATCACCTGACTCTGATTACCATCAATTCTGAGAAGCGTTTTAGCATCTTTCAGCTCATTGTTTTGGTTTTACTGCCCGCCACCATACTGTTTGGTTCGCTCTAACTGCTCTCATTTCGAGCTGCAGCTGATTTAAGTGAAAAAGCTCTGATAAACCTACTGTACGCTACCTGCCCAGAATTAAACGGCAGACAGAAAAGTTAGAAAAAAAAGGTAGCGACTACCTGACATTATCAAATTCGCCACAATATTTACCAGTGTTTTCTTAGCCTTAGAATGGAAAAAGATTAATTGATGCAGGTTTACACACTCAAATGTGCATCATAAACCTCATAGATGGTGGGTGAGGTTGAGGTTTGGGTAGGCTAATGTGGGAGAGAGGTGGATTCGCATAGCCTATGACCTATTAAAGTATTCATATTTTTAACTAGGATATTTTTCCTTAACATTGCCCTGACGACCTTATGTTTTGATCCCACAGCTGTTTAGAGATTACTGGATTATAATGGCCATTAAATTATTAACCACAGCAGTGATTGGAAACTCATGCAGATGCGCATTTTCTTTTGCCATGGATTGCGCTTAAAATATTCAAATAAGATGAATGGAAAGGTTTGGTCTCTCAACAAGCCAGACTGATCCACGGTCACACACCTGTTGAGGCCAATTCACAAAACGTAAAAGAACACAAAAGTAGGAGAACGGTGGTCATAGTGACTGTATTAGCCACAAACAGTAGGCTAATACAGGCACAACAAGGAAGACACAGACGTTTGTATTCTTTAACTTATGCCTAATTGTGTGCACAATACAATACCAAGGACAGCAGTCTGTTAGGAAGGAATTAAGCTTAAGCCTACCCAATAATTCCCAATCCTACATTACCCACCGCCCTTGATAAACCTAGTACTCACAACAATACAGTATGCAGTTAGTTTCCCGATTTAAAAATGTAAACATATCAGAAGCTCCAGATTCTTTAGTCAACCTGAAGAATCCCTTTTTATGCAATACAAAATGTGTGTATTATGTTTCTGTATGATACACCCATTTGTCATTTAACTGTACGTTATAAATCAGTCATACCTGCCTGTGTCTGCCCATCAATTAACTGTGACAGGCAGGTAAGGATTGAGTGATAGAGATAAAAATATCCTGCTTTAGCATGCAGTGAATAAAATAGATGTAAAACGTAATGAGATTTTGCTCTTGGTCAGTATAGTAATTAACTCTTAAAAATCTCAAACTCTTTTACACTTCTGCAGGCAGACATATGTGATTGTTCAAGAACATAACATTTTAAGTCCTCACGGGAAATTCACTGCGAACCTAGACTGGACCTGTGGACTTTAATGTTACCGACAGCTTCAGTATCAGAGCGCTTCATCATTTCAATCCATTGGGCATGAAATGGGTTCCAAAGAAAATCAGCTCATATTATCTTCCTCAGATTATCTAGGAGTGAGGCAAGGCGGAACGATGGAGATGGTGCGAGTGCAGTTCAGCGTGTGGTCAGATGGTTTTCACGTGCCTTATTGAATACCATCAGTGATCTGAAAAAACAGCAACGGGTGGTAGTGATGATGGAGGTATATTCCAATAAATGCATGTTTATGTTTCATGTGGACACAGATATATAGTTGTTGTCTGCAATTTTTCTTTTTAATTTGAGGTATATCGACACATAATTTAGTTTGACTCATATGTAGAAAATCAGTTTTCTCAATTAATTATAGTTAGGAATATAGGTATCTTACAGTGTTTTAATGTAATTTTTACCCATCATTTACCATTCACTAAACCATTCCCCAAACAGCCTTTTCAAAACCACAAGAGCAAAATTGTAAGGAACTGATTTAGCATTTGAGTTTCAAATCGTGAGCATGTCCAGCTAACTAGCTTGGTAGTAACCGAACAGAGCCAAACTCGTTACAGATATAACGTTACCTTTGTCAGGTACAATGTTAAGTCCTCATCTGAAAAGCCCTTGCCTTTAACATTTAAAGTGAAAGTGTATTGTAAAAAAAAATGCAAACAAGTATGTAACTAAGCAGCCAAAAAGAGTTGTAACTGCAGTACAAGACACTGTTTTCTTTCTTGCCACATGGAACTGGTGAGGATATGGACTTTTTACCTTTTTATTTAAGATGTTGTTTATGGTGTTATAGTTAGTAATATGAAAGAGTCAATGGGAAATGTTTTCAACCAACTCATGGAGTTAACGTTAGCTTAATTAGTTGGCGAGCTTCGCTAACAAAATCTGGCGGCGACAGTTGTCATTTTAGACGGCAAAATTGAGGCCTACTGACTAAAAATGAGACACCTGCTTTTGTCTATCTCTGTCTGAAATGAAAAACATATTGCTTACTAAGAATTACGATGGTAAATCTGCCAACTTTAACATTATAAACTGCATATGGGACAAGTGAGAACAGGGGCCCTTGACATGTATAGCAACAGTCATTAACTGAGGGGACAGGCTTTAGCCAATGGTCATTTATTGTGAGGACAATGTAACCACTTTAGAATACATGAATAACTTTGATTCTGTTGTTGCTGCTATATAGTGCATGTATTAAGATTTTTTTGGGGTTTGTGTCTTTAATCAATGCGCACAGAGTGAAGGAGTTGCAGACATATAGTCATCAGTTGAAAAGAAGTTCACAGTACATTCTTACGTGTGTCTACTTGCAATTGAAGATCTTTTAATGTATTAGGTCAAAGGGTATATTCTGGCACTGCAGATCCACTATAAAGATGAAGACACACTGTCAGTGCCAGTGAGGTTTTTAAATATTACTTACACATTACAACACTGCTGTAATCTTCAAGCAACAATCAAATGTAATTACACTCTAACTCTTCTCGCCTTGTGAGTTACTCATTGTAGGGAGAGAGATACGTTTTCCTGAGAAGAAACATACGACAACAGACGATTTCCATAAAATAATTGAAGATCTGGGGCGAGTGGAGGAGTGGTCAGTGTCATACAATGACATTATTCTTTCACTGTGGGCAGGAACAGAGGGTAATGCAAACAAGGCTCACGGCTTTATAGTGGCACTTATCAGTTCATTGAGCTGTGAGCGGTTCAGCAATGCCACACATCACTGGATCATCTGAACATCTGTGCAAATAATGTCTGATGCTGCGTGAAAATGAAATAATGAATCAGTGCCATCCCTCTGATGTCTGCACAATGCTATCTGTTCAGTCGCAGTAAGCTGCTTGCTTGAATCAATTCAGCGAGCAGAGACATCCTTCCCTCAAGGCTGCACTGCACCATCAGACATATGCTTATTCAAAACGTACTTCCAAGTGCAATGATCTGTTTGATATGGACAGTTTGACATTTTAGATAAGAACATACTACAGAAAATTAAAAGAACCTTACAGTAGTTGTAATAAGGCTGGATTTGAGTATGTTTTTTTGAAAGGTGTGGCTATTTGTGCCCCTGGTACAATTAGCAGTGTATGCTATTTGTACCCTGGTGCAATTAAAAGTGAATGCTATTCGTACCCCGGTGCACACAGCAATGTGTTCTATTAATACCCAGTCTGGTACAAATATCAATGTATGCTATTCGTACCCTGGTGCGATTAGAAGTGAATGCTATTCGTCCGGTGTACACAGCAATGTGTTCTGTTAATACCCCATCTGGTATCAATGTATGCTATTTGCACCCCCTATTTAACCCCTTACCTAGCTCCTTTCATATTGATCTGGATGTTCGCAGGTTCTATTAGTAACAACATCTTCCAGAATCCTCAATGTTCTTTTAATGAATGATGCAGACAGTTTCATCCAGAGAGAAATATCATCAGATCAATCTTATTTTTGATTGATGTTTGTCACAGTCTCACAGACTGTATCTTTAACCGTTGCCGCAGCAACAGAGGGTTTATTTCATATTAACATCTTTATTTGTATTCTCATCTATTCTTTACTTAAGTAATTATAATTTTACATAAGCTGGCATTTTTATATGTATGTCACTTTGGATAAAAGCGTCTGTCCGCCAATTTTCTTGGCATGTGCAACGCGTTTGTTGTTACAGGGTATGATTATCAATGTATGCTATTCGTACCAGTGCATAAATTAGAAGTGGATGATATTCGTACCCTGGCGTAGGCTACCCTATATTTACACACAGTTATCCATACTGCTCATGTATTACACCTTATTGGAATATTGCTCTGTGGCCTAAATAAAATCGTTGCAGTGTCCAATATTTCGCACACTTCAGAGAGATGTTGATACATACACTTGTGTGGTTCTCGACCTGGGGGGGCGGGCCCTGACTTGCGCAATGGAATGCAAATTATCCAATCCAAAATTAAAGAAACAAGATCTCTTCATTGAGGAATCAAACCCCAGACTCCTGGGCCATAGCTCACAGGTCCACTCATCTAGCAGTTTTTGTGGAATGTAGTACAACCGTTGACCACTTGGTGTCTTTAAGCCTTGGTTGCTAGGTAACCATACTGTATACAAAAATAGGTACTAACAAACTAACGGTTGTATGCTTTCATTGAAGACAGAAAGCGCAACTGTAGTATCCATTTTCCACTAGAAATTCTATTGTTATAAACTTTAGAGACAAAACTTTCTTAATATGCCAGTTTCTGCTGTCAAGGAAGATGAATGTCGGCCATGATTTGGGTGCACGCGAGCAACGTGTTTTTGTTGTTACGTCACAGGGTGTGAATAGCTCAGCTGTGTGGCTTAGGCTATTCGTACCGGGGGTGCAAATAGACACTCTGTTTTCATGGCTTTGTTTCATGGTAAAATGTAAGAAATGGAATCATTTCTTTTCTAACTCCATGTTGTCGTGAAAACTCCTTGATAACAAATGTATTCTGCATGCATCAGGCCTGATAAGAGAGACACAGTCAGTTGAGTATTAGTTGATTAGGCCTGTTATAAATCATAAGGCACATTGCATAATTTCATCTTCTCTGAATTTAATTGAAACCAAACATCACAATGATGAGGCTCAAAGGTTTTAAGAATAAATCCTCTTTACATTATTTTCATATCATCATTTTTAACATTGTGTGAGTCCCTGTCTCTGCTTGATTTGCCCAAACAACATGTAATTGTGTGTTGAAGCCCTTTAATGCGGGCGGAAGTGCCATGAATTGTGAATTTGTGCCCTTTGTGAGTCCACCAAGTTGCTTTAAAGCCTCAGAGCATTTTCTAGGCAGCCCTAAAGGCAGAGTCCTTAATTGAAAGAGATAAGGAGAACAAGGGATAGGTAGGGAGTGCATAAGAGGTTAGAGTACTCACTCTCCTTCAACCAATCAAGTGCGGGATAAATGTCAAGCCATTGAAAGGCCAAGCTCAGAAATGAAGATAACTGTTGACTCCCTGAAATGTCAGTTAATATTCCGGGAAAGCAAATTCAGAATCACTACTATACATAACCTCGACCAACGTGCAATTTCTCAATGGATATCTTTCCTAAATACTCTGAAGCACAGTACATGACAAAATGGTTATTGACTTAGACTTCCTACTAAGAAATGAAGGGTTTTCTTTTAGACATTCATAAAGGTGAATTACTGTGGGATCACAAGCTTTTTCCTCTGCCTCTACACACTCAAAAAAATTATGTTGATTTCACTTCATTGCCCCAGCTTGCTAAAAGTTATTACTTTTTGGGGAGAAATGGCAGAATTTTATCATACTTTTCACACAAGTCGGTTCATGTGCTCCCAGGTATAGCGTGGAGGATGAGCTGTGTTTGCAAACAGGGATGCAAATAAAACAAGTCAATAATTTAATTACATGTCTTGCCAACATGAGCACTTTGAGCTGTGTCTGCTCATGTGAAGAAGATTAAGAAGTTCCCTCCTATATTTCATGGTGCTGAAAAATGTGCTACTTTAAAGTTGTAATCCTTAAGTATTCAGTCCTGGTTGATTTAGCTACACTGTTGGTACTGGTGGTAACAGTAAGTGCAGTTTAAGGGCCGGGTTATGCTAGAAAAATAACTAGTTTGTACGACAAGGAAGCATGCTAAGTTGAAATACTATCTTTTCTGACAACAATGCTCGTATAAGCCAGTATTTTCTCCTTTTGAATTTTCCGTTCCGTGACGGAATGTCTGTTTGTGTTTTGGCCTGTGTGATGTTATCAATTGCCTAGTTTGACAGCCAGTGTGAAAAATTAAACCCAGCGCGCTACAGCTGTAACGTTAGTACAGCCATGGAAGCAGCAAACAAACGAACGGGATCAACGGAGATACCAACGGTTCCTGCCATAATACTAAGCCAAGGAAGTGTGTCTATCAGTTGGGTGGAGAGGACTGCGAGGTTGTGGTGTTTTTAGCGGTTCCTACAGTAACGTTGGCTAATTCTATGCCAAAAAGGTGTGTCTGTCAGTTGGGTGGAGAGGATGGCGAGGTTGTGGTGTTTTTAGCAGTTCCTACAGTAATTCTAAGCCGAAAAAGTGTGTCTGTCAGTTGGGTACAGAGCTCCGCATGAGCATGGGCTTTTATGACTGTCAATATAGCCAGCCTCTAACGTTAGCTACTTCAGTGTGCTGTGAAGTATGTCTGGCTATGTGAGACAAGCATCTAGCAACATTGAATGCTGTGGTCTCAGCCTGGCAACCAACGTGAACTTCAAGGAGGAGGGGCCGAGGGAGTTGACTCTCTCCAGTATTTTGAATTTGTACTGCAGTATTTTAAACACTAGCTGTCAGTATTACATATTGCACCTTTAAATACTGTACATGTACATACCTTGGGTCTAGCTACCCAGGACTATTACACCATGTCAATTAATTTAACTAAGCACTCAACTCCCAAGTATTTCTCAAACTATTTGTCTTTAACAATGTTCTGGTGTCAAAAACACCCAACTCTATCAAAATCAATAGCCTTACAATACCTCAAACTGTTTTTGCAGCTGCTTTAGCCTCTGGGAGCTATAGTTTGAGGTTCATGTGCTTTTTCCCTTAACAATTATCTAAACCCTCCCTGGTACAAACAACAGTTAAACTTAAGTGCTAAACCATGTCTGAGCAAAGATAAGTCATACCACTAAGCCCGAGGATCAACAGTCAAAAGCTTTCCTTGCTCTCTTGCAGAAGGGACAAGTGTCCGTCTGCTCTTGGGTGGCTTTCTCTAAAGATTAAAAACATCAGAAGTTTTTGGCAGATGTGTTTACAAGCGGCCACAATAGTTTCCAGAATGTTTCACTTCTTTTATAAGCTAAGCTCCTATGATAAGCTTACCAATGCTACAGGCTTGGAGTTTCTCTTTAACTAAATATTTACCTCATTGTGTACAGTATATTCTTAAAAACTGAAATATTATCTTTTGAAGATAGCCATTGCTTGTTTGAATCTAAATTTAAATTTTAAATCTAAATTTTCTCTGTTGATTGCACAAAAATTGTCCAATACTACACAAACGGCAACAAAAACCCCAAATCTTCCTCTTGTTCTAACAGCACTACAATCTGATTCCTAACGAGCTTCAGCATAAAAAATGACAAAGCATAACCAAATCCTTCAAAGCCAAAGCATAGTCATTGTTTTCCTTGATGTCTCCCGTCTTGCTGCTTTTATGTTTGCCTCGAGGACTCTTGAGAGATGGGTTGGGTTAAAAGAGGGTCAAAGGTCACTCTTTGAAGAGTTGCTGCATCTGCGCCTGTCCCTGGATGCTCCTCCAAACTGCCAAGCGCATTGTCGCCTTGAAAGCTCCCCTTCTGTTTCAGGTTTATCACTACTTGCTAAACAAAGGGCAAGCAAAGGATACCTAATTTGCAACCTACACACATGGAAATCTCCCAGCACTAAGTACTGCTAATTTATTCAAGGGGTGGATGTAATAGTTGTCTTTTTATGATCAGTGTTTGATGGCTTCAAAATGTTGAAAACAATTGTTTTTTTTTCACCTTGATCTTTTACCTTATTAAGTAGTTTTAATTGTATAAACTTACCAACCACCCAGAGAGATGGCAGACCAGAAAATATGAATAGTTTTTCTTAATCGTCATTGCGTATGGATTGTTTTTGGTTTGTTTAAATGTATACATTGTAGTTTGTAGGATGCTGATGCAGTGTATAACGTATAGAGGATGAACCTTTAACATGTCAGTGGAAACAGAGGAGGGGGTTTCCTGGGTGACGGGAAACACTGCTTAACCTTCGTCCAGTGAAGGAAGGTGCCGACTTGATGCCAACATTAACTCACCCTGAAAACTAGAATTGGTAACTGGTGAATTTGACTCCTTGATGGGACACTCTGGTGTTTTCTGTATTGTGTGTTTGTTGCATCTCATTCAGTTAGACTCTGAACTCTTGGCCTTGGGTTGCGTCTCTAAGGATAACAACAATTGAGTAAGGAATAACTAATAATAGTTGTATTTTTTATACTGGAAGAGCAGAGGTCAGATAATGTCAAGGGAAAGTAAGAAAACACTTCTGACTCTAATTTGATGAGACTGCAACCACATTTATTCTACAGTATTTAACTAAATCTAACACAATTTTAAAATGAAAGTCAGACTTCACCCATAGATCTAATTACTCTTGAGAGGGTATTACCTGATAACATCTTTGACTTATTGAACACTGACTCAGCGTGTCTAGCCTGACTTCACAATTTAATGAAAACTTCGAGTTTATCTTAAACTATTTCAGTGTAATATAGTTTTCATCTGCACATATAAACAACTAATGATGGGCTTAATTATTTAGTCAAAAATAAACATAAAATCAGACAGTACATCCATAGAGAAGTGCTGTATTTCAAACATGCTCTCTGCACGACAATTTAGGCCACATCCACACGTACCAAAACAATCTTTTTTTCCCCATCTTCCATGGCATCGTTTCAAGAATATACGCTACTTCATATTCCAGGCCTATAGGTGGCGCTGTTTCTGCTACAGAAATTCACCAAAAACTGAGAAGAAGAGGCGGAGCATGCGCATAAAGTTTGCGCGCTGTATACAGACAGACAGTAGAAGAAGAAACCTTCTTCTCCAGCAGGAACCAAGGGGGTAAGCCCAAGAGGGTAAGCTTCTCCTCGGACCGCGAACTTCCTATGGCGCCATTTTGATGCTAATAAGCCATCACCTCCCGTTAGCATTCCATTGACTGCCATTCATTTTGGCGCCACTTTGACAGCGAATAACTTTACATCTGAAGTGTTTGAAGACTTTATTTGTCCATTGTTTATTTCTAAAGAAACACGACAATGTATAAAAGACTCCATTACCTTGTACCTCACGTTATGGCTCCGTAGTAGATGTTTTTGTAAAAATAGGCTAACGTTTGTGTCATAACCACGCGACTTACTGTCTCATAGTAGAGGAATTACCGTATAGTACAGGAGAAGCGCGCAGGCAGTTTCGTCTCACATTAGCTGTTTAAGTGTAATTACTAATGTTAACTAGCATTTTAGTTAGCAATAATTAGCCTGTGCCTATGTTATCTCCTTACATATACCTACACTCTCCGTCTCTGCAATATTCGGAATGATTGAGATTTCTATTGGCACAGCTACCAGAAGACTTACAACTTTCAGACACATTGCTCATGGCACATTTACGTCGTCTCTCTCAGTTTGCAGCTGCGCAGTAACGCTCAGCCATCACCGGAAAAGTGCTTCTAATGGCCTTCGCTGGTCTCCGTCCAGAGCAACGGGATCTGTTGGTCCATTCTTATATACAGTCTATGGGTAAGCCTCTCTTCAGAACTCGAACCTTCTATGGCGCCATTTTGATGCTACCAAACGCTCATTAGCATTCCATTGACTGCCATTCATTTTGACGTCACTTTGACAGCGAATAACTTTACATCTGAAGCGTTTGTCCATTGTTTATTTCTAAAGAAACACGACAATGTATAAAAGGCTCCATTACCTTGTATCTCACGTTATGGCTTCGTAGCAGACGTTTTTGTAAAAATAGGCTAACGATTGTTTCATAACCACGCGACTTTCTGTCACATAGTAGAGGAATTACCGTATATTATAGGAGAAGCTCGCAGGCAGTTTCAACTTACATTAGCTGTTTAAGTTTAATTACTAATGTTAACTAGCATTTTAGTTAGCAATAATTAGCCTGTGTCCATGTTATCTCCTAACATTTACCTACACTCTCCGTCTCTGCAAGATTGGGAATGATTGAAATTTCTCTTGGCACAGCTACCAGAAGACTTTTTTTTTTTTTTTTTACTTTTTTGTGCTTTCAGTTTATACAGCACATTTTACTGGTCATACGTATTTATTTAGCTATTTAACATTTTGTCCTTGGAAATTAAGATATGAAAAAACCTTTCTATAAACAATATTGACCTCCTTTCAAAGGCAAGAACTATTCCAGAATCTTTAAAATGTTTGAAATTGCCTTCTGAACAGATGCATGCTTGCAATAGATGCTGAGATAATGCAATAGTGAAAAATGAGGCAGAACATGTACAATGTCCACAAATCTATTCAAGGACTTTGGTCTCCAGTTACAAAGTAGTGCAGATCCCTGATACAACCCCGGATCTTAAGATTTTGCAAGAATAATTACTGCCCACTTTTAGTAATGGCTCCTGATTGCTATTGACAGATTGCTTGAATCTGAAAGCATTAAGGTTACTGACAGGCCCGTGCAAGTCAGGTGATCCCTTGTACTTTACAGTGTGTTCTCCAGTGATGGTTTCCTGGCCCAGAGTGGGGACAGCCGTATCGATTCTGTCCCCCTCTTCAATCCATTATCAAGCCTCTGTCAGGACAGCCAGGAAGCCTGCGGTTATCTGATTCCCACTTTATAAGCAGATTGGAAAACAGCCACCAAACTTTGCAATTATAATATCATGACACATTGCCCCATACACATACATTACATTCAAATTCACATGCACAAACACACCTGGGAACTGGTATTATTATAGTGGTATTGTTGATCACAAAGCAGAGCAGCAAGTGACTTGTGTAGTCCTAAAGCCTGGTGTCTTAATTACACTGCTAAGTCTGGTAATTGCTTTTTAATGACTTTGCCTTTTCTTTGCTCTCTCTGTAGTTTTCTTTCTTTGAGGAGGCACTTTTTTCATAGGTCAGGTTATTTCCCAGGAGTGTGTAACCAAACCAAAAATCAAAGCATCTCGATCTGACCGAGCCTCCTAATTGTAGCGTTTGGTCTTTTTTAGAAAAGCTTTTTTTGTTTAATTGGAGCTGCTTTATTCCCACAAGAAATACTTAAAGCAGTAGTGGCCTCTTGCTCACCTGGTAGAGCTACCCCAGGCTACCCTAGGTAGGCTCAGTCCTCGCCAGCGGCCTGGGTTTGAATCCAACCCAGGGCCCGTTGCTGCATGTCACATTTCCTGTCTTTCCTCAGCTATTCTAAATAAAGGGAAAATCCCTTAGAGATATCTTTAAAATACTTAAAGCATTTCATTAACCCACCTCAAACAAACATGACACCTGTTAATTAATGAGTTTGAGAGGTGCTGGTAGGTGGATTTTTGAACCCTGGAGAGAGCTTAGTTAGTTTTCCCGTTGCTTCCAGTCTTTATGCCAAGCTAACCTAGCCACATCCTGGCTCTATAGCTCTATACTTGAGGCATTGATATGGTATTGTGCTTGAAAAAACTTAATAGTACACTTTGTTAACGATGACATATCACAGGTTGGAATAAAGAAAAAAACACTCACTCACATACCACCCTAATGTGTAAGCTTTGCATTGCTGCCATTAAAAAATGCCATTAGTTGTGGAGGCATGGTGACATAACAATGGATGCTGCTCTCCATAGACGCTCATTACAGTTTTATTTTATAAGACATATTAACTATATCTCTCATGGATCAACAGTTCTGTCGGTCTTTTTTTTTTACTATTGCACCTCGTCAATATGGCTACTATAAGTGAAGACCCATTATCCTATATCAACATGCCATGTCAATATC
Organism: Sander lucioperca; assembly: GCF_008315115.2. NCBI lineage: Eukaryota > Metazoa > Chordata > Actinopteri > Perciformes > Percidae > Sander > Sander lucioperca. The sequence continues at coordinate 14,307,032 of NC_050189.1, forward strand.
CTTTTGTGAAACCCTGCATCAAACTATAATTGTTCCATTATGCATGAGAGCGTTTATTAAAAACTGTCAGAGGTGCCATCTCATTGCGTAGGTCCATAATTCAAATCTGTTTGTTTGAGGTGGCATGTTGTGACAACTCCCACTCGTCCGCTCTTGTGTGCAAGTGAAGAGAAAAGACGAGAGATTAAAGTGGCTTTTAAAACACTGCAAGTTTGAATAAATTGTTATTTAAAGAAAAGCAGCACTGAGCTCCTGATGCTAGTCTTAAAAGCAATGTCCCCATGATTGTGTGACAATTACGATGGGTTCACACTGTGTTTCTGTATCAGTCCCTCCAGAAAAACGCGATTATGCGATTGCATAATTCAATGCATAATCAGCCAAAGTCCGCATATTTATGCGGGGGCGTCAGTTTTTCAAATTGATGAAGCCATGATGAAACCGCAATTTTTGCAAGTTCTCGCAATTTCATCGCATAAAATTGCATAAATATCCCGCATATTCCATTGCATTTTTTAAGAAAACGTGCCGCATAATCAAGGATTTTTGCACGCAACAATCACAAAAAAACTTTGCCTTTTTCTGGAAGGACTGCTGTATCGTCTACTACCCTTCCTACATATAAGTTTACTGGTGCTTCATTCTGTTTTTCAACTGAAGACACTGATTTATTCATTTATTTCAGTTTCTCTATTTTGCTCTAAGCTTCAGAATATATAAAAGGAACTAGCAATAAATTAAAAGAAAATGTTAAATATCTACTTACCACTCCATTAACTTCCATTATTTCCAATTCTGATAGGTAATGACGCACTTTCTTAATGCATCTATGTTTGAATTAATTACAGAAGTAGAACCAAAGTGACTGACAAAAAGGCTTTACCTTAAGTACTCAATAGTATTTTTGATATAGCTCTACCTGCATTTATACCATTTGTTCAGTCATTTCCTCCAAGTGAGGGAGCATGTTCAATTATCAAAGGAGCACAACATTTAGCAAAAAAAAAAGTACTGATGTTTTGCTGTGGGTGTATTGCAATGTGGTAAAATTACACACCATTATCCATACACCATAGTCTAGTTTATTGTTTTTATAATAACAAACTAAAGTCCAAAGAATGGATATGAAACTGTTGAGCAGGTCTGCTTGTTTTCTAGGGGTTTTGGCTGCTTTTTCTGAAAGGTTTTAAATGACACCATAGACATTTGTGATGTATCTGTTCGACATCTACAGCCAGGGGACAGTTAGTTTAGCATTAAAGACTAGAAGCACAGACAGCTAGCCTGGCTCACTCCAAAGTTAAAAAATCCACCTATCGGCGCCTCTAAAGCTCGGTAATTAACACATTGTATCTTGGTGATTTAATTTTACTTTTGAAGAGAGCCAGACTAGCTGTCTCTCTCCGCTTCAATTTAGAAGAAGAATGTATGATAATCTAAGCTAACCATCTCCTGGCTGTAGCTTCATATTTACCATACAGACTTAAAAGAGTGGTATCTATCTTATCATCTACTGACAAGACAAGAAAGCCAATTAGTATATTTCCCAAAAGTCAAGAGAGCAGCTACCAAATGAGATGAGTGAACCTGTCTCGCATATTAAACAGACAAAAGTGCAAACAGACTGATAAAAGTGCTTTCCCTCCTAGATTAGTGGCATCCTCATAACAATGTCAGATTTGTACAGGAGTTTTACAGTATCTGCACACATGTAACAGGCACTGACTACACAGATGTAATCTGACCAACATGTTGCTGAGCAATGGTTATCTATTTTCACAGCCCACACCGCTGAAACCTTGTGACTCATCTCCAAAATGTCAAGTCTTTGGGTGTGTTGAGTTTCAGTTGATTCTGCCTTGAAGAGCTAATCGAAGGCCATGTTTTCTGCTCCGCACAGATGTGCCGGGATACCCTTCAGTTTACTGAGAAGCCCAACGGGGCAGCTGAAGCTGTTAGCCTGAAGAAGTCCCACGACAAAGGTAGATGATTTTCTCAACTTTCAACCCCATCACACTCTACGCTTTAGAGTAGCATTTCTTACATAACTATCTTTGATAACTCTATAATGATACCAAGTAATAATCACCCATGCAAAGAGACAGCTTATAGACTGCTGGGGCTATGAAGCCCTCCCACAGCAGAATAGGAAGAATATAATACCGAAACTACCGACATTTTTTAACCATAGCATTACAAAAAAGTCTGTTGAAGTCCACCCAGTCTCCCTAAACAAACAGTGTGTTTTTCTGTGCTGGTCACACTTGGTCAGTATGTGTCAGAGTTAATGTAACACAGCACCAAGGCCTCTGCTCCGGTCCTGTCTGTTGATGCTGTATCTCACCCTCTCTCACCTCATAGCATCTATGGATGATGATCAGGCCTCCTCATTTCAGGATGTCAGGGTCTTGCTTTAGGGTGTGCTAAGTGCCCACATGTCCACTACAGAGCACAAAATGACTCATGTGCAGTAGGAGTGTCTCTGGGAGCCACAATTCACTTCAGATGTGATAAATGTGATGTCATGTCACCAAAAGAAGACAATTTATTTGGAATAATATAATAATACTATCGTTACCATGTTAATTTGTAGCGCTTAAGTGAAAATTGACCAGAATTTCCTGTGAAAAAGTGCCTTTTGTGCACAATTTAAATGCTGAATGTGACACTTCTGTCAATATTAGTCTGTCATGTATTTATATCTGGGTGTATCTGCGTGCTATACAGGAACATCCGCAGTCTTTAAAGTCCAAGTAGGAACTAGAAAAAGCAGAGGAAAGTTGCTTAAATGTTTATCAAGCTTTCAACCATTTTTGTTTAACTGCTAATTCCTGTATCAAAACATCTTGACATAATTGTATTACTATTAAAATGTTTATTCTAATGAGGGGAAGCAACTGAAATAAAAATAGCATTCAGCACATACTGTAGCAAAGCCACAGGACTGAAAAAGCAAGGAGTAGTCAGATGTCACTAAAAATCATCATCACTTTTCCGATTTGTCTTCAGGCTTCACCACGCATCCCTTTTGAAAAAGTGATAACTTATTTTCCAAAAATCAGCAAGTCATTTCAAGGATCATTTGTATCGTGCTGTGTTGAGTCACGCTGTGTCTCACAGCCCTCTCTGTGATAACTGTTCTGCGTTTTAAAGCAGCTTTTCTCATGCATCTTTGTCAGCCTGTGAAACACAGATAGTAGAGGTAACTGAGGATAACATTAAGACAAAAACAGCAAGGCGAGGTTTAAGTGAGGTTAGGTGAGATGCGCTAATGGTAAAATATAGAAAGGTAATAGGAGCAGGATCATCATGTTTAGCCATTAGCACTCCCTTTTGTCTAAACAAAGGACAAATGGAAATCAATAGTGCTATAGATGAGGCAAAGGTGGAAAAAACTAAAGCTGTGCTTTAGTGCCGAGGTAATGATGTCACTAAGTGGATCATGGTTGTTGCACTTGTTCCCTGAGCCACTTCACAGTTTCTGTTGTTTTCCACAGCAGATGAGCATCAAATGATCAAGCTGAAGTGTTTGTGTTTGGATGGACATTCATTGTTGTTAATTGCCAACAGATACAAAAAAAAGGTCCCCATTTGGTGCATTACGTAACTCACACCCAAACAAGGCTTACTACAGCAGCAGTACAGCTCACTCCATGTGTCACAGAGAAAGAGGGAGGTCAGAAACTAAGCGCTTTTACTAAAATATTCCCTTATGTTTTACACAGTAAAATGCGGCAGCCGTTGGTCCATTTCGCATTACTCTTGCAGCGATATGATTCATTTTAAAAGCTCAAATATGTTACTCGTCTGAGCTAAATCAATATTTTACACCATGATCATCTCGCCCAAAGCAAGTGAGTGAATCATAACTTCAGATTAGGAGCACAGCCTGGAGCAGTTTAACCGATGAGAGATTGAGAAATGAGAGAGCGAATTTGTTGGCTAGAGTTATCGCATCCAAATGTCCTTTTATGTTGTGGTGTTATTCGGACCAATACAGAACATTTAGCTCAAGAAAACCTTTCCAAATATTGTTAGTCTCCTTTTTCAACTTTCTTATAATTTGCCTGTCTGTGTAGACTGAGGATGGCAGTTAGTTGTCTTTTACTTAGATAGAAACTGAAATGAACCAAACCTTTTATCAAGATTTATAGACCTATTTATTTATATATATATATATATATATAAATGGGGGGGTGGAGCGGGGTTAAAAAGGTTAAAGACAGTGAACACTCAGTACTCAGCAAGAAGAACACATCATTAGGATGTGTCAATGTACATATTGAGAGAGCGAGAGAGCTAATGTACCGTCACTGATGTATGTATGCGTGTGCATGCGCGCTTTCAGTCTCCACCATATTCAGCAGTGAGTTTGTGTGGAGATAATGATGATGTTTGTATCCTTTACTGTCCATAAACCACCAACTGTAATGTAATAAGCAAATTATAATAGACTATTATCAGCATATGAACACATTTGAAAGTGAAAGTAAAACAGAAATAAAGGCGAAAGCATTAGGCAACCAAACAGCTGCAGCCCAAAGAGAATAAAAGCTGCACAGGGGGGATAGAAAAACAAGATTAAGGCATTTCCTCTTGAGATGCCTTGTGGGCACTGACTGCAAGAGGCTCTTTGTGTGTTTGTGTGAGACATTAGGGGTCTTAATTGAGTTGGGCCGAACAAGGCCAATGACTAGGGCCCAATGACCAGAGCAAAAAAGGTCAGCACTGGAGTTTATTGGGTTGCCGTTTGGAAATGCTACTAAACCCTGCAGGCTTTGACCATTTTCAACAAATCACTTCCGACAGATAAACCGCTCAGCATTTGGGGAAGCATAGCATTTACTTAGAAGCCATGAGGTTGTAGGTTCAAGCATCAGTGCGCGAGTTAAAAGACCGTTGTTCAACACTTAGTAAAGCCATACTCAACATGTGACGTTACGTGCTTGTGAGCTGTTCGATATGATTCCACTCATGAGCCAGTCTCGCCTTTGTGAAATATCTGATATCATTATTAGTTTAGTGCGGGCATCGCTGAATGGCGGACCGTTGTCCATACCTGGACCGAGGGATGGTTCTGTCTGGATCCGTGACCAATTTTTGATAAATGAATGAGAATAGAAACTTCAGAGAGCTTGGATTTTTTCTGACGGTCACAGCTAATCCAGTTAATGCAGCAATAGCTTCACTCAATTGAGCCAATCCAATCAATTGTTTACCGTGCATAGACAGTTCGCTAGAGAACAGCAGCGTAAGAGAGACGTCAGAGAGATACCAGCATGATACAACAGACTGTCCAAAACTGTTTTCCCTGGTCTAACCAAAGTAGTACTACACACCTTAAAAAGCCTTTTTTCCTTTTACTTGAAATGTAGACCTTAAGTTCATTGTGCCAGGATTAACTGTATGTATCGTACAGATAGCTATTTGTTTTCCAAACAAGTGCCATACAAGTATGTATGCTAAAAGTATCCTACTTTGAAAATTCACAATAAATATTGTTGAAATCGTATGGAAATGCACGTTGTTGGTAGACTTTGGGATGCAATTCAAACAAGGGTAGGGGATTTTAGTAGCTGGACCTCTTTGAATTTGAATTGAATACCCCAGGCATAGTGTTTTTAAAGGCAAGTAAAGACATTTACCCTACAAATGACTCATTTCGGTGTCCTTTATGCTCTCTGTTGCTCTGCCAGACACTACCTGGAGAACATGTGCTGCAGTAATCTAATTCATTGCTGTGCACCACACAGAATGAGAATTGATTGAAAAATGACGAAAATAGTGGCATGAATAACATCATGTAGTGAGGACAACAAGGACAATTGGCAGATCGATAGTCAGTGGAAAAATGTTTTTTTTTTTTGTGATTACATGTTGGATGAATTAAAGACGGTTAGTCTTGGGCAAAACAGCGCATGATGTGGAGGTGGAAAGTTGTATGTATAAACATTTAAGAAGTGATATTGCTTCAGTTCAGTGAATTATGTTCAAGTTGTCTGACAATTGACATTTTGTGTAACGAATTTGCACAAGGTAATCCACCATCTTTGCTGCAGTTCGAGACTGATTATTTAAAGAAATTGTGAGCATGCAATGACATTAGGTATTTATTTTATGTTTCAACTGCGGATTTTACTGATGGAATAGCTTTGTTGCAGTCAGAGTTGACAATATAGCTTGAAGCTTTATGGGCCCATACACTTATATAAACCATGAATATTGTATCAAACTGACTAACTTTGTTTTTCCTCTGCTTCAGTTTGAGGGAATTGTTATTGTAAATTGTGCCTATAGACTGGAGTGTGGCTTAAAATGTTGACTTAAGGTGCTCCCTCCTTATCCTATAAAAACCGCAGGAGTGAAGTAAATGGTCAAGTTATAGTCACTGGACATCAGATGCTGCACACTGAACAAACAATGTATTTAATGTTCTCTGAGAATTATTAATGCGCTTTGTGGCAGGTATTTCCTTTCTAGACTCAAAGTGCTGTTGTCTGAAAAGTTGAAAAATACTCTCATGGTTCCTGCATAATTAATGAAATTTAGTCAGGGATCAGTGATGAAGTACCAAAAAGAACAGGGGGGAAAATTACCTTGCATGAATAATGAAACAGATTGAGTTATTTGACTTTGTTTTCTGACAAGTATAAGATTGACAAAGCAAATCAGTTTGATTTGCAAGCACCAGTTACTTATTCAGAAGATGTAATTTTCTTAGAGGCGACAGGGAGAAGGAAATTTCCGATAATTGAACCAGTACAAAGAACAGAACTGAATGGCCTCGGATCTTTATACGCTACCTCTACAGACTTTGTTCTTTGAACTCAGTGCACCCGTAAATCTGAAAACAGCAGCTTGTCTATAATGGTAGGTGAACAGGTAGGTGAACAGTAGGAAGTTTAAATGCTTACTGTATAGGAAGGTGTAGATGGCAGAGCTGTTTTTAAGTCTTTTATGGAAAAACAGGCAAGTCTCAAGTCAGTACGGACGTTTAAGTTCAAGTCTTGTCAAAGCAAGTTGCCTATCAAGTTTCAAAACGTGTGAGTGAGTCTCAAGTCAAATCTCAAATCTTGTCAAAGTGAACCCCAAGTTAAATCTGTAGACTTGTCAAAGCCAGTCTCACATTAAAGTGCTGATTTTATGCTCATTTTCAGGTTCATAATTGTATTTAGAGGTTATATCAGAATAGGTTTACATGGTTTTATTTTCAAAAACACCATATTTTTGTTGTACTACACATTGCTGCATTTGATTTGATTTTATTAGGATCCCCATTAGCTGATGCAGAACATCAGCTACTCTTCCTGGGGTCCACACAGAACATAAAACTGCATTTTCAGACAAAACAAACAAAACTACAAAAAAAAAAAAAAAAAAGACATTTTCAGACAAAACAGTCATAGAATATAAAAATAACAGCAGTATAGCTAGTATTCTTTTTCTTGCAGATATACATTTTCCTTTCCATGTATGCTGGAACTAAATTACTAAAACTTGATATATTAGGTGCTTTGGCAATCTCTGCTGGAAGTGAGTTCCAAGCAACCATCCCTCGATACAATACTGTACGTTGCATTGATTGTGTTCAGGCTCTAGGAACTTTAAAAAGACCTCTAGTGGCATGTCTAGTGGAGTATTTATGTGTGTTACAGCTAAATGTAAGTTGACTATACAAACAATTAGGAATTTTTAATTCATTCATGTTTCTAACAAAAGCTGATGAAAAAAGTGATGCTGAAAGTCTCTCTGCAACTTTCAACCAGGAGAGTTTAACATGCATGTTGTTTACATTAGACCTAATTGGACATTGAAGGGCAAGACGAGCTGCTCTGTTCTGAACCAGCTGCACTTTTCCTAGATCTTTCTTTGCAGCACTTGACCATATCATTGGGCAATAGTCAAGATGTGATAAAGCTAGAGTGTGCAGAACTTGTTTGATTAAGTGTGGTGTTAAAAGCTCTCTGTTTTAGCTACAGAATGAGGCATCCCACTTCTGTTCCATCTTTGTTGGGAGTCGCACATGCACAGTACCTAGGTAAGCACTGCTAGCTAATCAGAAGCAGGGTGTGAGGGCGTGCCACGCTAGCAGCTAGGCGAGCATTATAACGTGTTACAAAGTGACGCACGTTTGTCACGGAAGTAAAGGCTGGACTACAATAGAGCTGTTTGGAGCAGTTTGTGAACAGTGTTTTCTGTTGGAGATGGTTAGTCCCTTTGGGGTGGACTTTGGGCTTTTTCACTTTTGAAGCCTATTACATGCACATAAAAAAGATATATAACACAATAAAGGAAAGGGGAAATGCCAAAAAGCAGAAGAACACTTTAAGTCACTTTAAGTCTCAATAGACTTATATTTAAACTTAAAGCTATAGTGCGTAGTTTCTGTCGCCCCCATGATGAATTCTAAGTAATGACAACAAAACTGTCGGCGCGTCCACATGATACAAGCCTTACGTGAATGTGCATGCACCCCCACCCCTCCTCCACGCAGTTACTAGTAGCCAAGGAGGACACGGAGGATTAAAAAAACATGATGTTCTTTTCAGAATAGGTAATTATCTTCACTCGAGCTTCTGCGCAGGAAGCCACCGGACGACACAATCTTCTGAACATAGTCATACAGAGAGAGTTGTGTGGAGCTGATAGTCTTCATTAGCTTTGTAGCAACTCATTTGGCAATGGCTTGAATGTAACGGACGTTCATCAATATCGAAAAGTTGCGCACTAAAACTTTAATGCAGGCCTTGCACATGGCAATCCAAGGCCTGCCTGCTCTTGACACTCTGACAAGAGTCTACAGTACTGGTAGCTGGATAGTAGTCCTGAACGAGACCTGTGTTGTATTCACTGTTAGTTGGGGAGATTAAAACTGTTTCTTGCATACAAATGAGGTACTGCAATTACACACAAGCTGTCTGTGGATTTGCATTGTTAATTTAGCTACTGCCACGCCACCATTTTCTTGATGGCATTAACATTAATTTATTTAAATCAATATCCGACCACAGAGACAGCCAATTATGCTTTATTCCTCCGCTCTTTTTGGCTAAATGTTAGGAGTAAATTAGTTTCCAAGAAATCGCAAGAATCGCTAGTCTGTGGATTTGTTCGAGGTCAGTGAAGTTTATGTCAGTAGTGCGAGTGACTGTGTGACAACTCAATGCAAATCATGTTTGCTCTGATAGCTGGCAGACTTATACATCACCATCTTGAAAATATGTGGAATATGTGTGAAAGCTTTTAATATGGACCTTCTTCAGCCTGATCTGTAACACACTGTGAAAATAATGTGCACAGTGTTTCTCTTCAAAAGCTTTCACACTGCCAAGCTGGGGCTCCCAGATCCTTTCCTGCAAATATGTTTTGGTTGCAGATACAAACTGAGTCTCTGCTTGCCAGCACTGGTCCCGTGGCAACGTCCATACAAGCTCTGCAGCCAAGGCACAACTACTGTAAACCAGAGGTTCTCAAAGTTTAGTAGACAAGCCAGACCCACATCAAGATGTTGGGTCTGGGAACTCACCATTGGCAGGGCTCAGTCCAAGGGGCGGGATAAACAGTTGTCTGTCAAATTCCCACTGGACGCAATAGGATCGCGCTACAACCAACCAGAGCAACGAAGAAGGTAGCAGAGCTAGTTGATTGATTAAACTTTTGCCGTATCTAGTCGGCAAAACTCCGAACACATCTTCCTTTTTAAGAATGACTTCAGTGCCGTTCTTTGTTCTTTTCTCAAAGAAAAGCTTAACTCCAAGTCTTCCAGAGTCAAAGCTGATTCTAAAGACTGCTCTTCGCCAGCAGCAGCAGCAGCAGCAGCCATAAGCCCGCCCACTGACTCTACACACGATGTGATTGGCCCGGCCAGAGTTTGTTTTTTCCAGCTCGCAAGCCAACGGAGAGTTGCTAGACTGACCCTGGCTGCAAATTACATTTGCTGCCGCTAGGGTGCGTCTAGATGTCTAGGCTCAAAGTTTGGATGATGGAGTGACAATTCAGAGAGCCAGCATATGATTGCGGGTCGCCCAGGAAAAGTGCACACATAAAACAAAATAATTTTTTTCATCTCCACATTAAATTGCTGAGTTGTCAACCGACAAATTGCTAACATTTGCTTATAGCCTAGCATTGATGACAGGACGTAATTCCAGCGTCACTCGTGAGGGGCCACTAATTAATAAGAGTAAGACAAGAGCTAGTCAATAAGTTTATAAGGTAACAGCTACAGTGCAAGAAATAAAAAAACGTAAGTAGATGTAAAGTGAGATTAATATACTGTATACTATACTGACTTTTTGACATTTTTTTATGGCATACTATACTATGACTTTTTAAAAAATATTTTTTGACATACTATACTATGACTTTTTATGTCTTTTTTTCATTTTTCATGACATACTGTACTATGACTTTTTATGTCATTTTTCATGACATACTGTACTATGACTTTTTATGTCATTTTTCATGACGTACTGTACTACTTTTTTGACATTTCTTATGGCATACTATACTATGACTTTTTTATGACATTTTCTATGGCAAACTGACTTTTTTAATATTTTTTATGACATATTATACTATGACTTTTTATGACATACTGTTCTGACTTTTTGATGACATTTTTTATGGCAAACTATACTATGACTTTTTTATGCCATTGTTTATGGCATACTATACTATGACTTTTTTGACATTTTTAAGACATACTATACTATGGCTTTTTTATGACTTGTTTATGACATATACTGTGACATTTTTATGAATTTTTTTATGGCAAACTATACTATGATTTTTATGTTTTATGGCATATTAACTACAGCTTTTTAATGTAATTTTTTATGACATACTATACTATCACGTTTTTGTGACTTTTTGGACATACTATACTATGACTTTTTTCGACATACTATACGATGACCTTTTTATGACTTTTTCGACATTCTATACTATGACGTTTTTGTGACTTTTTCGACATACTATACCAGGGGTCTTCAATGTTTTTTAGCCAAGGACCCCTTATCTGAAAGAGAGATGGATCAGGGACCCCTTACTAAATATATTGTATAGAATTAAGTTGCATATTAAACTGGGCCTACAATAACTTGTAGAGCGGCCTAAAGCCTCTATACATGCGTTTTTTTGCATAGAACACTAAGCTATTTAAATAGCCTAATAATTGTTGGCTTGGTTTTTTAAATCATGGTTTAATGTTAAACATACATGTGGCAAACATATGTGGATGGCCTTAGTGACCTACCTTGACTATAGGCCAGTAAGCAGTGGGGATTTATATTTGCTAATAATATGTTGGATTCATGTTAAGACTTTTTACATTTTTGAAAAAACTTTAAAAAATTAACAACAATTTGGAGGCCCCCCTGCATTGACTCTGAGGACCCCCTAGGGGTCCCGGACCCCCTGTTGAAGATCCCTGTACTATACCATGAGTTTTTTTCGACATAATATACTATGTTTTTATGACTTTTGTTGACATACTATACTATGATGTTTTTGTGCCTTTTTTCAACATATTATGCTATGACTTTTTTGCCATACTATACTATGACGTTTTTGTGACTATTTTTGACATACTATATGATTACTTTTTTTCGACATACTATGACGTATTTGTGACTTTTTTTAGACATACATACTATGACTTTTTTTTGCCATACTATACTATGACGTTTTTGTTACTTTTTTAGAAATACTATACTATGACATTTATGTGACTTTTTTAGACATACTATACTATGATTTGTTTGCCATACTATACTATGACGTTTTTGTTACTTTTTTAGACATACTATACTGTCTTTTTTCACCATACTATGACATTTTCATGACTTTTTTTCGACATACTGTACTATGACGTCTTTATGACTTTTTTGACATACTATACTATGACTTTTTTGACATTTTGGACATACTATACTATGGCGTTTTTATGACTTTTTCGACATACTATACTATGACTTTTTTTGACATACTGTACTATGACATTTTTGTGACTTTTTTGACATACTATACTATGACTTTTTTTGACATATTCTACTATGAGTTTTTTATGACTTTTTCGACATACTATACTATGACGTTTTTATGACTTTTTTGACATACTATACTATGACTTTTTTCAACACACTATACTGTGACGTTTTTTGTGCATTTTTTCGACATACTGTACTATGACTTTTTTCGACATAATATACTATGACGTTTTTATGCCTTTTTTTGACATACTGTACTATGACTTTTTTGACATACTATACTATGACTTTTTTGAGTTTTACAACATACTATACTATGAAGTTTTTGTGCATTTTTTCAACATACTATACTATGACTTTTTTGAGTTTTACGACATACTATACTATGACGCTTTTGTGACTATTTTCGACATATTCTACTATGACTTTTTTATGACACTTCGACATACTATACTATGACGTTTTTATGACTTTTTGGACATACTATACTATGACTTTTTTAGTTTATGACATACTATACATGACATTTTCGTGACTTTTTTCGACATACTGTACTATGAAGTTTTTCTAACTGTTTTCGACATACTATACTGTGACTTTTTTGTGACTTTTTTTAGACATAGTATACTATGACTTTTTTTCGAGATACTATACTATGACTTTTTTCGATATACTATACTATGTTTTTTCTATGTATTTTGTTTTACATATTCTACTATGACTTTTTTATGAGTTTTTCAACATACTATACTATGACCTTTTTTGTGCATTTTTCCGACATACTATACGGGGACTTTTTCGACATACTATACAGCGACTTTTTTATTACTTTTTTCGACATACTATACGATGACTTTTTTTTGACATAATATACTATGACGTTTTTGTGCCTTTTTTTGACATACTGTACTATGACTTTTTTATTACTTTTTTCGACATACTATACGATGACTATTTTTTGACATAATATACTATGACGTTTTTGTGCCTTTTTTTGACATACTGTACTATGACTTTTTTGACATACTATACTATGACTTTTTTGGAGTTTTACGACATACTATACTATGACGTTTTTGTGACTATTTTCGACATACTATACTATGACTTTTTTGAGTTTTTCGACATACTATGCTATGATGTTTTTGTGACTTTTTTCGACATACTATGACATTTTTGTGCCTTTTTTCGACATACTATACTATGACTTTTTAATGAGTTTTTCGACATACTATACAATGACTTTTTTTCAACATACTATACTATGACGTTTTTGTAACTGTTTTTTACATATTATACTATGACTTTTTCGACATACTATGACTTTTTTATGACTTTTTTCGACATACTATAGTATGACGTTTTTGGGCCTTTTTTAGACAAACTATACTATGACTTTTTTTCGCCATACTATACTATGAAGTGTTTGGGCCTTTTTTATGTAATATTTTATGACATCCTACTATGACTTTTTTATGACATTTTTTTATTACATACTATAGTAGTATGCCTTTTTTTGACATATTATACTATGATGTTTTTGTGACTTCAAAAAAAATACTATACCATGACTTTTTTTCAACATACTATACATGACGTTTTTATACATTCTTTGACATACTATACTGTGACTTTTTTTAACAAACTAGACTATAACGTTTTTTGTGCATTTTTTCGACATACAATACTATGACTTTTTTCGACATACTATACTATGATGTTTTTGTGCCTTTTTTCGACATACTATACTATGACTTTTTTTGACATACTATACTATTACTTTTTTATGAGTTTTTTGACATACTATGACGTTTTTGTCATTTTTGTTTCGACATATACCATGACTTTTTTCACCACATATACTGTGACGTTTTTTGTTAAGATGTGTTTGATTGAAATAGCTTTTGAGTTCAGTAAATATGACCTCCTAATGCTGCAAATTCAGCAAATGACCATTGTCAGTTCTTTACAACCTATAAAATGTTTTGAAACTCTGTTGTGCATAATAATTTGGAACAGTGCATTTTGAGTTTTTTATTTTTGAAAAAAATACTGTTTTCATTGGGTGGTTTGTTCAATGAAATTCGACTTATAACTCTAACGGTTGGTGACTTGAAAATTATACTGACATTTGCATCAACTATTTAGGAAAATCCGCGTAAAATATCATTTGCATAATAATTTGGAACACAGTATATTATACTATAATGTTTTTGTGACTTTATTCGACATACAATGACGTTTTTGTGCCTTTTTTCGACATATTATACTATATGACTTTTGTTTTTAATTTTGTGACGTACTATACTATGATTTTATAACATTTTGAGGACATACTATACTATGGCTTTTTTATGACTTTTTTATGACATTTGTTATGGCAAACTATACTATAACATTTTTATGTTTTAATGACGTATTATACTATGGCTTTTTTATGTAATTTTTTATGACTTACTAAAATGACTTTTTATGGCATTTTTTATGACATACTATACTATGACTTTTTATGATTATTTAGACATACTATAGTATGACGTTTTTGTGACTATTTTCGACATACTATACTATGACCTTTTTGTGCCTTTTTCAACATGCTATACTATGACTTTTTTCAACATACTATACTATGACATTTTGTGACTATTTTCGACATACTATACTATGACTTTTTTATGAGTTTTTCGACATACTATACGATTACTTTTTTTCGACATACTATGACGTATTAGTGACTTTTTTTAGACATACACACTGACTTTTTTTGCTATACTATACTATGACGTTTTTGTTACTTTTTTAGAAATACTATACTATGACTTTTTTTTTGACATATTCTACTATGACGTTTTTATGTAATTTTTTCGATTTACTATACTGTGACGTTTTTGACTTTTTTGACATACTATACTATGATGTTTTTATGACTTTTTGACATACTATACTATGTTTTTGTGCATTTTTTTCGACATACTATAATATGACGTTTTTTGTGCATTTTTTCGACATACTATACTATGACTTTTTTGAGTATTTCGACATACTATATACACGTTTTTGTGACTTTTTTCATGGCATACTATACTTCAACTTTTTTGACATTTTTTATGGCATACCTCGACTGTTTTTATATTTCTTATGGCATCAGAATCAGAATACTTTATTGATGCCCTCAGGGAAATTTTTCAGATGCAGTTGCTCAGAGTCAAATTAAAGCTGAAAATAAGAAAAGAGCTAGACTTTTTAAAAATATTTTTATGACATACATGTTTTATGGTATACTATGACTTGTTATATTTCTCATGGCATACTTTCACTTTTTATGATATTTCTTATGGCATCATCATACTATAACTTTTTTTGTAATTTTTTTACACTTTACAAATCTATAATGGCAGAGTGACATACTCCATAGGTCAAAGGTTCAAAATGTTTTATATATTTGGATAATGTGATCAGTGCTAATTGCCTTCATACTGTACATCAGTCTACATTAAAATGCTTAGTGTTAAATGAAAACAAACAAAACAATTGTAAGGCTGCTTTATGTAATATTATACCAAACTGGTTTACAACTGTACATGGGGGGAAAGTCCTATATATGATCTACTGTAGCTCTAGAAAAACTTAACGTGCACATCAAAGCAGTAGTTAAATAATTTACAAGAAAATATTATGACAAGAAAAATTAGCGCCTCAGGAAGTAGGCACTGTCCGTTAATTCTTTCCATACATCTTTCCTGTACCTACATAGTCTTTACATGTATATTTTATATCAATCCACATCACCTAAATGGAAAAAATTTATTTACAGATATCAAAAGTGTAATTCAGTAAAGTATGAGACTAAAACAATATATTGACTAAAATGGGCTCCTTAAATAGCTCTACAAAAGGCATACTAAATACTTTTTTCCAAAATTGCAGTTTTAATAAAAATGCTTATGTGTACACACAATAATAAAAGTATTTTAACCACTTTAGTGAGTAAAAAAAGAAAACTTCGACAAACGATGGCAATGAGTGCCAGGCAGTCAGTTCTGGGATACATTTGTTGTTGCAGAGTGATTGTTGCATTATTTATGAGGACTTTTCAGAGTAAATCCTATTTTATATGAACCGTAAAGCAATAAAACAATAGCAGCATTGAGATTCTGTTCACATGATAAACACCAATCCATTAGTTACACCCAGGCAAAAAAGTCACCATGCACAATGTGGAAGTATTATGCAGAAGCACTGATTATACTGTTCTTATTTCTACAATTTATTTTAAACATTGAGCCTGAAATTTGCAGCATTCTGAGTAAGACTGGATAGGAAGTTCCCCAAATATGAATATGCTAAAAAGTGAGTTTTGTGCAACTACATGTGGAATTACTGATGTGGTTTTTGCTGAGAAATAAATGTGTGAACTCCTTGTGAGAATAAACATGTCTGCTTCCTCTCCTGCCTCGTTCTCCCAAACAAGGACAAAAACAGCATTTATTATTAGGGATGGTCTGAGTGGGCTGTAAAATGCCTCTGCTCTGGGGGTTTATCGGGGCCAGTGACTCAGCTCAGGACTGGCATATCTTCCTCCAAGTTAGCCTGAGGCTCCGGCACTGACATAATGCCATTTAATGAGATGACCAAGTCTGAAATGTTGCTCCTGATCCTGTGCAAAACCTTTCTGAGGAGGCTCCATTTTCAAGTGGCTTTGTGATTACAGAAGCAAGTCTGAAATGGACATTGGGGTAGACAACATTTTCTGGGATTTGTTTATGTGTAGACTGGATGAAGTGACTGAAAACTCCTTCAGAGAGACGTTTCCTTCTAACTTCAGAGTTTTATGTAGTTTACAGATGAAGAAATCAGTGTAGCGTCCCCTTTCTTCTCAGCTCCAGAGTGTGCAGGCCCTCCTGCCGACCCAGGGCATGCTGGGTGCCGACTTTGTGGGCCGTCTCTGTGGCAGTGATGTCGATCTGGGCGTACTTGGTGGAGCTCTTTCCTGTCAAAACGCAAAAACAGACCTTCTTTTAACCTGAGGTAAGTCATATAACTAACTAATATTTTGATATTCAACACTTTGGCTTGTTACAGCAAAGCCAGCCGCTTTTGGTAGCAAATAGAGCTGAAACGATTAGTGGATTGACAGAAAAGTATAGGTATATTTTTTTCAATGAAAGCAAATCTGGCTCCATCATAGAGCAATATTATAAAACTATGTATTCATTAATCACTGCCTCTCTACCACAAACTCAAGCCTAACAACCTCCTGTATGTAACAAAGGGACATAAAAAAAGTCTGCTGCATTGTAGTAACCTGACGCACCAGATGGTTTTGTTACACAGAACCATCTGAGAAGCAGTCACAGGAAACGGTGTGGAAAGGGCGGGCGCTTTAGCGGTTTCCCCGTGTCTTTATGCTAAGCGAATTGGCTGAAGCGTCATATTTAGCATAGAGACATGAAAACGGTATTAATTTTCACATGTAATCTTCATGAACGAAGCAAATAAGCATTTTTCCAAAATGTTGAATTAATCTTATTCTTCATGTGGATAATCAGTTACTTGTTTTTAGTAATACGAAATAAAAAAAATCACAGGTTCTAGCATCTCAGTTGTGAATATTTGCTTTAGCAGTCTTCTATAATAGTAAACTGAATGTTTTGGGGTTTTGGATTCAGGATACAGTCTCATAAAATTGAGGAAATCACAACTAGCTCCTAACAACACATCAATAGTCCCTGGAGGAGAATCCCATTTGAGCCAGTGAATTCACAGCTGTGATCTGAATGCCCTTTGACCTCTTTCAGTGGCGAGATAAGTGACAGATTAATGAGGCCGCACGCCGGAATATTAACTGTATTGTTGCTATCAGATGTTAACCTCTTTCATGTCAGAGCCTGAGCGGCCTTCGTATTCCTGAGGGCAATGACGCGGATAGCTGACTTGTCTGTCAATTACAGCTCACTAGGGCGTCTCCGATGACAAGGACTCAGCTGTCTTTCAGTGAGACATGAAATACGCTCAATCGTTAACTCTGACCAAGTGAAATTAAAATTACAGAACAATCGTGTTATCTAGAGCGACATTTCATCTTCACTTGACATTGATATCCTGATTAGTTTTAAGTTGGCTCTTTCACATCTGTCTGCAGGATTTGAACATTTTGTTTAACTATAGCTTTTCCACACAGATGCATAGATCAGAAACATGAGCACAAATGAGAAAACCTTGTACACTGTGTGAACAAAGATGAGAACATAAGGGCAAGACTGGGTTTTCTTTTGAATTCAAACCTTTGCATTAAAAAAAACCCCAGCTTACATCTAATCCAATAAACATCCTCATCAGAAATGAATCTTTCATGATTTTCTGATGGGATGTGTGATTTTGGACTATATAAATAAATGAAAATTGACTGGATCTGAAAACGCATTCATGATTTTCAAACTTATGATGATGATAATTGGCATTTACAGCATGTCTATTTGGGCAGTGCTTTAGTACATGAATGCACCGATTTATACAGTCGGACAGTGCATTAATAGTAGGATTTAATAATGTTTCTAATAATAGCAAAGGACTTTTGTGTGTCTGCTCAAGTATATAAAATATGGCAGAATATTATCAGTTAAAACAGGATAAATGCAATGTCATTGACACTACTGTAATATAACAACTACCCTCTAGTGCTGTACTTGTGCCTACACTACCTGAGTTTTTTCTGAGTTTCAGTAGTGAATCTTTAAAGTGACAAAGATTATCTGATGCGTCTTGTTGCACGACAGTAACAGTGGATTTTGCCACCCTGAATATTCAACATGGCGGCTGTCTGAATGAGGTAAAAACCAGTCAGTATTGCTTTAGAGAGAAGCCGTTTGTAAATCAGAACTTTTACTTGTTAAACGTTATGCATGCCTTACTCTGAGGAGGGGGGTGTGTGACAGTCCCTCGGGGGCCCGGACCTGGCTCCTGCAACTCCAGCTCCATGTAGTTCAGCTGCTTCTTGGATGTGGGACTAACAGGAATATTCACATACGTCACACCTTCACTGCGAGGCCTTTCAGGAAGCGGAGCCTCTGGGGGGAAAACGAAAACTGCCCCTGTCAATACAAAAGCAACGTGTTAATTAAGCTCGACCAGTTTTGTTTGTTTGTGTCATTTGCTTCTTTTAAAGGTGTGAACACTTTTATCAAAAGAATCCCAGAAGAGACCAAAAAGTAGTTCATCTTCTATATACAGTGGCACTCATAAGTTTATGAACCCATGCTAAAGTTGACTAAAAAGAGGAATAAAAAAAATCATCTTTTGGAAATTGATCATCACATACCCTTCACCATACCTAGAGATTGGCATGGTTTTATTTCAGTTAGCCTAATAGCTGGTTTGATTTGCATTGAGAGATCATTTTATGGAAAGTACCCCATGCCAATCTCTAGGTATGGTGAAGGGTATGTGATGATGTGGGGATATTTTAATTCCAAAGGCCAAGGGAACTTTATCAGGATGCATAGTATCCTGGATCCATGAAATAACTGGCCTTTAAAAATAAAAATCTGTCTGCCTCTATGGGAATTTAACATAGGGGTGTACTTACTTATGCCCCCTGTATTTTAAGGAAGAACATTTATTTATTTACAATGCATTATTCATTTAACAAAGAAAAGTGGTGTCCTTAAATGTTGTTTTAATTAAATTTTTCCTCATTTTTTAAATTAAGGCATTAAGATCAATTTCCAAAAGATGATTTTTTTTTTTTTTTATTCCTCTTTTTAGTCAACTTTAGCATGGGTTCATAAACTTATGAGTGCCACTGTACATACTTTATAGCCACAGACTGATTATACTGCCAAAAAACTCCTTTGTCATCCGAAAAACATTTTAGATGCAGAAAAGAGGCATGCGGTTGCATTTGGATGACTATTTATATAGCCAGTAATTTTACAGTCTTTTGCTGAGGGATTGGCTGTGTTCATTGTAACAAACAATATGTCACTGTATTGCGTCAGTGTGGCTCTTCATGTTTCTAAGTTTTTAGACAACAAAGGCAGAAGAATAACTTCTACCAGGCTGTGGCTACATAGACAATACAAAGTAGGATACATTTGTTGTTAAAGATAAAATAACACCAGCCTTACTCTAACACTTATTTGAAAGGAGGGGATTTGTTTTTTTGTCATTATGACCTCAAAAGATAATAATGAAATCATCAATGATATGGCTGGTGTTATTTTAACACTGTCATTATAACCTTCATCAAAAGCCAGAAGATTTCCCCCTCCAGGGTTAGTAACTCTTGAGGAAACGGTCCTTATCAACAGCCTAATGTTAATTAGAGTCATTTAAATGACAGATGTGCATTAACGTCACTATATTCTTCTCAACAGTAAAGCACAGCAGTAGATCTGGGATCAGCAGCTACACTGGCACACAGTGTACTCGACCCAATTGCCATTACCTCCAGAGGCTAATTCTACATAATTAGTTGATAGGCCCCTGGGATAAATTATAGGATGCATTATGGTCATTTTAAGTAATGACTATGAGTCAGTAAAACCGTAACCTATTGCCATTTTAATTCTACTATCAGCGCTCAATATCCAATTCATTGAGCATGTGAAAAAAATTCTGGTGAATTTACAGACCCAAATTTCATGTTTTTCTTTATCAAATTATTGCTTAACCAAGTTTTATTTTTTAACTAAAACCCAAATAGGAGCACCCACAAAACTAAGTTGGCAGCCTAATTTGATTCACATAAAAAAACAAACTTTTAAAAGTATTTTCAAAAGAACAACCTTGCCATTAACACAAAATCCACAAACTGTTTGCTTCCCAATATTCACCACACCAACAGAGGTACAAATCATTGGCCGATTTCTCCATTTAAACTTGGTAAAACACTTTTAAAAAGTATTTGTGCAATTGGACAATAAGACAAATGTACCAACAACCAAAAAAGCTGTTTAATGGCAACCTGACTACAGCCTAACTTTGAGCTGAACACAATCAGTATTGTATTAAAGCAACACTAGAGAACTTTCCCGCTTCTGTCCCCCTACAGGTTGGAAGCGGAACTGTCCATTACATTACATTGTCCAGTTCATTCGAACTACAGATCCGCTACCCGATCTGGCAAACTCTCATAATGTAATGTAATGGACAATTCCTCTTCCAACCTGTAGGGGGACCGAAGCGGGAAAAGTTCTCTCGTGTTGCTTTAAGAGTAAAAACAGCTCATGCTTCAAGAATCTATGCAACTGATCAAATCATGCAGTCAGCAGAAAATAGGTTTCAAGTAAAGCTAACAAGAAATGTCACCTCAACCCATTTCAACCAAAAAGCTTTTCCTGTCAAAACACACAAAGTATTGCCACAGTGTTGCCTAAAGTGCATCCATTGTGCTTGATAGATGGTTTCCAGTGAAAACAGGAAGCCCTGTCTGCTTTACCCGTCATAAACCTAAAAGCCACTCATGATAAAGAGGTGCAGAGTCGATGCTGTTTAGCTCAGTGTATTACTGATAGTTTCAGAACAACCGCATAAAATGTGTCCTATTTTAAGTTCTGTGAGACCAGCAAAGATAGCTACAACCTTCAAAAACAGGAGGAGAGTACACTCACAGATATTTTAGAAATATGCATAACCTGAATTATTCTGTTCTCACAATGAAAAGAGACTAGTAATGGAAAGCAAGATGTACTCAATTTGTCCTGCACTGAGATAAAGGAAAACCAAATAAACGGACACACTGCTAAAATGAGTTCATCTACATTCAGACTGTTCTTGAGAATCATGCATTCAAAATCATCATCATCATCATCATCTCACAGCTCTGAGCTCTTCCAGCAGTTAACAAAGATGTCCTACAACAAACCAAAAGATAAGCATTTTAGCTTGCAGTATAATTAGTTGCAGATTCATTTTCTAACTCCTTGACTAATCATTTCATTGCTGCTTGCCACTACAGTTACAAATCACCAAGCTACTACTTGTCCTATTAATGGATGAACAACTAGAGCCCAACCAGTCAGTCAAGATTGTGTGTTTATGGAGAAAGAAAAAAATACCGATTAATAAATGTAGCTTATTAACAATTTCACACTAACTCACTTATTCATGGGTGTGAGGCTACACTACCCCATACAGTGCCTATCAGTGCCAAATGAACAGTCATTAACCAATATACTAAGATACTCCTCTTGAGCCCTACCACTTCCTACCAAAACAAACACCATGTATAGTGTAGCAACATAAACACTGCTGAAATTTGTCAGTTACTGCAAGACTGCATATGTTTGAAGATTAAAGAGAATATCTAGATCACAGAAAACTGATCGTTTAACTTGATTTGTGTGTAAAATAATCCCAGCAGCAGTCGGTGTACAACACCAGGAAGCAGTTCAGCTGAGGGCATTTACTGCTCAAAACACTAATGAGGCTATCTCTAGAAGACTATACAACTAAACGTAAATAACTCACTGTCTTGTGTCAGAATCATATTGTGAAACTATGAAATGTTGCGTAAAATTTTTTTTTGTGTAATAGCTTCATATGTATCAGTATTGCTACAGCTGTGTTATTACACTATCATGTAGATACAGCGCTGTACATTTTGTTAAGAGGCTGTGTAATGCGTAACATTTGGGCACAAGTAAGATTTCCCCTGCTATTGACTGTTCCCAAATGGCAGCAGGCAGCGGCAATTACCAGCAGCTCCGAAAAATCAACCCCAGGGGACACTCGTACAATCAGCGAGAAGCCATTAGACGCCAGCAGAGTCTTGGTGGGTGCAGCCTTTGGCAACGTCTAAGAGGCCTGATCCCTAATTGATCAGACACCAAGCAGCCCTCGCAGAAATGTGGTGGTTTATAATGGCTGCCATTACAACAGTGGGTTTGCCCACAGCTCCAAGGCTGAGGGACTTTTCCATAACACTCTGCGAAACCTCTAGGGGAGATGTTGGAGACAATACCTGGCTGAGCGTAGTGACCGGAACGCACTTTGAGGGGAAACGCGGACCAGTTCTAGCTGCTTTTCACGTTATTCCAGCAGGCAGACATTAAGGTGGAGGTGAAAGCATGTCTGACTGAACCCAAAGGAGTTGTGACTTAAGAGATAAATTTCTCACGTACAATTTTTTCCCTCTTTCTCCCCAGTTTTACCGGTCAAAGAGGACTTTACCGGGACAATACTATCCCAGGCCAGTCAGCAGGAGACACTGGTGTAGAGACAAAAGCCATGCTCCCTCTCTGGCTTCCCACCAGAAATTGTGGTCATCAAATCGCATAACCAAGCCAAAGATACCACTGCCAGGGTCTCTGCAGTGGTTGGTGAGTGTTACCCAATTCCCAAACGCTGATCAAATTAGACGATATATACATACAAGAGCTACTCGGTACACCGCAACAAGTGAGGAAACTACCAGACTGAACCATGCAACTGAGACTAAAGGCCCATTTACACTTCGAGAAACATGGTGACATCTTTGGTCGTCAGTACAAATGGTGGTCCTACACTCAGTCGTCAGTTTATTAGGTACACCTAGCTCAAAGTAATGGCGTCTAATACAACAGTCCTGCAATTAATCCTACCTTAATGAAGGCTAGAATGTTCAGTTTGTGTTGAAACTGTTTTAGAGAGGTGTTGATTCAACTCATTTAGCTCCTGCTGCTAAGCTGTATTGCATTATAAAGACTGGTGTTTCTGTTATTTAGCCTAGCCACATTAAATGGGGTGGACAAAATGACCATACAGTTGGACCAACATCTCTCTCTAATAACCTTCAGCAGGGATTTACTGAAAAATCTGGCATACCTCAAAACTGATCTTGTACAAACCCAAAATGGGTCCAATACACTCTTGGTCACAAACTGTCAAAGTGACATACAATGAATCTGCAAAATTGCTGTTTTAGTGACATCAAGCATAGTAGTTATAGTAATGCCACAGGGAAATATCCCACTAAAAACCTTCATCCTGAAGAGATGTCTCAATATGGAACCAAAATCCATCGTTGCTGCTAACTGCACTGTTTCATGAAAGTGTTACCAAACCACTATAACATCCCACGAAAATCTTTCACTCATTTCAGCTGCCATCGAGCCTGCATCCTCACGTAAACCTGAGCCTCTGGATTTGGCCGCCTCCTGCACCTCACCGTCCATTAACTGCCTGCTGAGGCAGGATGATGGGGAAGATGACATGAGGAGCCCAGCCATGTGTGTGTTGGTACATGACTGATGGGTTTGGTGCCACAGTGTGACAGCTGCTGGGACCTCCTAGAGCAGGTGTGCATTAGAATGAAGGCATGTTTCTGCGTGTGGAATGCTGAAGTTGCCAAACGTCTCCTGTCAACGGTCCCTTTCACCTCACCATCAGGGCAGGTATCCTGTCACACGCCACTTCACTCTGTTTGTTTAGACATCTGTGTGTTTTCTCGTGACGCAATTGGTTCTTATGTAACTCATGTTTATGGCATTACATAAAATGCAGTCCTTTATTCTAAATTACATTAATGGCAACACGAATAATGTATGTGACTCATTCCTGTATGTGCTTTACAGGTTTGCATTACATACATTAACACAATTTAAACTAATTCCACTATTTAGCCCCAGTCTGTCCCTCTGATGTACTCTCATTATCGTAAATTTACAGATTTGTAAAACAAAGTAAGATAGCAAGAAAAATCCCTGCCGACCTTTAAAAAAAAGAAAGAAAAAAAACAATTCTAAAAGATTTTTCCGCCCAATGGGATCAAAAAAATATTCTGTCTTAAAACATTCTTTAACCCCCATTTTCCACCGGGCGCGTCTGCGCTGCATTCCGGAGGCGCCGCAGCCGTTCAAGTCAATGCTTTATATTCCGCGCGGTCCAAGAAGCGTGCGGTAAGCAGCTTTCTGCTCCGCTGAAGATACGCACCAGGTCTATTTTCACGCAAGCCGCGGGCCGTTTGTACAGCTGGGCAGGCAGTGAAACAGCGGGTTATGTTCGTAGTATTCATGCAGTTTAGAAGGAGTAGGAAAAATATAATTACACTTAACGTTTTATAGGTTAGGGTGGATTGTGTCATTTTTGTGAAGTTTCATTTTACATAATTATAAAACAGCATTTTGATCAAGCGTCTGGTAAGATCTGTCAACCATAATACATTTCACTCTTCAATCTTAACGGGTTATATATTAGTAAGTTAGCTCCGCAGCAGTTACACCTGGCAGTAACTAGGTGTAAATATTTAGAAACAACTTGTTTGTATGGGGCAATCTGCTTTTAATTTAGTGATGTGTAATTCTCCCCTTCTCTTATACAAGGCTAAGTTTGAACGTATGAAGAGCTCCAGATATTATGAGTCTATATGCAGCACAACATGCTATGTATGTCTTTATGAAAACAACTTCCTGCCAACGTCACAGTCCATTACCCTGAATAAAGTCAAGCAAACATGTGTGGAGTACGTGTCTGTTCCTAACATCGCTCCTGTGGATGCAATACCTTGTGTCAATCTGCTATTTCAGACACTGAATGAGCCTCATTTAATTTATTTTTTCATGCACACCAAGCAACAGGTGATGTGTTTATAGCATTGCTTATTCAGGTGCATGACTCATATTTAATTCACTTTTTAGAAGTGGGTCCTGGTTATTATAAGAAACCTGAAAATGTTCCATTTATTTGTGCAGCTACAGAACCAACAACCTGCATTTGTTTAACTGGCTTGGATGAGAAAAACAACCTGGTTATGCTCATCACTTGATGTCATGGTTACTCACCTTCAGTCTCTTGAAGGAACCTCTGCTGACCAGAACTGCCCATCAGTGCGTACTTGCTTTTTTCTTCTGCCTGCAAGACACAGACAGTAAGCACTGCTGATTAGAATATGCAGTACGCGACTATACGTTTATTACATAAGAAGTGTGACTATGTCTTTCTCCTCAACAGCTCTGTGGACACAGCAGGAGTATGTAGAGACAGAGGCCGATATTAAGGATTTACTGAGAGCTCAGGGCTGCATCTTACATGTCGAAACACTGTCTGCAACACCTCATCGTTATGGATCCATGCCTATTGAATTGCAGCCATGTAATCTCCGATTCCAGACAGCCACTGTAAGCACAGCTATTGTGGAGTAAAATTGGAGGTGGAGTGCAGCCATTTTGCTTTCAGTCTCATTGAGAGGCCACTGTGCACACTAAGAGGGATTCCTTGACGGGACCATCATCATGCTGAGAATGAATGACACTAGTACATAAAAGGGCATATCTGTAATGGGAATCCGCTGATTACTGTTTATTGGTGCATCTTCCAGCCGTGTTCTTTTTTTTAAATATTCATGTTCCATATCAGGACAGGAGAGAGATTAAATGAATGTTCTACAGCATCCCGTCCTGTGATGCAAGGCTGGACAATAAACTGATAACTGGCAATTTTGTATAAATAAATTATCTGTATTCCACATATGTTGTTCAATACTTATTCACTTTCTTTCCATAAGATAGATGAGGAGATTGATGCCACTCATAAACAGATGGATGCCACTCATAAACAAACAGTAATTTAAAAACAATCATTTTATGGTTTTAAAAGAAGTTACGTGCATGAGAGTGGTATCAACTTCTCATCTAACGCTTGGAAAGAAAGTGAATAATTACATTTCAGAAAATATCAAATTATCCATTTAAAAACGGAGCTACAACAATCAAGGACCGATTCAACCGGTAGGCCCATGTTCCAGTTCAAAACTTGCCAAAGCAAGAAAGGAAATATGTACTGACGGTTTCATTTTTCATTATGGAGGTAAACGTGTCAATTAATCGTGATACATACTCAGTTGCCAGTTTACGTATACACCTAGTTAAAACTAATGCAGTCTAATACAAAGCTGTGCAACAAATCTACTGCTGCAGGACCTTTCTTCCTTTTCGCTAAACAAACACCTCAGAGAACAATGCACACAATCACACACACACACACACTCACATTAAAGCTCAAAGCATAAGAGACTGCCCATTAAGTAAGTTAATGTTATGATTTCAGAACATCACTGAGACAATCTAGACAACTGCTTACCGGATAACTAACTAGACAAGTTAAAAACTATGAAATACTGATTGTTCAATTTCAGATAATACTCAAGCAATAGGTATTACCAGGTTATCAGACAAAATGTTTAGCTGAACTCAGAGCACAATGAGTTACGCAGTTAAAATGTGTAAACGGATGATAGCATAAAGCAGATTAGAATGTTTTGGATTGGCCTACCTCAGGGTTCCTCTCCGGCGCCCGACTCTCCATGATCTCATAAGCAGGATCAGCTCTGCGTCTTTCCTCTTTACTATGAGACCGTTTGTCTGTTGGGAGAGAAAAATATGGTGTTTTAATTATAAGAAATTAAACTGCAGTTTCTAGTGCCAATAGCCATGATGTAAATAATAATCCCACATTGTGCTTCTTTAATCCATTTTGTGAATCAAATCAGACACGGTGCTCTCTGGGTATAAATGTATGAATTTGTCCAGATCCAGTGGAGGGAACAAATAACAGCGGACTGATTCATCATCTCACAATACTACTAACTATTACACAGGGGGAAATAGCATTGCTTGTACTGGAAATAAGAGCTGGATTGATAACGTGCAAGGGACAGACATCACAAAGAGGTTCAACATGCAGCAGACAGAGTTTAGTGTCCTCGGCAAATGTGCAACCCAACCTAAGCACTGAACACCGTTATCGCGGATTCTTTCAGTTTTATATTGTAGAAAGGCTTTCTATCAGAGCCAGACTTATACACTAGCATTGATGATATTAACAGACAATTTAGCTTATTACAGATATATTGGTGTTGCCGATATAGCCCGACTCGTTGTGGATTTTTAATTTCAATTCCTTACAAACTATGTGACAGCAACATGCACTGCAATTTCTTGTTACTTGGTCGACATGTATAAAGATAAAGATCTGTATTAAGCGAATATCAGCTGGTATAGGCAGATTTATCGCTCCAACTTTCAAATTGTTGAATTGGACGACATTCATTTTAGCTAGGTGTAACTAATAAACTGCCAACTGACTGTACATCAGGCAAAAAGACAAAAAACACCATTTTAGAACAGAAATTCTAAAGATACTGTATGTTTAAGGCACTTCATAAACAGTGTCACCATTACACAGTTTGTCCACTAGAGGGTGCTAACAATTTTTTTTAACAGTTTATTTTCTCCCAATTACAAATTAAAGTAATCCTTAAAAACAAAAATAAAACAGAATTTTGGCCAATTTACTGTCTTTGGTGCCACTTTCAAGTAAGGCACCCCAAGTTGTAACAGATACGTTATTAGTGGCTACTAAATAACTACTTTACTAATGATTCATAGTTCAGTTATGCCATTAATAAAATGTTTAAGGGTACCAGGTTTGCAGAAAAAACATCCTATGGCTGGTGTTAATCCTTTAAATTTAGTAATAATGCTGTTGGCTGTTGTAATAATGTTTGTCATCAAATAAATGCTTAATAAATTGTTACTAACTATAACTAACAATAACTAACTATTGTTAGTAAGCCCTTTTAAAATGTTAAGTAATTTTAAGGCAAATACGTTATTCACAACCTGGCAACCCAAAAACTGGCTTAAAACTCTTTTAGAAGTCATCAGTAAAGGATTTCTTAACCATGAATAAAGTATTACTTACAACTTATAAACCCTTTGACAGGGAAATAAAGTGGTACACAACTTCAATCCCCTCTATGTTTAACACACAAGGAAACACCACAGAGTACACAGAGAAAACAAGCGGTTGATTAAATAGAAGAAGCCAGGAAGAAAGTGTGCTTTTTTTATTCAGAGCAAGAACAACAGGATGGAAACAAAGAGAAAGATCCATGTCCAAGGACTGAAGAGGAAAAGGACACCAAAGGAATCGTAGAAGCTTTGTTGTGAGTTGAAGAGGAAACTGGAGAAGAGGCCTCTTACCTTCACCGGTCCCTGTCCAACCATCCATCTCCTCATAATGACACTGGCCGTCCACGCTCTGTGATCCATCACTGGGAGCTTGATAGAGCAGTTCCTCATTAGAATCTACTTCCTTTTCTTGGCTGTTCTTCAGGTTCAGCCCAGTTGGAAAGGTGTGTAAAGTGGAAATGTTCCTGTATATTTCAGCGGGTACGACCCGTGGAGGAGGGTGGCAGTGCTCCCCTTGACACTTCAAACAGTTTTCATAAATGGCAGATCTTCTGTCTTGCTGTAAATCCTGTATTGGTACACAGGTGCCTGTTGCTGGAGATTTGAGCTCATTTCCAAATCTAGGGCTCATTGACTCATACAGGTTCAGTCTCTTAGTCTTGGCCTCTGGCTGCCTATCTGCGCTTGGAAAGCCTAACAAATCAGCTAAGAGACTGGATAATTTCTCTCTTCCTTTTTTTGGCAGCGGTGAATTCTCACTTGTCCTCACTGTTGGCTTCTCTGAGCTGTCAATGCTCCCAGAGCCAGGAGAGGCACAGGGTTTCGCCAGAATGTTTTTTACGGCAATATTGTATTCAATGGCAATGCAGGGTCTGCATGGTGACTTGTCAACACTTTGATCTGATGGATTGAAAATATGTTGTTCTGGAGGCAAAAAGAAACCTTCAACACACTTTGATTTTTGTCCCAAATCAAATCAGCATGCTGTGGCTGCTACAGCAAATTATGAATGTTTTTCTCTTAAACATGCATCAATGCAAGAATCAATGCATGCAGTGTGCATACAATATTTCAACTGATTACACTTACCTGGTATGGCAGGGATCACTGCACCACTTGCAGGGATGTACTGTGTCCCCTGTGAGATGAAATAGAAGATTACACAAATTATTTTCTTAATGCAAACTGGCTTAATTAGATGAATAAGCAACAACATATTCTTTGCCTGGTTTCAAAATATGAGGCATTTCAAAAGGAAAAGGCTGGCAATGATCTGTATTTTTTTTTTTTTTTTTAATTGCCAACAATCCCATAAAAGATGAAAACCAACAGTGCGTTAATCCGTCTCTCAATACTTCCTGACTTTGTTTTTCAGTCAGAAGCCTAAGGGTTTCCACTGAAGATGGGTCACAAATATATACTTCTTTTTTATTTTTAAAGACTACATCATTTCCTTGAAAAGCTGGGGTGTTGAGCAAATTTTACACAAACAGGAGGAAAAAGTGCATTTGTTGGGGACTACTTTCAGCTGCAGGTTTTTTTTAACCGAGTGAGTATTTTTACAGCAGCAGGACAGTATAATGTATGGAATTGACCAAAAATAAAATACAGTTACAACAATGGCACTCTAAGGCACAGAGGAACAAGAAATATCAGGCTTTGGCTACACATGCAAAACTAGTTAGTATTAAGATCAATTCAGTATTAAGATCAATTCATTGTCTTTTCATAAGATTTGTTGACAACAAAAATATAAAATATCGCCAGACTTATCCTTTTAACGCTCACCACAGTGGACTGTTTAGGTTTTATAACTTCAATAAATGTATATTTCAAAGTTGTGAGGAATCCATGTCCATGGCATCCATCACACAGAGCATATGGCACACTTGACTTTTCTTGTTTTTATTATTTATTTATTCCATACTCCTCACTTGTCAAACCAGCCAGACTGAACCTTTTGAAATCTGTTCACAACAGTGTGACTGCAATTATAGCACAATTCATTCTGATAAAAACTATCTTAATGCATTGAAATACTCCAAAATGTGAAGAGGCACATATTTAGTTATGGTTTGATGTTCTCTTTTGAACTGGCCCTTTAACTGTGAGCCAATAAACACTACATGGGTGGATTGTGTTGCTCAGGCAGAGGGTGATAAACACACACACACACACACACACACACACACACACACACACACACACACACACACACACACACTTGTGGCCAATAAACTCTCTTGTTTAGTTTACTGAGGACTGACTGAAGGGAAACAAAGAGAAAGAGAACATTTTGTTCAGGTAATCAAATGCAATTTGCGTTCTACCTAAATGCACTACCAGCAGGTGGAGCTATATGTTAAGAGTATTCAAAAAACCTGACATGGAGAGACCAGGCTTTTTACTGAGCTTGCATCTGGATGTTCAAATGATAGGGATTTCCCAAGAAATTTAAATTATAGTTCGAGCTCAGCCTTAAAGAGTGCAATAACA
Organism: Sander lucioperca; assembly: GCF_008315115.2. Classification (NCBI taxonomy): domain Eukaryota; kingdom Metazoa; phylum Chordata; class Actinopteri; order Perciformes; family Percidae; genus Sander; species Sander lucioperca. Next base: position 14,338,188 of record NC_050189.1, read on the forward strand.
TATTTGATAATATGCTGCAGGTTTCTACTGAGAATCATCACAGACATGAAGAAGAAATCATGAGAATAAAACTGGTGTATATAAGACTATCACAGCCAAGCAGGATCCATATCCAAATCAAAAGGGCAAAAACTGATCACACCATGTCTTTCTTCACTTACAGCAACTTAAAACTCAACAACGGAGAAAACTAAGTAAAGCTGAAACAATTAGTCAGTTCATGGAATAGTTAACTGTAAGAAAATGTAAGCGTCAACTGTTTTGCTCGTGGATTAAGTCATTTTTTAAGCAAAACGCCAAACATTCTCTGGTTCCAGCAACACAAATGTAAATATGTGCTTATTTTCTCAGACATCTATGATTTAATTATAATAATATTTAACTAGATATCTTTGGGTTTTGGATTGTTGGCTGGACAACACAATCGATTTGAATATGTAAACTTGGGCTTTTGGTAAATTGTGATTGGTATAATTGTAATCATTAAACAAAGATGAATCCAACTGAAGAAAAAAATCACTACCTACTCCATGATTGCCAAGCCAAGGAAAAAAGCTCTATGCATATTCTATCTCATATTGAGAAGTTTTTACTAGAAGCTTATTTTTCTTCTTGTCACTATAAGGACATGAGCCCTTTGGTTGCACTATTGCATTTATTGTATTGTCTATCATAATTGTGGCAGTGTGTTTTCTGTGTACTATGTTATCATATGTTTTGTCCTTGTTGAGAGCACCGAAACAAATTCCAAAATCAACTGCAGTTAATATGGTAATAAATTATTGAATCTTCAAAAGTTTACATGTACTTCTCATAAAAAAGAAAACACTCAATTCAAATAGGAGGTAAATGAGTGAAAAGAGAAGAACTGCAAGTCACCCACAAGGTAAACCTGCTGGATACAATGACAGTGTCATCCTCAATTGGCTGCTGTAATGCTAACTTGTTAGACAGATGGACTGTTGGTTGTCTTACGCAGAGCGCCACCCTGCACGGTACAGCAAAGGTCAAATTGACAGCAAACTACAGAACAGATGATACCGTGATGATGAGGCCTGCTCACACAAGCTGCTACTGTATGACAGGGCGTTATACAACAGAGAACGCTCAGGAGACACTTCATCTGCATACACGGAGGATGCCTTTTTTTAGGTTGAAGTTTAGGTTGAAGTTTTGAGGCAAACAGATGGCCAACAAGAATAGAACTGCACTTACAGTATATCTGAGCTTAACCCAGTTCGGTCTGTTTCTGACAAAGATATTTTTCTACTTACCTTAAATCCACCACAAACTGAGCAGATTGTCACAATGGTTTTGGAGACAGATGTGAGAGAGCTGCAGATGTGACAGGAGTCTGGGTGTTCACTTGAGGGCGGCACCTTGGTTTTCTTACTCTTCTCTGAGGGGCCTTGTAAGTGTTCACTCACTGACTGTCTTTCAGTAGTTTCTGAGTGAGCATCAGAGGTCATGGCGCTGATTTTCTCCCCCTTCGCGGAGTCTGTTGTGAAGCCTGAAGAGGCAGGTGTGTCCTTAGTTGGGGTGGAGGGTTCATTGTCTTTGACACCCTCACTTCCCTCCTGTAACAGACTCCTGGGGCTGTCGTAGAGATACCTAAGTGATGTCGGTACTTGGTATTCATGTCCAGGGACAGTGGTGCAAATACAAGGGCTCAGGTCTTGAGCCAAGTGAGGAGGCAAGCTGAAAACAGACCCAAAGTCCTCCCCATGGGTGATATCCAGGCTGCCTGTGTAGGAGGAGAAACTCCCAGTGTAAGAGGAATGGCTGCCAGTGGCGATGCCGCTGTCAGACGAGCTCTGACGGCCGATCTCCTGAAGCTGTCGAGGGGGCTTGACAGCAGGCCGGTTTCCACCTCCCTGGTTGACGGAAAGCTTCTCAAAGCTCTGAAATGCCGCTTTAGCTCCCACATGGCTGATGTTTTCAGATGGGTTGGAGGACGGCTCAGTCCAAATGGCTACGCGGCTGCCAATACTGCAGTCTGACTGGCTGGTGTCTGATGTGTCGGAGGAACCGGATATGCTGTGGTCGTCTCCCCCAGCAGACTGGCTGTACGAGGACGAGACTGCCAACAAAGACAACATTAATGAGACTTTAATGAATTTAATCAACAGCTTTGAAGAAAACATTAAAGAACACAACATTAAAAGCATCATAATATCATTATGCCTGTTTTTCTTCCACCACACCACATAATAGAAACAATAAATCACCTGTGAGAGAAATGTCAACCTGCAAACTTGATTTAAATCTAAGTGCAGCATTATTAAAAGCCAATGTATCATTTATACCATTAGGTGGTGAAGAGGGATCATCATCACTGCAGGAAAAGAATAATTATGGGTGCTTTGCTGTAGTTATATAATGAAAGATACACATTCAGAGGAGGAAGATTTGTAAAATGGGCAAACTTTAAGCTGCAGTTTCACCTTTTTTTTTCTACTTTAAATCTGAGCACAGCAGTACAGTAACATGCTATACCTGTGCTGCTCCTGTGAGAGAGCATGCTCAATCGTTTCTCTAGCTCCTGGGCCTCGTGATTCAACCTCTCCTCCGAATTCGTCTGACTGGCACTGGGATCTGCATCTGAAGAATAACCCACAAAAAGGAGAGAGAGAGAGAGAGATGTATATATATATATATATATATATATATACATACACACACACACACACCTGTGCAAAAGTCTTAGGCAAGTGTGGAAAAAATGCTGTAAACTTTCAAAAATATAAATAATGATTATTTTTATCAATTTACAAAATGCAAAGTGAGCGACCAAAAAAACATCTAAATCACATCAATATTTGGTGTTACTACCCTTTGCCTTCAAACCAGCATCAATTCTTATAGGTACACTTGCAAAAAGTCAGGGAACGTTGAGGATCGTAGACGCAGTGGTCGGCCAAGGAAACTTAGTGCAGCAGTTGAAAAACACATCAAGCTTATTTCCCTTCGAAATCGGAAGATGTCCAGCAGTGCCATCAGCTCAGAACTGGCAGAAACCAGTGGGACTCAGGTACACCCATCTACTGTCCGGAGAAGTCAGGCCAGAAGTGGTCTTCATGGAAGAGTTGCAGCCAAAAAGCCATACCTCCGACATAGAAACAAGGCCAAGCAACTCAACTATGCACGAAAACATAGGAACTGGGGTGCAGAAAAATGACAGCAGGTGCTCTGGACTGATGAGTCAAAATTTGAAATATTTGGCTGTAGCATAAGGCAGGTTGTTCGCCGGAAGGCTGTAGAGCGGTACAATAATGAGTGTCTGCAGGCAACAGTGAAGCAAGTTTGGGGCTGCATTTCTGCAAATGGAGTTGGAGATTTGGTCAGGATTAATGGTGTCCTCAATGCTGAGAAATACAGGCAGATACTTATCCATCATGCAATACCATCAGGGAGGCGTATGATTGGCCCCAAATTTATTCTGCAGCAGGACAACGACCCCAAACATACAGCCAAGGTCATTAACAACTATCTTCAGCGTAAAGAAGAACAAGAAGTCCTGGAAGTGATGGCATGGCCCCCACAGAGCCCTGATCTCAGCATCATCGAGTCTGTCTGGGATAACATGAAGAGACAGAAGGATTTGAGGAAGCCTACATCCACAGAAGATCTGTGGTTAGTTCTCCAAGATGTTTGGAACAACCTACCAGCCGAGTTCCTTCAAAAACTTTGTGCAAGTGTACCTAGAAGAATTGATGCTGTCTTGAAGGCAAAGGGTGGTCACACCAAATATCGATTTGATTTAGATTTCTCTTCTGTTCATTCACTGCATTTGGTTAATTGATGAAAATAAACTATTAACACTTCAATTTTTGAAAGCATTCTTAGTTTACAGCATTTTTTCATACCTGCCTAAAACTTTTGCACAGTACTGTGTGTGTGTGTGTGTGTGTGTGTGTGTGTGTGTGAGACAGGGACACACACACACACGTCATCAAACTAACTAGTCACAACAAAGTAAGTTTCGTGAGTCTTGCTACGGTCACTGAGATGTGGGATCAAATGTGACGCAGCTGAGGATTCTGCACTGTGGTGAGACAAGCACAGCTGTGAAAACACATCCAACAACAACTCCGTACAAACAAGAAGAGACACTTTAAAACCTCAAGGGCCTCACTCGTGAAAACTGTAGCATCAGGAAATGTCAACCACAAGATGTTAGTAAAAAGAATAACTAACACACACCTTGGCAGGAGTGTTGTGTACTATTATTTGGCCTGTGAGTGTAACTGGCTTTTGGGAAAGCACAGGAAAGGGTCACACAGGGGAACACCTTGCAGTATTTGTGCAACACTACAAGGTTTATTAATAGCGCTGCCGCGTGGCTCTATTGGTACGCGCTTTGCTGCTGGTAGCAAGATTGTTAGTGCTGTTCAAGGATCTTATGTACTGTACCTTGGCCCACCAAGGTCAACTCTAACACTGGATTGATTTTGAGCCTGAAGCAGTAATGTGGTAAATAAACCGGAACTCTGCAAATGGTTGAGATCACATCCTACATGTGGAGTATTTACAGTATACAACAGTCAGTGTCCTCAAATTAAAAAAATAATAGATTGGGCTACAACAGGGTTTCACTAAGTCAAATGTAAGACTTTTTAAGACCATTATGAATGAAATTTAAGACCTATATCACAACATTAAAAACAAAGTCAGATGTCAGAGTCCAGAAATAATATCCTGATTTCCTCATTGGCATTATAGGACTGGTGTCTAGATTGGCTGCAATTTAAGTTGCATGTTGGTCTCAACACCACAGAATAAAAAATAAAAAAAAACCATAGACATAGGAAAATTAAGACCTGTTTAAAATGATTTTTTTTTACACTTTTAAACACCCTGTACAAGAGGACTTCAGTGAGTCTTGCCACTGGTTTCCCTCATAGTTACATGTTGATTATATGAATCTCACTTCTTAACTTTTGAAATCCTGTCTCTAGCTGGATGATGTTGTTTGTACTAACATTTAGTCATACAGCTCAGGTACTTTCGGACTTTAGGATTGACCCATCTCCCTGCAATCAGACATAGGTTATCATGTACCTCAGTCCAAAATTCTTGGACCTTAATGACAGAACCACAGGACATGAAGTAATTGGCTTTAACAATGCATCTTAAAAATTCAAAGAGATAGAACTTGGAAATGTATTTGGCCTGAGAAGACCTACTCCTGCAGTCTAGTTTAGAGCTAAACTCACCATCAAAACTGATTCAAAAAAGACTTCAATGTTTTAAACTAAGATCTAAAATATTTGTACATTTAAAAAAACGAATGCATTACATTAATTCTAGATGTTTTTCTTTCTGAAAACATCCTTTCATTTTAATATGACAATAATGTGAGAACATTTTTTTTAAATGATTACAGTTCTAGTGTCTTGGTGGCTTGGTGTGTAAAGTGTACCAGCATCACCGTAAACAATACAAACTGACAGAAATATTTGACATCAGTTGTGATGGCTCCGTCTCATATGACACGTTTCCCTGCCATTGGCGCTACGTAACAAGCAACACACCAGCACGACCAAATGGAGCACAGCCAAAGAGATGAGAAAGAAGTGGGTTAATAGCTGCCTCACTGACAGGTGTCGCAGCCTATCACACGCTGTATTTTTTTGCAACCTGCTCATCCCAGCTAAGCTCCACTAACCCCTCCTCCCCTTTGCCAGTTAGAGTAGCCAGAAAATTCTAATTTGGTCAAAGAACAGTCCTCCCTACATTTATCTCATGTCTCTGAACGGACACCAACAGCACTTATTGCACTCCAACTATTTACAAATACAGAAAAGGATTCTAACAACCAATCACACATTCTTAGTTTATAAAAAATGCATTTTAAAAGAATGGTTTGACATTGATCTGCATGCTAAATATACAACTACAGCCAGCAGCCAGGTAGCTTAGCTTAGCATAAAGATTGGAAACAATCATAATCATATACATTATCCACTTTATCTTAAAGCAGCTATTGTAATCTTCATTCCCTATAATGTCATCCACTGGGTAGCTACGCAAATTTCCTAGATGAACATTCTAGTAATATGTTTAAAATGCTCCCCATGGGAATAAAGTTTGTATCCTGGAGAGTAAACAGAGCAGGAGAGTGAAAGGCGAAAGAGGTGAGGTGGAAACAGTACAGCACACAAGGTGGCAAACGGATAAGTGAGCATGGGAACATAACAGCACTTAATCAAAACAGAGGCAGAGAGATTTAGTCAGGAGCTGTGTAGGACAGAGGCACAGACAAGGACTGAGAGGTGAACCACAACTGAGAACAACAGACACAAGTACGGCTGCAGAGAGAAATAAGAGTATAAAATAAGAGGGAGGGGGAAGTGGAGCAGTGGGTAATTGAGTATGAAATGAAGGGGGGAGGCAGCAGTGGAATCCTGTGGATGAGGTTACATACATGCCCGGAGTGATTAGAAGGCTTTGGCTGCTCCGCTTGTGTGAACTGTGACTTTGACCCATTGCTCTCCCTCAGACATCCTCTCTGCTATTTATTCTACTACGCACCACAATAATAGGAGTATGAGCTCAACCTGTGATTGAACAGCGAGATGTGTGAGAACAAGAATATCCACGAGACCCCACAGCTGCCCGGTCCACATTTCCTGTTAAGTTGCACACTGGGTGAGATTTTTTTTTTTTTTTTAAATAAAACCGCTAGTGTGGAAAATCGAAGGTGTTAAAGTGGACAGCAGGAGAGCAGATAATGTTTAACAGCTTTAGAAATATTAGATCTAGCATGCAAATGTGTTAAAATAACAGAACTAAGAGCAATCAGATAGATAAGGTATAGGGATATATGATTCTTTGTATCTGAGACAATCTATTTTAAAAAAATCTATTTTTTGGACAGTATATGATGGCTGGAGAGACGAGAGACATTTGAAAATAAGAGTTTGAAGATACCCAAGTCCACAACATTTCTGTAGGACGGTACATTAGTGTTTTCAAATTGTCAGTCCAAACCCCTACACAACACAAAGAAAAAGCAGCAAATCCTTACAATTGATAAGCTGGAGGTAGAAAACGTTTTTGCTTGATAAATTACTAATGATCAATAGATTATTTAAATTATTGGGGATTCTTTTTTTTCAGCACTAAAATTAAATAAACTTTTTTATAGCAAAGAAACTAAGCAGATACTGTCAGGCCTTCACAACAGGTGGCAGAACAACAGGAGAGCAGAGGAGCTGAGGGTGGACTTGCTAGAGGTCAGGGCTCATTATACAGACAAAACTTCACTGTTGCACAGTAAGTATTTAATCATTTTGAAAAATGAATACTTTAGTATTCAAATATTCCCAAATGGAGATCATGATGATGAACCAGCGTGCTTGGCATCTTTGACAAATTAAAGTCAGATGACCATGCTGTAATACGAGTACAAAAAAAACCTAATGGCTATTTGGAACTTGGCCCATCCTCCAGCTTGCCCACCAGTAGCACTACACTCTCAACTATACATAGACTACAATTGAATTTGCTGCCAATCATCATAATCACAGTTAGTACAGTTAGTACATAAGTTATCCTCTTACTGATGTTTAAGGCGACCCTAAAAAGACTAAAATTATAAATTGCTTCAGAGGATTATCCAATTACATAAAACACAGCTGTCAGTCATAATTTAGTCACATCAAAGCACATCCATCCACGGACAAATCCTCTGACTCATTCTGCCAAAAATGGTTGGATGCCAGGAAGGCAACACACTTAACAGCTATGATAATACCTGGAGGCACAGGAGGGGAGCTATGCACCGTTTGCTACAATTTAAATGGTAAGTGTTGACTTAAGTGTTTGTTCATACTCCTTGGTAACAGCGAGGCTATTCATTATTGAAATAATGCATCACTTAGAGATCCACCTTGTCTCTTTAAATAATAGCCCTTACAACTAAACTGTCTCTGTAGCGCACAGTTGGTTTTCCAGTCCTTTCCAGCTAAGCAGCTTTAAACACCTCTGGTACTGACCTGGCAAAACTGGCCGCAGTCCAAAAGGGCCTCTGGTGGGGGAGATGCCTCTGACGATGCAGTCGAATAGAAAGCTGATCTGCTCGCCCTCAGCAGATGCGAGCAAAAAAACACCGGCCCCTGTAAAAAGCAGACTTGATTAGTGCCATGCTAGATTTTTCAGGACTGAAATATCTGCCACAAGGCCAAATAGAAATACACTGTAATTAGTACAGGAGGTAATGAATAAGAAAGATAGATTTGCTGTGGACAGATCTGACCTAGCATTCAGTTTTTGATACTATACACACATGTTGTTCCAGAAAAGTATTGAGGTTTGACACTCAGCGCTGGTTGTGGATGCTATTATACATTTCATATGTCCTTTTTACTGCTACCAGTATGTCACACATCCATTGAGAATGTCATCAAAGGTGCTATAAGAATGCAAAGGTTAAAGGTCATGCTCCCCACAGGTCTCTTGACCTCCCTCTGACAACACAATTGGCTGACCGTTACAAGGTGTCACGATTAAAGGGGGGTTGTGTCACCCTGTCCCTGAGACCACCCAGGTCAAGGCAGTCCTCAATCACATTCCCAACACTCCCCTCGCAGTGAGCTGGTTCAGAGGTCAGCAGTAAAGGCTGCACCAGTCGAAATTGAAGATGTATTGCCTGCTGATGTAGATCTAATAAGTTTAATTCATTTCATCTTATATTGTACTCTACTCTGGCACAGAAACTAATTTGGTTAGACTCTAAGGCTGAATTTAATCTCTTCAAATCTTTTTTTTTTTTTTTAAAAAAAGGAACCACTTCTACTTGTGTGTCGCTTTTGATAGCAGGTGACTGAACATCAGGTGCACTGCCAAAAGCTTGAGTACAAAAAAAAACACAAAGCAAAACAAAGGACAGGTGGCAGGGCTCATTAAGTTTACAGCAAAGATTCTGAGTAGGAACAAAAACAACTCAAGAGGACCCTTCTGGTCTCTCGTCTACAAAGTGATAACACACAGCGGCATTACAAAGTAACAGAATTTAAATTGTGTTCGATAAGTGGGAAGTGTAAATTAGCTTGACAAGAGCGAAGGCTGGCCTTTCTATTTTCACAACAGCAAAGTCATCCAAGCAGGCAAACTTTAAAGGGGAAGTTTGAGCAAACTGCACAATTTCTTTCTATTCTCAACTGAGAAAAACTCACAAATCTTTGGAACCACTGCCAGCTTAAACTTCTAAAACACATGAATTTCATAATTAATAGTAAACTATTATATATTATTACACTATATACACTATATTATTTTGTCATACATGTGCGACTTGACTCCTGCAAGTATCCATCCAGTTGATTTTCCAAATTTTTGCTTTCATTTTCCTTCTATTATTGTCCATCTGACTAATCATTTTAGCCGCTATATCAAGTTTGATAAGTCTTTTATATACACACAGCACACAATAAATACTCAAAAGAAACACTTCTCTCCATCACTCCTACTAATTTGGTCGCATTTCCTTCTGAAAAACTAAAATAATTGAGGACAAACTATCAAGCAGCACGTACACAAAAGGTCGGACAAATGCAGCTTCAACCAGAAGCGAGAGGTTTGACACCGTTACACCACTTCTTTTTCTGCTGTGAATCAACTGTGCTGAGAGATTACATGTCACAGGAATGCACGCCCTTCAACAAACATTTCGATGCACGTTCACATTCACACACATTTCCCTTTCTTCTTTTTCTGTGCATGAAGATGTGACCGTCTTCGTATTATGCGAGATGCACTGCTGAAGATTTAATGAAGCTAAATAAATCGCACACCACATACAGTGAGTGTCATTTTTCCAGCGGGGTTATCATGTGTCCGTAACGCTCGGATGTCTCTGGCGTTTCCCTCATGTCTGTCTCTGTCCCCTCCAGGTGATGACATACACCCGTCTCTGCTTTAATGGTTTCATGTCTGTTCCAAGGTGTAAACTGTGGTTTGCCCAATCACAGGGACAGACACAGCTCGGGCTATTATAACGGAGCTAAGGGGTTAACTACTGTTTCTCAAAAGCAACTTCTATGGAGTGACGCATGATGTGGAATTGGGCACAGCAGGGGTGAGCCTGCACAGACCGAATAATTCCCTCCAGCAGCTTTCTCGTTGTCATGAAGCAGCTGTTTTTTGGATGCACAATCCAGGGAGTCGGAGAGGACAAAACACTAATGAGAACAAGTGAAAAATATGCGACTGCTGTTTACATCATATGCTCGCCATTACTCATCTAGGTAAATCAAATTACCAATAAGACCCAAATGGGATTACAAATATGAGACTTTGAATTAGGGCTGCATGGTATTTTGTTTCATCGTCTACATCGTGATGCGCACATGTGCAATGTTAACGCTACATAACTTAACTTTTTGCTGCTTAATTGAAAGTAAACTTTTACCGTTGTCCTTTTACCGTGATTGTTACCGGCCGACCCTTCTCCTTTAAGACAGGTGGCCATGTGGGCAACGTGTTTATGTGACGACTATCCGACTCGACGGGTTTGTTCGGAAGTAAGGCTCTCCCGTGTGTAGAAAAGTACCGTAAGCGGCAGACACAATGAAGAACATGCTTTTCGATGGGTAGTGAACCTACAGTAGTCAGTGTTTTAAGGATGAAGTAAATCACCTGCATAATGCAACGTTATCACGACGTCTCATGGCCATTTTCACTGCAGAGTTGCCAGAAAGCTGCTACCAGCCAAGCTAAAGCTAATATGCAGTAGTTAGCCAAAATAAACAAATACAAATAAATAAATAAATAAATAAAAAGGATATTTAGTTTTGGTAAATAACGTTCATAGTAAGTCAGATGCTAAGTCAGATGCTTATTAATGTGCATTATTATTTGCTTATATTTCAGAACCACATCCAACTTCACATGTAACGTCAAATACAACTTCATAGTTAACTTCATGTTGGAGATGTAAATAAATCTTCCTGGATCTCAAAGTCAGACATCTCTGGTTCAAGTTCTCACCAGACACCCTACAGCGGGCCAGTGTTTCAGCAGCCTGTTTTCAATAGTTTTTACAAGCCTATTTCCTATATTTTTGTAATATAATAAACACTGTTACACTTTTGAAACTATTTCCGCTTGTGTAGGCCTATCAGTGCTTTCTGAACATATTGAACACACTTAAAAATACCGCGATAATACCAAAAACCGTGATAATTTTGGTCACTATAACGGTGAGGTTAAATTTTCATACCGTTACATCCCTAGTAATGGATAAAGGGTTAAAACGCCCAGCTTCTGCCACTCCAAGTAGGAGTAGTATGAATGTCAACTGACACCAGGGGTACTTGATCCCATCACATAAGAGTGTGGAGATAAAAAAATAAAATAAAAACACTAGTCTTAAACTTAATTATATGCTATTAAAATTTCTCTTAATTGGAACTAATTGAAACCATGAAAAGCAGCCCCAGAAAAAAATTACACAAAAGCATTTTCCCTCTTCCTACATGTAAAGCATGTATTTAACTCAGAGTTGCTCCTTACATTATTGTACTGAGAAGGAGCCTCTCTTTTACAGAAACTGTTGAATGAAAGCTACAAATTAATCATCTGCAATCACAGCCTGTGATTATTTGGTCTGTTTGAGAAAGACATAAGAAAAGCACAGCTCAGATGCTTATTTAATGAGCTGTTAGCCTCTAATGATGCGACCCAATTTAACTCCAGAGACATTGTCCTTAAATGATGAAGATATAGTCCGCTCTTTTTCTCTTATTTTGTTGTTTTAGCCTTGCTTTTATTTATTTTTCTGTCTCAATTTTGCTGTTGAGTTTCTGTTTTCTAATCCTGAAATGTTTGTCAACCAGTAAATGTTTTTTTCTGGTATTGTATTAAACATGCAACTGTTCCTTTAGTTGCCCTCATGCTTCCTAAACACAAGAGTGCAGTTTCATGTCTTGAAGAACCATCTGCCAAACACAAAATACCAGTTTATGGAGTCACATAATAGCTAAATGGCCAATTTACCTAAACTAAACCCATCGAAATGTAGCATAAAAGCAACAACATAAAGAGCAGTAAACTTACAATAACCACATCTTGTTCCTCCCTCGAACACAAATCCATTGGGTACAGGCCCATATCTGCGCAGGTCTGGAAGGTTCCAGTGGCCGATAATAACGGGAGGGACATCCCTGGCAAGAGCCAGTAGGTTGTTGCACAAATGAAAAGTTGCAGGTCCACTCTCCAACTTGGTCCCTGGTAAGACTCCAACACTGAATCTGTGAACTAAGAAAACAGAGAACCCAATAGAACAATGAAGAAAGGCCAACAACAGAAACTTCAAGCATCATTTAACCATCTCATCTTTTCAATACATTCTCCTCAGTAGAGAGACTGGCTTCTTTTCTGGAAATGGCGCTCCAATACTTTTCTACTGGACCAGTAAAGTCTGTCTAAAAAGTATCAAAAGTTCTTTGTATTGTATTGATTTTCACTGTAAGGAGGTGTGCAGGAATGTAAAATACAGTTGAAATCATGCAAATGTGAATCCAGCTGCCTGAGAGTCCAGGTTGAAAATAGTTGCAGATAGGCAATAGATAGATAGAACAGACAGTTTCACAGGGGATAGAAAACACACTGTCCTTACAAAATAATTACTTCAGCACGGATTTTATTTCATTCAGCAATAAAAAAAAAAGGGAAAAACAGCTGCACACAGAGAATGAGATCAGCGAGCTGAGCTCTGAACCCAGCAGGCTCAGATCTAAAGCCCAATGCAATCAATCAAAGCCTCTAATGAACATCTGTGTAACTGAGTCTGTGTTCTGTTGATAACGAGAAACCAATGAGGAAAGCTGGATGTAAAATTAGAACAAAGTATGAACACTGCATTTGTGTTTCTGCCCCTGAGTTTGTGGAACTTCATTCAACGCGCGCGAGTGTGGAGTTTCCCATCCGCACAAAGCCTAAGACTTTTACTGAGCTCAACAAACTTCGCCAGGTGAGATTGATAGAGGCGTTGACTCAGGTTAAGAAAGATTCATAGGGTGTCACACACACACACACACACACACACAACACACAGTGGCCCACAGCCTAGCAGGTGACATTTCTGCTGGCTTGGACACACTCACACAAATTCAAGGACAACACACAATTTTATCTAGCTCTCTTAGAACACAGACACAGGCGCATCTATACAAGCAAGCAGATGCGTATATTTTCAGATGCACACACGCCAGATTGGAAAGAACAAATGCGATTATGGCTTTAACAGTACGTGTATTCGTCAGTGCAGGACATTTAATTTGGTATGCGATATTGGTTAGGTACGCCCTGTGACTCAACACGTCAAATAGTCTCTGTCTACTACACAGACATTCTGGAGCGCAAGTTTTACTCAGAGTTTTAGCAGTGCACTGGTTGTTCTCCATCAGCTGTAGCGTGATAGTTGGCTTAGTCCGGTTAGCCGGGTTAGTCAAGCTCAATGGACAACAATTTATTTAAAACTGTGTGCCGACATTGTTTAACTGAAGTAGAGTATATGTGTGCATAAACTTCAAACATTTACTACGGCATCACCCAAATGTGTCGATTAGCTTAACGAAACAAAAAAACAGTTAGTCTGTTGTGTATGAATGAGCAAAAGCTGCAGTTCAGGAATTATCAACAGGTCAGTCTTATTATGAAAAATGACTGACATTTGTGTTATTTATTTTTCTGATTGATAATATGCCAATATTTGAGTGCCTTAACAGGGTATATACAGAAATCCTGGAGGTAAATTCAATACCTTTTAATACCATTTTTAATACCTTCTCAATATTTTTTAAAACCAACACGCCATTGAGTTGCAGGTTTATACGGCAACATATTTTCTAACCATTAAACGGAGTTTGAGATTTATAAAACTACACCCTCTTGGCCAATAGAACGATGCAGATAGGGAAAGTCAACAGAATAGACTGAGACTCTGAGACTGTACTGTATGTACAGACACCTTATGCACAAATAAGTACACATGGAAAATATTCCATGAGGCAAGTGAAATACAAGAAAACAGACACAGACAAGCATTCACTGTCTGAACTTGTGATGCCATTAGAACCATTTGAAACTAAGTGAACCTGTGATCTCATGGTTAAGTGCTTCAATTGAATTGCTTTTTCTTCCACAAGTTTATCAACTTGCGCCAGTTCCTCTTTTTCTTTCTGCCTCCTCCTGAGGGTGTTAGATTTAGTAATCAACCATTTTCCAGGTTAGTGGGGGTGCATACCGCTCAGAACCAACATGAAAAACATAGCTAGTAATGTTCACTCAGCATTTTGTTGTTAAACTGTGAGTAAAATGAGCGGTGACGTTAAATCGCCGGTTTCAGGTAACGGCACCCTACGGTACCGTCTATTTGCTGGATGGTTTCAAGGTAACGGTAAGGTAGATAAGCCCGTTGACAGCGAAGTCATATTTTGGCACAATGTTTCTGACCGTAGTAGTGGTCATAGTGACTGAAAGTGTGATGCGAGATGCTAAAAAGAAACTACACGCTGTTTTCAGGTGACGTTACTTTTTGATGTTCAACACCCCCGGAGTTTTGCCGACCGGATACGGCAAAAGTTTAATCTGTCAACTAGCTCCGCTACCTTCTTCGTTGCTCTGGTTGGTTGAAAGACAACCGTTTATCCCGCCCATCGGATTGAGCCCTGCCAATGGTGAGTTCCCAGACCCAACATCTTGATGTGGGTCTGGCTTGTCAGGCTAAAATACGGGATAGGATATAATATCACACAAACTTTACAAGATCAACTTAAATAAATAGACATAATAAAACAAATGGACAACTCATAGTTGAAAAAACATTCAAAAAATGAATACCTCATAAAATGGCGATAAATACCTTTTAATGGCCTTAATTTTTACTAATTTGATTTACTACCTTTTAATACTTTTTAAACCCTGCGGACACCCTGCTTAACTGTTGAATGTTTATAATGTTTGTGAATTTTAGCCACTGTTGAATGTTTATACTCAAAAATAAAAAATACATTTACTGCATTTTTTTCTACTTCCCAAAAACATACCAAACCCTGATCCCAAAACTGAGGTAGGACTACATACTGAACTTCGATTTTTGTGTACAATTACACTCCTAACTGCGATGCAATTTGTCTTCTAGCACAATGTCCTCTAGCACACAATCAGGTCCAACAGTCATTAGTGACTGCTTTAAAATTCAGCTGGACCCCAGCCACCAGCTGAACAGTCCAACGCTATTATTAGATCTTATGTTTATCACTTATATAACTTAAACAATAGATCCACACAATGGATTGTATACACATTGAGTCTCAACGCTTAGGTATAAATTAACTTTTAATTCTATGATGTCAGAAATAGTAAATAACCATCATGCCATCAGTCTTAGTAACAAAAAAAACTTGCAACCAACTTTTAAAGTTTTAAAATGACCATACCCGACAAATAAGTTGATCGCATGACGTGATCTACTAAAAGATCATTACCATTAGCACTAGAGGTCGACCGATTAATCGGCCGGCCGATTTTTGGCAATTTTTTACATAATCGGCATCGGCCAATATCAAGCCGATTAATAAGCAGGCGCATCTGCGGGCAGCCTAGTGTTAAAAACATAAATAGGCGACATTTTTTACAGCGCGCCCAGACCACCTCCCCTCGTGAATTCTTGCGCAGTGTGTCTCGCGCAGCCACTTCAGGTTCAGACGCTACCGTTAGCAGTAGCATGTTGCTGGTGTTCTTGCCTTGGGATTAACTGTACTAATAAAACCGTACAAAACACCGCGGCCACACCGCTGTGGAAGCTCCCCGAATATCATTTATCAGAGTCTGGTTGTTACCCCTGTCCGTGGCAGTCTCATCCAATCCTATAACGGAGTTAACTGGAGCTAACCGCTAACGGAGCTAATCGTTGCTAACAGAGCCTTCAGTTCTCCGTTCCTGTAGGCTATCCATTAACTGCATCTATGGACTTGAGCACGAATAAAACCCTTAATTTTATTAAATTGGCTGGATGAGTTTTAAATTACAACTAAGAGTTGTTTGAATGACAGAAATCTGCTCGGATAAGATCCTAATGAGTGCAACAGGACATGTAGGCTAACAGTAGGGTCCCCAAAACACAGATAAAACACTTACAAATGAACAATGATCTAACAAACAAGGTGAACAAGAACTGACTTTAGAGAGCCCTAGTCTTATGTGATTCAACAGGAGTTAGGAGGAAATAGTGTTGAGATTAATAATAACATGTCACTTTGTGTGAAGCAGATTTGTATTCTCAGAAGTTTAATAAATGCTGCTAAGTGCACTTTTTCATTGAAAGGTTTATTTGACAATGTTTATTTTCTTCTTACCTGTTTCGTTTATTTTATATATTTTTCATACATTATTTATACAATATAGGCTACAGTATGTTTTTACAATATACATTTTTAAATGAAGTATAGGCTACAAGTGTAGATTGGTGAAGTGTTCAATAAATGTTTTTGTTGAGAAATTCTGTGTATATTAGTGTTACATTTTATCTTTCAAATAGAGGTTTAAAAACAAGCACATATCGGCCAAAATAAATCGGCAGCATTAATCGGCAATCGGCTGACCCTGATTTCTAAAGATCGGCATCGGCATCAGCCAGAGAAAACCCATATCGGTCGACCTCTAATTAGCACTCATCATGCAAACTGATTTGTTTTAGGTAGGTAGGATGAAGCAAAAGCAGGTGACGGGGTGATGACATATTGGCGTTTTTCCATTACATGGTATCTACCGCAGTGTCCTGTCCACCTTTTTCCATTGCAGATTTCGTACCGCCTCATGCGTGAGGCGAGCGTGGCTGGTCGTCATAGCGACACCGCAGGAAACTGCCGTGACCTAACGCGACACACACACACAGAACGTCGAAGGTGTGTTGTTTTTGATTCTCGGCATGTGGCTGTTGCTGCAGCCAGAAGAAAAAAATTGTTTCAAAAGAAGCTGGAGGCAGCAAAAAAAACCTGGCTAAACTATTTAAAAAAACTGGCTAAACTATTTAAAAAACTGGCTAAACTATTTAAAAATGGCGGGTTTGTTCAGGACACACCTGTCTGTTAGGGACTTTGTTTCGTAATGGAAAACCAAAAAAGGCGAGTAGAGTCGAGGCGAGTCGAGCAGGTACCATGTAATATGGGATGGTCTGTAACCGTTTATGTGTAATGTATCAGTAGTGTAAATTTAGGTAGCCTTAAAGGCAAACAGTAGTTTAGAACATCATCCATAACCTCAACTAAAACGTCCCAAATATGTCAGCAACCAACTGCATCTCGCCAAGTTAAAAGAAGCATAAACATGAATTTATAACTGACGCATGCATGTATCTTGTTATTATGAAAGCCAGGAATTACTTTATGAATTACTTTATGAATCTGTACCATGCTGTTACCTTGATTAAATGAATCATCAGTCCAGAAACTGTGGCTTTTTTCAAAAATGCTGCAGCAACACTCTTCCTGTGATACGGCTGATCACCTCTAAGGCTTTCATAAATAAGGGCCCCGGCTATATTCATGAACTAATTCACTTGTGACACATCAGAAGGACATTGAAACCAAAGCACAGAGTGATCTCCTTACCTTCTCCGAGGCTGTATCGTAGGCGAGCGTCCCACGCCTGCAGGGCCTCCTTGCTGTCGAAGCCCAGTAGAGCAGCCTGGTTCAGGCAGAGGATGGCCAGAGTAAAAGCAACACCTTCATACCACTGTCCTATGTCCAGACCGCAGATCTCCTCCAAGATGACACTGGCCCTCTCCTTGTTGCCCTGCGCTTTTTCAGACTTGTCTTTAAAAACCAGCAGCACGAGGCAGTCTGGAGAGTCAGAATGAGATGGTATGAACATCACTGAAGATGCGTCCAGCAGCATCAGTAGATGTATTTGCACAGTTAAACTGCACTTTACATTACATTTTTGTATTACGCAACAGTTACCTGAAATAACTGGAAACACAGTTAAATCCATAATTAATTACACTGTCAAGTACTAGTAAGATGTATTCTGACACACAGTAGCTGTTGGAGTGTCCTGTAGTTTTTTGGCACCTTCAAACAATTAGTGTCAACTGACATAACAACACTGTGTGTTTGTGCATCTCACTCCTTCACACACACACTTCTTTACCCACATAACTGAGGCATGAGCGCAGACAGCTGTGATAACACTGACATCAAAGATGAAGAGGAGCAGCACTCAACCTCAGTCTAACCTGTGGAGTATGTTAAGCTGTCCAGCACCAGATATCCAAAGAAAGATTCTGAGTTTGTGGAATCAAGTTCAGATGCTTTTGCATCCTTAGAAAATCTCTGCATGAAAAATGAAAGCTTGTGAATGTGTAGACATTTGATTTGAGAATATCAAAATCGAATTGTGCACAAATGATAACAGTGAGGTTACACCATGGATGTAAGAGAACGGGTTACACAAAGGCATAAGTAACGTTACAGACTCAAAGCAAACTGTGAAATTCAAATCAACAAATGACTACACGTGAACGCACATTTAAAATGACCTAAACGAATTTTAACCCCGCTTTTGCAGCCGAAATCATTGCAAACAGTTGCACTTTAAATGTACTCGTTTAAAAATATATTTGTACCTCCTGCTTTGAATCTGTATACTCAGATCTTCACAAAAAGAGATGTTTTCTCTCAGACTTTGTGTAACCTCGCTGTTTCCCCACAAATATTAGCTTGTTGTCTACAAAAAAAACTTTTTCTATTACTTGAGTTTATCATGTAGTCTTGTCACAGGTTTATAAATGGTTGAAATACAACTACAGGTTTTGAAACTCGTTTTCTACTTTATTTTACAAGCTCTAAATCTGTTTGACCCTTATTTGAGCGCATATACAAGGCCCACGTTCTGAATATACGAACACAAACGGCCTCATCAACACAGGAAGGGTCCATGCAAGTTACAACAACACATGCAGGGAAGCACCTGATATGTTCAACAAGCTAATGTTAGCTTATTTTAATCTGGCGCAGCTAACATGCGCATTAATTTGTTAACACACATTTCATAGATAACTCGCAGTAAGAAACAAATGTGAAATGTGTAAAACTGACCGGTAGTAAACGGTGTTTTTTTTACCTGCTACAGGCGACGGCTTGCGAAGAACGAGCCACCTAGTTTTCCACTGTGGAAGAAAGCAAACGTAACGTTAGAGACAAACTTTTTTTAAGCACAGATGAAAGTGCGTTGAATTACTTCAGCCATATCCGTCAGCAAATTTAGTCACACTAAACACCTTTTTTCCATCTCGGAGTCTGGCATATCCCTCCACGACAACAGAATCCGTCATCTTCAGTCATGGTTCCTGACAGCTGCACAGTCGCTGCCTGAATGAGGGGTCACTTTCAAAATAGCTGCTCTCTATGCTTGTGGGGCGCAAACTCGCCCCCAGCAAGGCACGGAAAATGGCATGACCAGTATCTGTCTGTCTGTGGACCAGCCAGCCGACCATGTTGCCACCTGGACTGGTTTACACCACCTGCTACTGGAGGAAACAATCACATTCTCATACAACATTCCATAGTATCTTTACAAACGAAGAAATATACACAGTTTTGTGTGTTATTTATGGTTATTTCATAACACGGGAAGTATGTCGCAAAGTACTCCTGAAAATTGAAAAAAAGTGGAAGTGGCTTCAATTGTGTAAATGTGTATTTGAAATACATTCTGCAGAAGTTTATATTCATAAAAGGCCTCTTGGCCTCATAGTGTGTAAAATCAAAGGTATAATATGCTTGAATGTTGAATTATAGTAGTTGAAATACTAAAAGAAGTGGAAACAGATAAAATGGAAGTGAATGAAGTGCTGAATAAAGTTGAAATCTCAGGTAAAGTAAGCACTGAATGAAGTTGAAGTGTCAAATAAGCGGAATGAAGTTAAAGCTTCAGCACTGAAAAAATAACTCTTGGCAACTAAAGATGCTCTATTACAATCAAATACATGTCGAAAGCTACAGGCTTGGCACAATTATGACTCGTCCTTCTTTATATTTTCCTCATGGATGTATCGGATTTTCCTGGGCCTGAACAGTAAAGCCAGTGCGGAAGTGCATTCTACTGTTTATCTAATTTCCAACAGCGACTCCCACTGGCTCCAAAAAGAAGTCTGATTGCATATAAGTCTATGGGAAATTGACCCACCTTCTCATTTGATTTATTACTTCAGTAAGCATTTTCCCAATATGTTATTAACCGCTAGTTTTAAGTCTTCTTCAATACAGCATGATTCATTTAGTAAATTATGGTCCCATTTATTTCAAAATTGACGATAAAGCAGCTAAGCAGGGATGCTTCAGGACGTGGCTACACGTTGACCCGGGGGACAGAGGCTTAGCAATGCTAACCATTGCCCAATTGTGTACATTTATAATAGTCGTGAATTTGCTTTCGGTGTTGTCCGTGTTTACATCTTAAAATTTACCTCAAGGGGGTAAGCTTCTCCTCACAACGCGTACCTCCTATGGCGCCATTTTGATGCTAACAAGCACTCACCCACCGTTAGCATTCCATTGACTGCCATTCATTTTGGCGTCACTTTGACAGCGAATAACTTTACATCTGAAGTGTTTGAAGACTTTATTTGTCCATTGTTTATTTCTAAAGAAACACGACAATGTATAAAAGGCTCCATTACCTTGTACCTCATGTTATGGCTCCGTAGCAGACGTTTTTGTAAAAATAGGCTAACGATTGTGTCATAACCACGGGACTTACTGTCATAGTAGAGGAATTACCGTATAGTACAGGAGAAGCTCGCAGGCAGTTTCGACTTACATTAGCTGTTTAAGTTTAATTACTAATGTTAACTAGCATTTTAGTTAGCAATAATTAGCCTGTGTCCATGTTATCTCCTTACATATACCTACGCTCTCCGTCTCTGCAATATTCTGAATGATTGAGATTTCTCTTGGCACAGCTACCAGAAGACTTACAACTTTCAGACAGGTTGCTCACGTCACATTTATGTCGTCTCTCTCAGTTGGAGGCTGCGCAGTAACGCTCAGCGCTCACCGGAAAAGTGCTTCTAATGGCCTTTGTCGGTACACGATCCGTTCTGCCTGCACGATCCGTTCTGCACATGCGCAAGATAATACTGTTTTACGTATCCATACGACCTGCACGATCTGTTCCACGCTAGCCTATGGCTAGCCTCCACCGGGAAGCTAACGTTAGTTTAGCTAACAGCTAATTCGGCTAACCGCTAGCTGACAGCTAGATTCAGTCTAAAATAACGTTAACTCAAACGTAATGGGAAAAGCAGGCTACAGCTAAATTAAGACTTCACAGTAATAACAATAAAGACAAGTATTGAGTGATTGTATTTTAAATGAGCACAAGTAAAGTAGAACTGACGTAACAGCTGTTATATATGTCAACGTTTATTTTCAAGTTTTATTTTGAGGGTCTTTTAAAGTTATTACATGCTGTCTCAGCTAGCAGTTAGCCGAATTAGCTGTTAGCTAAACTAACGTTAGCTTGGCTGTCGACCGGAAGCGTGGAACAGATCGTGCAGTGTCGTAAATCCTCGTACAACCGCGCATGCGCAAACATTTTGCGCATGTGCAGAACGGATCGTGCAGGCAGAACGGATCGTGTACCGACAGCCTTCACTGGTCTCCGTCAAGGGTGTCGGTACACGATCCGTTCTGCCTGCACGATCCGTTCTGCACATGCGCAAGATAATACTGTTTTACCGAGGATACGACCTGCACGATCTGTTCCACGCTAGCCTATGGCTAGCCTCCACCGGGAAGCTAACGTTAGTTTAGCTAACAGCTAATTCGGCTAACCGCTAGCTGACAGCTAGATTCAGTCTAAAATAACGTTAACTCAAACGTAATGGGAAAAGCAGGCTACAGCTAAATTAAGACTTCACAGTAATAACAATAAAGACAAGTATTGAGTGATTGTATTTTAAATGAGCACAAGTAAAGTAGAACTGACGTAACAGCTGTTATATATGTTAGGTGTTATATATGTCAACGTTTATTTTCAAGTTTTATTTTGAGGGTCTTTTAAAGTTATTACATGCTGTCTCAGCTAGCAGTTAGCTGAATTAGCTGTTAGCTAAACTAACGTTAGCTTGCCTGTGGAGGCTAACGGCAGACCGCTACAATCAGCTAGCGGTTAGCCAAATTAGCTGTTAGCTAAACTAACGTTAGCTTGGCTGTCGACCGGAAGCGTGGAACAGATCGTGCAGTGTCGTAAATCCTCGTACAACCGCGCATGCGCGAACATTTTGCGCATGTGCAGAACGGATCGTGCAGGCAGATCGGATCGTGTACCGACAAAGGGGGTAAGCTTCTCCTCGGACCGCGAACCTCCTATGGCGCCATTTTAATGCTACAAAGCGATCACCCCCCCGTTAGCATCCCATTGACTGCCATTCATTTTGACGTCACTTTGACAGCGAATAACTTTACATCTGAAGCGTTTAAAGACTTTATTTGTCCATTGTTTATTTCTAAAGAAACACGACAATGTATAAAAGGCTCCATTACCTTGTACCTCACGTTATGGCTCCGTAGTATACGTTTTTGTAAAAATAGGCTAACGATTGTGTCATAACCACGCGACTTACTGTCGCGTAGTAGAGGAATTACCGTATAGTACAGGAGAAGCTCGCAGGCAGTTTGGACTTACATTAGCTGTTTAAGTTTAATTACTTATGTTAACTAGCATTTTAGTTAGCAATAATTAGCCTGTGTCCATGTTATCTCCTTACATATACCTACGCTCTCCTTCTCTGCAAGATTGGGAATTATTGAGATTTCTCTTGGCACAGCTACCAGAAGACTTCCAACTTTCAGACACGTTGCTCACGTCACATTTACGTTGTTTC
Organism: Sander lucioperca; assembly: GCF_008315115.2. NCBI lineage: Eukaryota > Metazoa > Chordata > Actinopteri > Perciformes > Percidae > Sander > Sander lucioperca. The sequence goes on from NC_050189.1 coordinate 14,361,085, forward strand.
TCTCAGTTGGAGGCTGTGCAGTAACACTCAGCGCTCACCAGAAAAGTGCTTCTAAAGGCCTTCACTGGTCTCCGTCCAGAGCGACGGGATCTGTTGGTCTATTCTTATATACAGTCTATGGTCTCCGTCCAGAGCAACGGGATCTGTTGGTCCATAGCTACAGTCTATGGTTTTTACTTTATCAAAGTTGATTGGAACAAGTTGATCGCCAAAAAATGTTTTGTCCAGCGTTCGGAAGCACCAAAGCTAGCTAGCTAGCACTAACGTTAGCTGCAAATCAAGGAAAAGTTTGTTGATTTTTAACCAGCTCTGTGTACATGCAGATAAACGGCGTGAGTGCACTGCCCGGAGGTCCGCGGTTTCCCGCTGGATGACTCGTGTCAGCCGGTTGAAAAGCGTTTAGTTTACCGCAGACCGCAGCGTCATTGAGACCATACGGACCATACACGACTTTTGTCCAAATATGTCACTCTTCTGGCTCCAAAATGCCAAGATGGCAACATCCAAAATGCAAACTCTGCTTCAAAAAAACTCACTCACATCACTAATGCTACGACCATTATTTTATATATATAAATAAAAGGCTTTATCAAGTCAGTAAAGGTTTATTCAGTCACAACATGTTTCACAGTTAAAAAATATAACCTATAAACTTCCACAAGCATTACAAATAAAAACAAAATACAATATAGTACAATATTTCATATATTAAAAACTAATGTCCAGGTAATGTCCCTTTATGAAGCCTTGGGTTTGTGTCTGATCACTGAATTGATCCAATCGATATAGTTCCCAACTTTAGTGTAAACACCAGGTTTTTGAGTGCGGCCGCAGCCCTCTCCCCAGCTGATGATCCCATACAGGAAGCTGACATCATCCCTCGAACAAGCCAGAGGGCCCCCGGAGTCACCCTGGGGAAACATAAACATACAGGCACATCAAAGTGGAGTCGCACAAACAGCTAAGTCACCCACTTGGAACCTAATATATTACTAAAAAATTGCATCCTACCCATGACGTAAACAGATAACTGTGACATTTAATTTAAGAAGAAGGAGCTTGAATGTTTTACACCGCAGTTTAAGTAGTTAGTCTGGCACTGCAGACATCTCTGCAGTTTTCAGACCCTTGCACTTTAGGGGAATCCCTGCTGCCATCTTTGTGCTATTCCATTACTCTGATATCTCAAGTCTTCTGATATCAACCCTTTCAGAGTCAAGGGAGGTCAACAACTATGTGGGCTCTGGCAGTCTATTTTGCCCAGAACACTTTGAGATCAGTTGTAATTTCCAATACTCCAGAGCAATAAGACAAAAACTAAAATAAGAGCTGTATGCTCCAGCTCTCGTAAGTTTTAATTCAACCTAGCCTTGTTTGGTGTGTATGGATCAGTAAATTAAAACAAAGTAATTCTTACATTAAGATCATTTTAGCTTGCTAACACATAACCTGTTGAGAGTGAAGAGTAAAAGAGGTAATGGGTTATGGTCGACACACTTAATCTGACACCTAACTAAAATGCCAATAATGTCAGATTAAATGAGCTAGCTAAGATGCTTTGTTTGTGCGATATTAGTGGGTTGTTTAAATGGATGTTAATAGGAATAAAGAACAGAATTACATTCTTGAAAGTGGGTGTATACTTTGAATCAGGGTGCAGGCTTGAGTTAAAACATTGGAAGTCGACGTAGGTCAATTAATGTTGGGATGTAAATACGTTTTTGTTTTTTGCATAACTGGACACTTTTGTATTGAAGTGTATGTATATGGTTATGTGTGTGTGTGTGTATGTACTGTATATGTGTGTGTGTGTGTGTGTGTGTGTGTGTGTGTGTGTGTACGTATCCCTTGACTTTGTGTAATAAAATGAATTTGAAAAGATTATTATTTTTTTTCTAATAGTAGGACATAACCATCCCCTCGGCAGTCTTGGATTTAATAATCACTGTTCGTCTCAAAATGTTTTCCTACCTGGCAGGCGTCGACACAGCCGTTGAGCCCTGCACAAATCATGTCAGCAGTGACATGGTTGCCATAAACATTTGGCTTCCTACAAGTGTCATGAGGAATCAGCCTCACTCCACCCTCCTGCAGACTAGAGTAACCCTGTGCCTCTGTCAAAATAAAGCACAAATAACGTATTACGTTACAAGAAAACCTTTTTAACCTGAACAGGGCCTTGGCCAAATCCCCCCAAGACACAAAAAAGAAAGCCCTAAATGTTTACTATTATTTTTGATTTTTCAGTTAGTTGTATTTAGGGCCCAATACACTGATAGTTCACCCACATGGTGTGGCCACTTATGTTGCCTGATTCTCAGAACTGCGTGGCTGTGAACTGACTGTGCTTGATTGACATCTTTCACATTCTCCTGTTAGCTTTGTTATCTGTTAGGGTGGAACAACTTACACTGTCATCAGCGACTATGTCTACATGCACACTAATATTCCACTTTTATTCCGAATTTGATATGGGTCATTTAAACAGCATATTCCATTTGGATATTCCAAATTAGACCTTATTTCAAATGTAGAATTTTCCAATTAAAAGATGTGGGATGTACCCATATTTTTCAGGTTTTAGGAAAATCTTTTGGACATGTATACAGCGCATTCAGAATATGCATCTCAAATGGTTTTTTTTGCCGCAGTTGGCAACACACAGCCTCTTGCCTGTTTACCCCCACTCTGTGTGTTGTACACAAACCAACTAGCCAACAGCAAGGATGGGGTAGAGATGCATGCCCAAAAGAAAAGCCCCAAAAAATACAGTCTGTTCCAGTGTATGAATGTAGATAGGTGTTGTCATGATGACACATTACTGCCATGATTTCCTCATCACTCACTCTCATGCATGTGTCCCCAGCCGCTAATAGTACAACAGTACCCATCAGGAAACGTCATGCTTTTGTCTGGGAGACAGATGGGTCTGATGAACGGGGTTCTCTTCACACACTTCCCGTCCTGCTTCGCCAGTTTGATCAGAACTGCCAAACAGAAATGTAATGTTATGAAACGGGCAAAGAGACAACAAAAAACGATGAAACAAGTGGTAGACTTGGAGACTCCGCTGCCCAATGAAAACCCCAGACCCTAAAGTCAGTGAGTGTGTGTGTGTGTGTGTGTGTGTGTGTGTGTGTGTGTGTGTGTGTGTGTGTGTGTGTATGTATGTGTATGTGTATGTGTTCATGTGGGGGAGCACAGGGACACAGCTGCTCAGTGATGCACAGCTGTGCACAGAGTGGGCCCTTAAGTGAGTATGTGTGCTTCTGAATGGGGACAGGAGGTCCTCTAGTTTATGAGTCACTGGTGTGTATGTGTGTGTGTGTGTGTGTGTGTGTGTGTGTGTATTTAATGCTTACCAATATCATGTAGTGTTGGATTAAACACTGAGAACTGTTTAGGAAAGATGTACTGCTCCACTCCGAATGTCCTGGTGTTGGGACCCGTGACGTTGAAGCTCTGCTGACCGAGCACCACTCGAAGCTGAGACTTCAGGGGGCTAAGGGAAGACACACTATTATCAGTCCATGGTGCTGTATGGTATGGTATGTGTAAGTACGTACTCCTAATACTCGTGTCCATCTGTCAGCCAAGTTACCTCGACAACTACCAGCTGTATGTCCTTGAACTGTGATCCACAGAGGATGAATCCCGGGATACCAGAACCTTTTTTTTTTAGCATCACCATTCTAAAATGGCCATGTTTGTACAAGAAATATCAAAATCTAATGGGCAGATTTCCATTAAACGTATCTTGTACATGTATGCTCCCCAGAGGATGAACCCTTTCCGTCTTGGACCTGATTTAATGATCCGTTGACTTCCCCTGATGATAAATATGAACACTTTTAGACCCAAGACTCTAATAATAGCTAAATCTTCAGTATGTTGTTCATTATGTTTGACGTGTTTGTACTGTGGGTACAACACTGTGGCCTCTTGCTCTGCTTTAATTAGTTTAATCAAATCCCAGCTGATTCTAAAACAGTTTAGCAGTTAACAGTATGTTTAAAAGAAAGCCTTGCAGAGATCATTTACTGTATCCTTCTAAAACACAAGTAAGATGGCTTTTCACACAGCTAGTGATGTCCAATTCAATGATGTTAACGTTTTAGCTTAAGATCTTTGAACTTGTACAATGACAACAGATGCCTGTTTGCTGACATGTATGCACATGCATGTAAATGTATGCACAGCATGTGCGTGAGACGTTTTTAGGTTTTCCTCGAACTGGATGCTTGTCTAAATATAGTGTGTTCATAAAGCTGTGATGCTGAGGAGTCTTTGAATCCCGTGCCTCTTAAGTTGCGACCTCTTGTTCAGCTGAGGTAAAAAAAAAAAGAATGTAAAATAACACTCCCCCTCTGATATATATGCATGTTTTCTGAAGGATTATGTTTCTTACATTGCTGACTCAAACTGAGTGTTTTCAGCCTTTTACAGACGGGCTGAAAATGGCTCCCAAGGACATAACATTTATTTTTAGAGTTTTAGAGTTTCAGTTTAAAGTTTCAGAGGCACTTGGTGAAAGTTACATTATGTACAGTATGTTGACTCAAAAGGGCTACAACACCTTTGCCTTCACTGCAGTGACATAAATACAAATATCAGCATCCATTGCAGCTGAAGTGGGTTCATGACGTACTTGCGGAAGAAGCAGTGAGCCGCAGAGACAATCCAGCAAGAGGAGACCATGGTGCCGGCGCAGAAGTCTGACTGTCCGATGTAAATGGCTGCCATCCAGGGGTGATTACCTGGCAGAGCTGAGATTCCGCCCAATATCCGCCCCCTGGCTATCTGTAACCTTTTCTTGTTCTTTTTTCCACACACATGCTTTTTGGGAGGCATAGAGAGCAGAGGTTTTTTAATGCCGGGCAGGCCATTAAATGGGACAATCCTTCGTGAAGAAGCTGCATGAGGAAACAAGTAAAAGTGCATGATTATTTCAAACTTAAAGGCATAACTGCTACTATAAGCTACATTTTTTTTAAACAAGAACTAGAACTACAACAAACTTACTACAAACTGGTCTAACAGCTAGAATATTTTGCTAACACACTACCTAAATATACCTCTGCTGAATAATGTTACAGAGCAACCTCATCCTTAAAATCATATATTGAGGAGGACACAGCAGATGGGAGAAGCTTGTGGATTCTGTGCATACCCCTGGCATCATGACATTGTGTTAAATCCTACTCAACACATAAACATTTGACTGCACCTGACATGTTGATGCAGGGTGAGTCATGCCTTATTTCCCCTTATCTCACATAGCCCACGTTTTTAAAAGCGCTCTGCCAAAACCAGTCAACTTGGCTGAATTCAACTTTTCAGAGCAGCGTGACTCAACAGAGATTAGCTGTATTCTCAGCTTTCTGTTTTCTGTTTTTATCACAAACACTGGTCTTTTAATTAAAAGTGGAGACATTGAATGAGGTGTTGAGCTCTTTGGAATGTTTTGCTGACTGTGTAATATAATCAAAGCTGAGAGAATGAAGATATGGAATTATACAGCGAGTGGCCTTGGTAAACAGTCTTAGCTTTTCATACTTTATAATGATGAGTTTAACGTTCAAATAGGGATCTATAATAAGGACAGCTAAACGAATATGCCATCCTTGATAAGGTACAAATGAAGACAAAGTTTTTTGGGGTTTTGATTCACCTAAACAACAAGACCAATAACAACCAAGGCCATAAATAGAAAGACCAGAGCAAATAATTCAGCAGTGCCCAGAATTTATTAACAGTGGAAGCAAATGATGAAAGCAAAATCAAACTGTTTTGACAATATGTCTAGCCAACCTAACAAATATATCACGCTCCTAGCTTTAAGCATCAAAGTATATCAATACACCCGGTCAGTGATGAAACTAACTACATTACAAATTAATTACAGATGCATTAGGTTCTTTAATGCCCTATGATTTCTAATCTGGCCTGCCAAAATGTTTCAACAGACGTTAGGCCAGAATACACTGGCCCACTCACGACAAAAAAAGACTACAAAATTCCTTTCCTCTGCCGCATTTACTCACACACAGACATAACACAGGAGGGGACGTCACAGTACTCCCAGGAGATGGTGGCGTCATTTAGTGTGTAGCACCACGGCATCTTGTCTTCATCTGGGTTTCTGCACACACAGAAACACAGCGGACAGAGGGTGTGTAGGTATGGCACCATTGTTTAGAACACCACACATTACTCAGTTCAATACAGTAGCTAAATGGCTTACAGTCTGACGCACAAACTTGTGTAATTGTGCCTTGAAATGGGTTTTTCTTAGGACATTTTGGGGCACATGCCATTTGCTGTGGGCATGCCATATGGCTGCTCGGTAGTCATAGCAACGACGACGACTGAGGAAAGCAGTAATAAATGGAAGAAGAGCAAATGTGGAGGAGGAGATTCACCATGTGCTTCTTTAAGGCCCAGGCTGGTTTTATAGTTGCCTCTGAGTAGACTTCGTCTGAAGACTCATCCACATGAGCAACAAATGTTGGCACATGAACTTTACAGATAAGAGCTAGGACTAGCAGGCAGCTTGGCCAGATCAGGGTAAGAAGTTGGATACTGCAGTAGTAATTCTACAAAGTAGAATTTGTGGGGAAAAGTATAAGGAAATCTGGCCTTCCAGATAAGCCAGTTGGTACCGTAGCAACTGCAATATTGACACAAAATCTACTCGTGGCATAACTAGAAGTAGCTTTTATTTGTCATGTTGCTACCCAATATAGCAGGATGTCTCAACACACACCTGCAGTAGGCATGTTCCCCAAGGCCCCTGAGGGACGAGGCATCCACCGTGCCCACATGGAGCTCGTCATACAGCAGGTCTGAGTTCCACGCCACACACCGGGCGCCAGACACCGTGGTGCCCACTAGCCCTCTGTAATCTGTGCCCCTGCTGTTGTAGCACTCTGTCTCTGGCTCTGCACACACATGCATACACACAAACCACAGACGGAAGCACGCAAAACAAATGTCCCAATCATCGATTCCGCAGTATATCACAAGAATGTAAATAATTGGAATGCAATCAGACAATTTCTGCTAGTGTGATGACAGATCTCTATCCTACACACTAAAACCAGTCAGAACAAGTCCTAAAAAACTCTCTGTATGCATTAGCAACAGTTACAACAATTCAGTAGTACAAGTATAGCAGCTTGCTCATGTCTTCACCTGCCATCATTAATCAAACCATTATCACACACACTCGTGCATGAACATGCACTGCATAAACATGTATACATGACAAAAAGGAGGGCACACATAAAGAACATCACTACCTGTCACTACAGTCCTGCTTTTTCTCACCTAAGCTACAGTATGGACCGCTGTAGCCACGTCTGCAGTTACACACTTCCTTGTTCGTGGATGTGATCAGGCGACACGTTCCGTCATTCTGACAAGGGTTTGAACGGCACACTGGACACATAAAGGCAAACCAGGTCACATCTTAACACCACACATAGTGTATATTAGTAAGCTACATAACAGAATATGTCTGTTTTGGGTGGTGATGGCGCAGTGGATATGACACATGCCTTTGGTGTGGGAGATCTGGGTTCATTTCTCACTGCGATACATCAACCAATGTGTCCCTGAGCAAGACACTTAACCCATACTTGCTCCAGAGGCATGCAACCTCTGACATACAGTAGCAGTTGCAAGCCGCTTTGGATAAAAGCGTCAGCTAAATGACATGTTATGTAATGTAATGTTTTATAAATGGTTTAAACATGCAATAAGTGATTTGGCCTAATGAATGTCCAATATTCACTCTTGTTTTTCTCTCTACCCACTCCTGAGGGAAATATCTGGCTCTTTACTCACACTGCTCTCATAGCGTTGTTTTCCTAATGCAGCAGGCAGCTGTTTTCAACAAACAATTTCTGATGAAATGACTGTACACTACCTGCCCAGCACCAAACACCAGACAGACAAAGTTAGCAACTAGCTGGTGAATATCGGAGCATTTAGCTGCTAAAGAGCATAGACTGTATGCTAAAGAGCCAGATATTTCCCTCAGTAATTAGTCTTCTTGTTGTGTAAATAAGAAACAGATTGCCAACATGTCAACTTTATAAGGTAATAACACTGTGTGTCAATGTTATATCTTCAGCATGCTGTGCTGCCCTCAAGTGGGAAGAAAATCAATTAATGCAGGTTAAACAAACAAAAATCCCACAAGTGAAATCCAAAAAGTACAGTGCAAACTGGTCCTGTGTGTACAAATAGTATATCTGAGTATTCCCTTAAGATCTATTGCAACACCTGTGAAATATGCTGGAGAATAGTGACGTCACATGTGCATTGGGCTAATCTAAAGATCACAGGCCTGTTGAGGAGTTGAAATTGAATGAGCCAAAAGAAAATTTTGATCTCAGTACAAAATGAAAATATAGTCAAATTTCATTTGAAAGCCAAGTCAAAGGACATTCAGCTTTAAGGACAGATGTTGTTCCACTGTCAGATAAGCCCCTACCATCATGACAAAAAACTGTTTCAGCTCAGTGAGCATGGAACTACCTCACTGATTCCCTCTTTTATGCTAGGCAATCTGTTAAATGCCAATGAACGCCCCCCATTGAGATGAAAGCACCTTATGGACCCATGGGGCGTGTCCTAAAACACCATTCCTGAGTCACAGTGAGTCATATAATCTGTCTTTTCTTCCATGGCAAGGTTAGTCTTGTAACTATGGAGCTGAAATCAAAGAGAAAAAGCATGTCTCTGGGCTGGGAGGAGACCTGATACTTGTATCTTTTGAGGCTCACATCAATCAAAAATACCTAAAGAGGTTTTTTTTCCTTAGATTGCACTATTCTCCATTTTTAGTCTAGTAGTAGTAGTTTAGTTTAATATATCAGGTGTACATGATCTGAAGTATTAACAAATGCACAGCGTCTAGTGCAATTTAGCGAATTCTAACTACATGTAGAGTAAACAAAGTTCACTTAACTGACAATCTGTTCAACAGTTTGTGGAAGTGCATTAGTGTTTAAGGTATTGTAAATACATCCCCTTATTGGTTTTCTCTCTCATCATCTTAACAAAAGCAGACCCCAGAGCAAAAACAAGACACAATTGAAGCACAACAACAGCTGAAAGCACATCTTACTTGTGTATTGAACTCTTTCACACAGGTTTTCCCCTGCCACACATGTGCACTGTTCCACATTACGGAGGTGAATTCGTCCCCAAGACTCTCCGATGTCATAATGGCGCAGGTGTACGGTTTCATAGCACTTCTCTGAAAAGCCGACAAAACACATAAAAGGCAATAGGTTGAAATCCGAGAGGAGATTGAAGAGCTCAATGGAGCGTGTAGAGCAAAGTTTGATGGCTGAGTCGTGCAAGATGCATTCAAAGTGGATCCATTTTTGTGTTGCTTTGGTTTTGTTTAGGTTTGATTGTGAGCACTTTAAATGGCATTGACTGTAGAGTGAAACCTCTTTGCAAATGACTCATAACAGACTTCTTTGAAACCAAAGGCAAAACTTCTTTAAGGGAAATAAGACGCAGAGGGACGCAGTAGAGCATGAAATGTAATTCTTGATCTTGGAAATAATAAATTTGATGTTGGACAAATAAGATTTCACTTAATTATTATTGCAAAGCATGTCACATGAAATATTTTTCAAATAACATATATAGGCTTTTCCCCAAATTGTGTGACATAATAATCTCGCTTAAGGTCTACTTATCAGCTTTTTCCAAAGCTCTTAAATGCATCTCACTGTCTTGTAAGTTGACAAGTTTTCTTCTTCTGTGGCTGTCAGGTGATTGACAGTAGGCAGCCTAATGTGCAGTATGATATGAACACAATAACTCCTTTTAAAAACATTTTAAAAGTTTGAATGGAGGACACACATAACACAACAGTAGTATTATACTTGTCATTCATAAAATAATAATAATGGACGTACTCTGCTCACAGAGTCTCCCAGTGAAGCTCTCAGGACAGGAGCACTCAAACGAGTGTCTTTGTGGGATCAGCGTGCAGACGCCTCCATGCCGACATGGATTCACCCGACATGGATCTGGGATTCTACGTGATGTGTGGACAAAAACTGAAACACATCAACAGGGAAGAACACAGTTAGAGGATAAACATTACAGTATTATGATAAAACACTGTACTATCCGAAATGCACTGTGTTCAGTAAACTAACCATCTGGCTGAGTTTTCTCTGGTGCACAGAAGCCCCACCGCCGATCCCGATCAAAATTATGTGTGAGGGAGCACCTACAACAGAAGAGACAGAAATATTATACAGTCATCAGTATGTCACCTGGATTACAAACGGGAAACATTTGCAATTAAATTAGGGTTGGGCAATACGACTATAATACCGTGAGAAGTTTGTCAACTGTCAGATGTTGTGTCATATCGTTTATTCTGTGGTATCTCTCCCTTTAACAACTCAGGATGTATGAGGCCATTGTGAGCAAATCAATGCGTAGGACTGCTTCATGGAAATTTTTGATTTTAAAGGTACTCTAAGCGATGTCACGCGTTTTTTAGGCTACAGCATTGTTTGTCACATACAGCAAACATCTCCTCACTATCCGCGAGCTGCCGGTCCCCTAAACACACTGTAAAAAAACGCGGTCTCTGTAGACAGCCTAGGGTCCACACATGCCAACAAAAACAAAGTGGTCCAACCAGGGGTCCGTTTCAGGAAGGAGGTTTAACAAACTCTGAGTCTAACCCTGATGTCTGAGTTGATTTACCCTGAGATGGGAAACTCTGAGTTTTCGGTTTCAGAACAACTGATTTGAGTTGGTTCAATCAACTCCAAGTATGTTCACGCGTGTGCACCACCACAAGAAAAAGGCAACATGAATGGAGCCATGATACTACGATTCACCATGGTAACAACCACAAACAAACTGGTCGGCGGAAATACTCATGTGCACATACAACGAGTTTGAACATGTATTTAGTTAAAAAAGCAAGACAGCGTTTCTGCTGCAACAGAGAGAGAATTGCTGTGGGAGAAAATTGCTGCTCGAGTCAATGCGTAAGCATTAACAGTGTATTAATTTCATATTTAATCACAGTTAACTTATAATATTACTGATGAAAACTGGAATTGTATTACACCTATAATTTCATTTGGGTGCAATCCTGCGGGCGAAAAAGTAAGCTTGGCCTAGGCTACTATATCCCATTCTGAGGCTGCAGCACCATGATCATTAACAGAACTATAATGTATAATAATTTATTTCTTTTTAATGACTCTCACTGGTTTACTACAAAAAACATTTAAAAAACGTTTCAGAGCGAGTCACACTTTTCTGACGGCTACAGTGGCTTTACTATTACAGTATGATCCACATCACCAATAAAGAAAAATGCCGTTTGCAAAAAACGTAATGCGACACAAAGAATCTGCTGGGATGTTAAAGCATGTCCACGATGGTGGATGTTGGTGATATGAGGACGGATAAGGTAGCCTACCTACATATTTGTAGGTCTGTGAAAAAATGTGGAAATGAAAATACATTTAGTCGGGACTCAATATCATCTCCCGACGTAAACTCTCTGTGAAGTAATACCCAGAGTTTCTCTCAGTCTCAGGGAGGAGACTGAGAGAAACTCGGGGTTTCTTGAAGAAAACCTGCTCCCGACCAGGTTAGGGTTACAGACTCAGTTACCATAGTAACTGACTCTAAGGTTAAGTTACCTCTCTTTCTGAAACGGAAAACCCAGAGTTTCCCTCATCTGAGGGTTAACAAACTCAGAGTTTTCACTAAACCTGCTTTCTGAAACGGGCCCCTGGACCATGCAAACATACACAAACCGTGTTCCAGTGTTCAGCCAATAACGGACAAGAAGGATTTGGGGGGGGGTTGCGCTGAAGCACAGAAGGGAGGGAACGGGATGAGGAGGAGGGCGGAGCGAGCTAGTCTTCGTTTTGTTTGAAAATACTTTGAACGTTAACAAGGAGTAACGTCATCCAACATCGCTTAGAGCCCCTTTAAGCCAAGCTAGCAATATTGCTTTATAGATGGCTATCTGAGGCGGTCAGTTTGCCACTTGGACTGACTGCCATGACATTTGGTACAGGCATTCACGTCCCCCCCGAGGATGAATTGTTACTGTACCACTTTCATGACCTGACGTTTCCTTGTGCACCATCATCACATCTGTGTAATGTCCGATTGATCCCGTACGTGAATAGAGCAGGTCAATGTCTGGAGAATTCACAGCGAGCGAGTGGGCGTGTTTCTATCATGCAGCTGATGCGAAACTGGAGGAAAACAAACATCCGAGGGTGAAGAAGAAGGGTCATTTACACAAAGACGCCAACGAAAATGTTTCATTGGAGAGACGACGAGATTCGGGAACTTCTGTTGGCAGTAGCGTTTTTTGGCACGGGCGAAGCGGGCAGCCGCCCAGGGCGGCATTTTTTCATGACACATGGAGGGCGGCACGAGCACTTAAAAAAAATAAAAAATACAGACAAGCCCCATGCTGTGTGATACATGTGAATGGGCAACTTCGGACAATGTCTGCCCCTGATTCGTCGGACATTGTCTGGAGTTCATATGAGAAAATAGCTTTAGTTTTTTTATAAGGGAAAAACAGACGTTACTATCTGGTTATTTTATCCATTAACAGTTTCACAATTGATTTTTCTGAAATGTACTATACTGATATTGTCACATAAAACTACTATACCATATGAGAGAGGGGTTTATCCACCCCAAAATGACACATTTCAAACCTACAACTACAAACAAGCTGCTCTAACAATTTCTCTGTGATGGAAATGCTGCATTTTTGAGGCCAGTTTCATTCTGAGAAAAAAAGGATAATCTCTCTAAACCATAACCAACCGACACTCACTAACTCTGTCAGTCATCCACTACTTCAATCCAAGAAACATCAGCATACTTCTGCAACACTGACTCTGCAATTCATGACAAACATATCTTAACACTGAGCACATCACAAAAACATGCAGTCTTATTGCAGTAACTTTATGTGTAGGTGGACCAGAGATGTTGTGCCATATATAATTGCATTCATGTTACTTCAACTTGCTGGCACCCACCCTTATTGTCTCAATTCCAAGGACTGATGACTGGAAAGCCCTTCAGGAAGTTTTTTTTTAATCCTAAAATAAAAATAAAAAGAGGATTTTGCTGCTATGTCACAACCTAAAGTAATAAAAAAGCACCACGGGGGTTTAAATGTGACAGCTGTTTATTCACCATTGGGATTAACTGTAGGAAGTAGTAAATGTGTTACAGACTACAGCCATAGTCACAGTTTAAGATTTTCTACATTCTATCTTATGTCACCTTTAAAAAACAAACGGCTGTTTATAATAACAGCGGTATTCTAGTTTCATCCATTACAAGGCCCACATACGATTCAGCAATGAGCAAGTTATTGAAGAAAATTAGCTCATTACCTCACCTGTGACTTAACACCTGCGGTCTGTGTGAGCGTGACGTAGACAAGGTGTGTGGAATGTATGAACAAAACCAAATATGACAAGACAGCACTTCCACCTGTCAAGACTTTGTCTAGAGCGGGCAGGCTAATAGGGACTCACCATGGTTTTGAGGATAGGATGGTGAGGCAGTGATGATGAATCCTTCCACCCTGACGAAACGGGAACTTGCATTCTTCTCCCATTGTAGTAAGAACTGGCAACAGAGCAAAACACAGCATGTTAGTGATTCTCAATGAACACAGATGGGCAAAACAAGAAAAGAGTGAAATCAGAAACTGTCTGAAAAACATCTGTGCAGTTTCCCCCTGTACCTCACACACAACGACTCCTCATACTGTACATATCTGATCAGAGGACAGTAAATCCATGATCCTCTCCTCAGGAAGTTTAATCATGCTGTTATAAGGCAGGTTACAGACCTATACACGCTCTAGCTCCCACATGCTTTAGATTTATATTGCACCAACAACTTTCTATTACTACAGCTGAAAATATATCACATTCAGAGCCAGTCCAATGTTCATCCCCCTCCCTCCCTCTTTTCTCCTCTAAATTAAACACAGGACAGAGGTAAAACCTACCTTTCCGGCTCTCCTTGTATGGCTCTTTGGAGATGACCGTTTCATATCCAGCTATTAATATGCGCTGAAATCAGGGGAGAGAAATTATTGCACTTTATCTGGCTTTTTCCGTAATATTGAAAAAAAAAGATGCACGGAGGTGAGTAGGATGGTTTAAACTTACCGCCCGTGTACTGAAAACAAAAGGTAAAAAAAGTAATATAAGGTATGCCATAATGAAAGTTTGCATCTGTTGGTCTCTGGTGTCCGGAGAAGCTTGTTTCCAGAAGTCGGAAGAGGGTCTGTGTGCCTGTGTCACGTTATATCTGTCAGTTTCCGAGTCCTTGTAGCCTGCTTTTGGTCATAGGAAACGTGGGAAACCCTGCAAGTATTATCCTGTCCCTCACAATTTCTAAACTGTATTGAGTAAACCTGTTGCGTCATTAGGCTTGTCTATCTCTGAGGCATCCTATACCCCGGCTGGTGTTCCCTGTAAAAACCTTCTCTGCAGACGCCCACGGTTTATCATTGCAAGTTATCCACGGAGAGAGGACAGACCAAAACTTTCCAGAGGCAGAGGCGGCGGCCGGGCCGGGAGATGGTGCTGCAAAATCCCTCCTTTCCAGCCTCTGGAACCGTCCAGCGTGAAGTTACTTTTTGCCTGGGTAATATAAACTTGTTTAACTGTTTCAGCTGTGATGTCTGGTTGTTCTGATTTATAGTTAATAAAGATGTCTCTCTGAAATGATCTGTGATTGGCCAATGGCCAAAGTCGTCCGTCACAGGCTATATTAACTAAAGCTTGGAAACAGCCAAGAGGAGGTCTAGTTTTATCTCAGACCACTTGAACCCGAGGGTTACTATTATTATTATTATTACCACACAGCTGTAAGGGTTTAGAATAAGGTTCCTAAACTGAGAAATAACATTAGCTAATTCAACCCAGCAATTTACGGTATTATAACACAATACAATAACGGCACATATAACTACAACACTTAGCTACATTAGAGCATGAAAAGTAGCGATTTTAATTCTGAAATCAATCTCATTAGTTAGCTAGTGTTAGCCTAACGCTATCTTCAGCTAACGTCGACGTTAATTCACTTCCAGACTGAGATGCTAACGTTAGCGTTAGCTATATTTCCTCAGCGATTTGAAGTAAATTGATTTTAAACTCGAAATGGCAATTAAATCGTATTATCTAGCTAACTCAGGCTAAAACTGTTAATGTTACCATCATGATAACTTAATAATTAATTCCACAGAGAGTAACGTTTTGTGCCATTTTCATTTTAACATGCTTAGAAGTTAGCTTAAATTGCGATAAGCTAACTAAAGTTAGAAAACATTGGTTGGTTAAGTTTCCCCTGCAATGTGTTGATAACAATCGTAACTAACTATCTGTCAGAGGATGTGACCCAGGCAAAAGTAGCTAATGTCACACCAGGGTACTCGGGATTTTTAAAAGTCCTAAAACAGGTTAAAAGTGCTCTCCCCTAATAGCCCCATGATACATAGTGTCAGCAGTCTAGAAATGAAAACATTCACATGAGTTATATCTCAAGTTTTTTAAGATAAAATAACGTTACATCCAAACTGGGGGTGTATCAGGGATCTGGAGGGAAGTACTGTAATGAAGAATTCAATAATGACAGTACTTAAAAATAAAAATAAAGTATAAAAGTGAATAGCCCAACCAACCACTTACAGGCCCCATGTGTTGTCAGCATTCCAGCAATGACATGCTGTGCCAAGACAAGATCTCCAGTCCCATAATCTAACCTCTAATTTTCACCATCTGTAATAATCTCTCTCCAGATGCTCAGCTAGAAGAGGAGGCTGGATGACTAAACAGCACGTCCACATTGGCAACAAATCCCCAGGTGAAGGTAGTGTGTTTTCAAAGAGGAATTGTTCAACTAAGACAACTATGCTGTTAATTATTGACAATTTGGACATACTTGGCAAATACATTTGGCTGGGCCTTGGTCAAATATTGCAAGTAGGAGCATTCAGGGCTGTAAATGTCTTGACTTGGGGTTAGAAACTAAAACAGAGGAGTATTTAAAGTTTTGTTTTGTTTTTGTTTTTACAAGGGGGCTTACAGGTTAGGGATGGTAAGGATTTCCCTGCTGTCAGAAATACCAGAATTAATCTATGTAGGCTACAAAAGAAAAGTTTCAGTTTTGTTGGAATTACAGCCATCAAAGCTTTTTAATCATTCAACATATGGACAACCTCAAAACCACAAAAGCAGAAAGTACAAGAAACAAAGGTACCGTCATGTATCATCTGTAAAACATAGGAAGAAGATATATACAGGAAATAGTTAAATATGCAAGAAAATTTTGATTTGCCTCCCTTTTGATCCTAAAACAGTCCCGTGTAATGTATGGTCCAACAAAAGTGGGTAGCACTTTCTAACAGGGCAACAGTAGTTTGACAAGATTTTTTAAATCAAGCTTCACTTTTTGGAGCTTTCAACTGCATCTCACAGTCTTCCTCAGCTGAGTCATTAAATTGTAATTAATAGTTTAATTAATGGTTAATCCCTTGGCTTGTACATATTGTTTACTAACATAACTTACTTTTTAGTTAGCTCTTTAGTTCATTTTTATGGCTTATTATTAAGTTAGGATCTATAATAAACCCATTGATTACAACTTAGAAACTGTTTGTAATGTATGCCTATAATTAGAAACTAGCACCCAAAAGTTCATATCAGGCGTCTTCCATGGTTGTCCTTGGTCTAACATGGCTCATAATCAAACTGCTTTACACTTCATTATTAAACTAAACCATAACAAAAACAAAAACACATCACTGTCCAAAAATTACAACCAGTACTAAAAATCAACAAGAAGACGCCAGAAATTGTAACAAATATACAATGTGTATTACCATAATATTGATTTTTTTTTTGGAGTGTACATGCAGCCCAGCATTTCACTAATTCCCTTTCAAAAGACAGTGCCTCAGGCTTAAAAAGTGCAGCAGTGGGGGTTCCCTTTAGACAATTGTGGCCTTGTAAAGGTCTGTCTTGCAGTCCTTGCCCTCTGGTGGGTTGCGGCCGTTCTGGGGCATCTGGGCATTCCTCAGCTTGCTCTGGCACTGCCGCAGCTCAGCCACGTAGCCGTGGAAGCTCAAGCTGAGCTCAGAGTCCTCTCCCAGGGATTTTTCCAGCGTTCCCTCCTCTAGATGAACCCCCTCCACATCCATCACCTCCTGAAGCGTCTGTGCAGCGTCGGCTCTGTCGGCGGGGGATTTGGTGTCAGAGCTTGACTCTGTTCCTCCCTCTGTGCACGGGAGAAAAGAAAGACATTGGAGATTTAAGATTAGTTGATGTATTATGGACAGCCAAGAGGTATATTTGAATATTTATGTCATGAGAAATTGCAGAGGCAAACACTTAAAGGCATACTATGTAACTTTTCCCTCTTCGGTCCCCCTACAGGTTGCCTCATTGGAACTACAGCTCGCGCGGCTGTAGTTCCATAGTTACATATGCCGCTTTCCGACCGGAGGGATTTTTGCAGTTCCTAGAACATAACGTTCCTAGAACCCTTTTTTTCTCCTGTTCCGACTGGACCAATTTGGGGATTATTAAGTTCCTCTGGCCACAGTTCCTGTAACTCTTTCAGCTCCTACTTTAGGGCAGGGTCTTTTCTCTTTTCCGCATAGTGGTGGTTAGATGGCTGTGATTATAATAACAAAAGGTCAGTTCCTATGGCCACTTGGCCAGTGTGAATACAAATGGAAGAAAAACGGTTTTGGGGGAGAGTAGTTAGTAGAACTGTATAGAAGTGGACTGTTCCTATAACTACGTTCCTGTAACTACTTGGTAAGAAAGAGGCTACAGTGTGCCTTTAAAGCTGCATTCATTGATTGTTTTGGCCACTTGGGGGCAGCAAAAAACGTATTGACATACTATCTATCACCTTATAATCAAATAGTTACCTATTTACACATCCAGTAGACACAAGCAACATTATATCGTTCAGATAATTTTCTGTGGGTTTGTCACTGAGTGACCCCTTTCACATTTCACAGTAATTTGAGCCATTGTTTATATAAGAATATTGATCACTGCAGCTAAAAATAAGTAAATTACAACAGGCAAACAATCTTCATTTTAAATATGGTTGTCAAAAATATGTATTTTTATATAACAATGACTAAACATAGATACAAAAGAATTGTTCCATCTCTGTGCAACTTTGACTCATGTGGATCTGCAGGCGACTGACATTGCCTTCACATTAGACTGCATGATGACCAGATGCTGAGCACACAACTGTATGAGATTTCAGAGGATCTAAGAAACCAAAACCTTGTGGCTTGGGGGCACACTGCACATGAAGTTTAACTCTACAGCGCTCAAATGAACACGCCAGCTTAATATGTTTGTGTAATCTGACAACTGTATAGTTGTGTAATCTGGACAGCTGTTGTCAAGACAAACTTGATGACATAACGGCTTCAGCTCAAACTTACTGAACTCATTTTGCCAAATCATGGGAAAGATCTGAATGAAATTGCAACTGGATTAAACGTACACTACCGGTCAAAAGTTTGGGGTCACTTACAAATTTCCATTCCACTCCATTATAGACAGAATACCAGCTGATCTGAGTGGGTGGCTGATCTTTAATGCAATATCTACATTGCCCATTATCAGCAACCATTCATCCAGTGTTCCAAAGGCACATTCTGTTTACTAATCTGATATCATTTTTAAAAAAACTAACTGAGAAAACATTGGAGAACCCTTTTGCAATTATGTAAACCCATAATCTAATCTGAAAACTGCTGCCCTGGTTAAAAAAAACAATGCAACTGATCTAGGCTGGTATTCTGTCTATAATGGAGTGAAATGAAAATTTCTAAGTGACCCCAAACTTTTGACCGGTAGTGTATTAATTCACTGACTTGTTGTCACATGTTGTATATTTCAACATTACCACTTGTGCTTCATTTCAAACAATTCAGAGCTGCATGACCTCATCAGAAGGCCCTGAACATAAGTAAATGAAATGTTAAACTCACATTTAAGAAGGGTGTGTTGGGCACAGGGACTCCAACATTTCCCTCTTCTCATGCACACTTGGGGGGCTAAACACCAGGAGGCTGGCATTACTTTTATGGTGACTGATAAACTCTCTACTTCTCATGTGATCCCTGTGGTCCCACAGACTCTAAACACAGAGGCCCGAGTGACTCAGATACAACACTCTCCTAACTCTGCTGACTGTGATTCACTGCTGTTCAGCTCAGATGTAAACACAGCCTGTGAGCTCCAACAGCTGACCTTATACAAAACCTCAGCAACTGACTACGGCACAACTTGAACCACCAAGGTGAACACGAAACATTTTCAAGGACTTTAACAACTGTCATGGTCTTCTCTGAAGTTCAAGGATACTTGTGTGTTTGGCAAATGTGGCGTGACATTGATTAGAATTAGATATAATTGATTATATATCAACATAAATCTCCATCACAGGGTTTTCCACAGGATGTGATGTGTTAGTGCTGGTATGCAGAGCTGCTAGATGATGCATTTTGATGAATTGGGCTTTGTAGAATTTCTTACGAATCTTACAGTCATAAATGTATTCCTCAATCCATCCTCTCCCAACCTGGGTACCAGAACCCCCTAAGGAGTCACACGATAGATCATAAGGGTCGGGAGATGATTTTAGGCAGTATGAAAAAATCCTTTATGATCTAAAATTAGTTTATAATTGCATTAGTTTATAATTTTCCTGTGAAATACTGGTAGTTTAGTGATAGTTTTATCTCTTCAGGCGTTCAACATGTATTTAAAAAAATATACATATGAAAGTATATGTGAAAGTAAAAATCTCTTTTTGCCTCATGTGCATATCTATAAATAGTTAATAAAAAATAAATTTGACAAGGGGTTAAAGGTTAACTTTAGGATGTTGATACCCAGAGGAGTCCTAATGTAACCATTGAGCCACCATACCACCACAAAAACATTTATTTTACAATAAATGACTCAAATGCCTGATTGTGCTTACTCATGTCTTTGCAAGGAGGGGGTCCTCCAATATAATCTTTTTTTTTTTTTTTTTAGATTATTTTTTTGGGGTATTTTTAGGCCTTTACTTTCACAGGACAGCTGAAGACATGAAAGCGGAGAGAGAGAGGAGGGGAATGACATGCAGCAAAGGGCCGCAGGTCGGAGTCAAACCTGCACCCGCTGCGTCGAGGAGTAAACCTCTATATATGTGTGCCTGCTCTACCAACTGAGCTAACACCACCAATACAATCTTTTTTTTAAATTCTATGTATCACTGTTTCT
The DNA here is from genome assembly GCF_008315115.2 of Sander lucioperca. Taxonomy (NCBI): domain Eukaryota; kingdom Metazoa; phylum Chordata; class Actinopteri; order Perciformes; family Percidae; genus Sander; species Sander lucioperca. The sequence continues at coordinate 14,381,466 of NC_050189.1, forward strand.
GTACATCTTGCCTTCTCCATAACCCAGCGCCTCACTAGAATAAGTATTTTCCTTCAGGCCTTTATTATTATTTACCCATACACCTTTTTCAAACATGTTTTCAATGTTCAAGCTTGCCGACTCTCCTGTGACGTGTAAACGTGATGTCCTGACACAGCCCGTTTAACACAGCCACGCCTCCTGTGGCGAGTCCTGTCCACAGACATGGCAGCAGCCGGGAGCTGAGACAGAACAGCCAGACTGGAACGAACCCAGCGAACAGTCCTCACTGAGGCTGACTGCCAGAGATCTGAGCCGAGCCCTCCTCCTCCGACCGACAGATGGATGATAAGGCTGGCCCAGGGTCAGAGGCTGCCAGCTTGGAGCGGACACACAAGGGGGAAGAAAGTGAAACGGGTCTAAAGGAAAACTGAGCCATATGGTCCCTCAGGTGTACTGCTGAGTCATTACAGAGCACTTGTAGATAGCCTGGCCTTAGGGTAGATGTCCCATTAACTCCCACTGCAGAGAGGGAAAAGGAAGCAATTTCCACATGAACTTTCTGAATTAATCATTTCTACAAATTCTGGCTTATTTCTTAGCTTTTCTGACTAAACTAAAAACACCAGGCATTGAGTTCAAATCAGTCATATCAATGGAGTTACACTGTGTGACGTCACCCCCTAGTGGACATCCTAATTCCTACCAACCAAGCCCAGGGACCCAACACTTGCCAGACAGGGAGAAGTGATTACAGCCATGATTAGGAAATTATCCTGATAACATTGGGCAGCAATTCTCAGTTCTGGTCTTCTGGATACAGACCAGAGGCCTGCTGGTTTTCATTTTAACAGTCTAATCAGCGGGTAATTTATACGTGATATGCCCAATAAATGCAACTACCTACAAGACCAGAAGTACTTTTGGTACAATAGACCCACTGTTTTAGATGCAAATGCTTATACTGATGTCAGGGTATATTGTTTTTTAGTGAAAGAGAAATTGTACCCCCTAAAATCTATAAACAAATTTCAGTGTCTCCCTTTGGTGAATTTGCAGAAGAGGAAACAATAAAGTCCCCAAATAAAAATAAAAAAGTATTTCTTTTATCCACATCATCTCATGCGAAGAAGAGTAAGCAGCTGGACTTCATCCTCTTCCTTTCTTTAGTACTTTATTATTTATGGCATAGTGGTAATGATGTCTGAGGAACATGTTGATCCACCTCAGCAGCAATTATTTATTCCCTCGGAACAGCAGAGGGCGTCAGTTTAACAGTAATACACAAACTGGAGAGGGACAAAATCAAGCAGATTGGCACAGTAAAAGAGCATAATTGCTACTGAACCACTGTTAACTTGTTTGCACTGATGACCTCTGACTTATTCAGTGGGTGTTTGTCTCTTACACAATATTAAGCCCGTGAGCGTGACTTTCCACCAGAATTAAAAGTAACAACTTCATAAAGTCTCTAAAAGGTGGAGGCGTGTGGCAAACAGTGTTAGAAATATGGGTATATTGAATCATAGCTATGTCTCAATGGTTTTTTAGTTTAGCAGGTGGGAGAAAGAGAGAGAAATAGATGAAAACCAGCACTGACAGTTTATATCTGTAGCTCAGTCAACTCATGGATAAGGTTACCATGGCGCCCAGTGGTGGGAAGAATCAGGCTGATGCACTTAGCAACCAGAAAAGAGGAGAGAGCCTGTGGAGGAGCTGCGCGCCTTCCTCATCATATTGTGTACATATCACCTTAGATTAAAGCTTGGCTAAGGCAGTAAGGTCAGAGAGAACATGTTTGTGCACCTTCCGTAAAGTGCTTTGAAGTGCAAGATACTCGCCACATCACCAGCTTTGTTGTTGGAAAACATGTTGAGCGTGATAATCTTCCCTTTCTGTAGAGTTCACACGGTTTCAAAGAAGGTTTCCTGGGATTTTCTTTAAATTCAAGAATCAAAACATCTCCTCTAATTGGATATCCAAACACAGACAGCTTTTGGCTTTATTTTTCTGACAACTCTGAAAATGTCTACTGTAGGAAAAAAACCCATCACCAATACAAATCAATTCACCACTTGATTGTTTACCTTAAAAATCTCAGAAACATACAGGAGTGGAGGAGTGGGGGGAAATGACATGGACGGGAAATTAAAGAAATGAAATCCATCTGCGAGATGATTATAATCATACACAATAAGCCAACACTCCAGCACAAACAACGCCAAGCTTTTAAAACCCAAGTTTGAAAGAAGACAGACTCAAAAAAGATCCACAATGCCACGCTAGAGCTACACACACACACACACACACACACACACACACACACACACACACGAGCAGTGACCCCATCAAACAACAATACACCAAGCAGGTAGACCAAGCAATGTTTAACGACACCGCACAAACACGCCACACTGAGCAATCTGAGCAGAACACACAAAGCGAGCAGCGACACCCTGAAACGAGCGCACGCACAAAAGTACACAAAGGAGTGGGCGCAGATGAGAGGAGGAAGCCACAAGACGACATGAGACAGAGCTGAAGGAGAACGGGGGGGAGGGGGGCATGCAGAGGGGGCGAGGCGGAGGGGGGAGAACTGAGCTCACAAACATGTAAAAAGACAGACAAGAGTGATTTCCAATTCTAACATTTATTAGATCTACTCAATCACAGGTACATAGTTTATTGACAGTGATTATCTACAACAGGCATCTAGAGAAGGAGTGAATGGCCCAGATAAAGAATGACAAGGCAATTCAACAATGTCACCAGCACTAAGGAGCACTTAGTCCTCCACTGACTAATTATTTTCCCGATTGCTCAAATTGCTACAGCAGGAGCTGACATCGTTTAATGACTCACCGGTTTTAAAGAGTTGTGTTAAAATAGAAGAAGCTTTTTGACATTGTTGAATTGCTCTTAACTCGAGATGGTGGGATGGAGAGAGTTGTTTGGCATTCGCAGGTCCAACACTGTAAAACAATCACATGGGTCTGGTTTGCTACGATGTTTTCTAATTGTACATAATGACCCCATGATGCCAGGAAACACAGCTGCTAATGTCATCACGTTCAATTGTTCGGTTGTTCTGAATTACAATCTTCAGCACAACATTCACTGACTACAGTACTGTCAAATATTGATCATGGATCTGTATGCACTATGCATATATTATTAATATTTATAAGCTCTGCAATCAGTTACATCAGCATTCTCATGCACCCAAAACTACAAAACAAATATTATTCAAATATTTCCCTGGAATTAACTCATCCCAGTCATGTGGCGAAACCCAACAATTTGTGGCGTGGGAAGTGACATCCAAGTAAACGTTACTCACTGAACAAAATATACACATCCCTATTTACAAGATGATCTGAGTGTAATTAAGATCAATCACACACACATGCTAAGTTTAATGAAACAAATCTGTTTAAATGAACGGCAAACTGAAAAAGAGTCAGTATCAATTTGTCATTAAAGTGCATCAGAGTCAGTGTAGAGGGAGTTCAATCACGAAGGTGGTCGGGTTTAGACCACCAGGGATAGAGCGCACACATGCACATACGACACACACACGCAAACACACGGAGCACTGGTTTGTTACACTGTAGAAATACCTGAACTGGACTTTCCCTCTCCAGCTGCGTCTTGAGACTTGGAGAAGGGTGGTGGCGGGGTGAAGTTGGCTTCAGGCAGGCTGCTGTCGAAAGACGCCATGAGGGACGGTGATGAAGGCAGCAGGGTGCTGTTGGGGCTGCTGATGTCGCCCTCGCCCACGAGGGTCAAGTCGTTGTGGGTGTCCTCCTCCACGGTGCGGAGATTTGGCCGGGTGTCTGAGGGCCGGGGGATGGGGGACAGGTAGGTGCCAAAAGTTTGGTGGCGAGGAGGGGGCATCAGGCACCGCCTGGTCCCGGAGTGTCCATTGGCGCTGGAGCTGAGGGAGGAGTCCAGGCTCTCCGAACGAAGGCTGGCGGTGAGGGCCCCCCGCGAGGAGACGCCATTCTCCCGGCGGTCAGGAGTGGAGCATGCCAGGTCAGAGGAGACGGAGCAGGAGGAGCTGGGAGGGGTTAGTCGTAGGAATTCGGGAAGCACCAGGTCTTCTTTGTTTAGGAGCCCGCGCTGGTCGTTGGCTCGGGTGCTCTGCGCCCGGCTCAGCAGCTCAAAGAATTCTGCAAAACAGATCAAACAAGTTCCCTCGATTAAACTTTCCAAGTTGATGAACACCTTGAAGAAGAAAAGCATTAGTTAAGGTTTAACATGCAGCGTAGCAGCTGACAGTTAGTCCCGAGGCAAAGCAAAGCTAAGACATCCACCAATAAGTCAAAAAAGAGAGAGAGAAAAAGAAAGAAGGAAAAGAGGGATTTACCTTCAGCTTCATCTATATTAATCTTTTTCTGTTTTCTCTTTTCCCCTGGGAGTGCTGTGTCTGGTCCACTTGCTCTCACAGAAAAGTCCTTTGGTGTTGACCTCTCATCTCCCTGCAGATGCAACAATAACAATGCACTCTGTTAGGGGATGGAGGGATGGGGGGAGGGGAGGGGGGGGGATCGTAAGGGGGAGGCCAAGCATGAGCTGTCAAGCACCCTACTGAGCAGAGTGTCCAGATTTACTGAGACCCTCGTCTCATTTGTTGGCTCTGTATCTTAACTGACCTTGCTAGCTAGCATCTAGACCAAGTGCTATCTGCCTACATACGTGCAATAACTCAAGCATGGAAAATATGAGCAAGCAAGTTAGCCACAGGCAGTGTTAGGGAAAAGAATACAAACAAATCAGGAACTCCACCAATTTAAAGCTTGTCAAAGATTGTAAATGTTAATAAATATGAATGTGGGCCGCTAATAAATGATACTGAATGTTGCAGAAGCAGCGCAGCAATAGAAAAAGGACAAAACATCACACACTGGACTTTATAAGCAACATGTTGTAGGAGAACAAAGATGTCGTGAGTACTTACTGTAGCAGAAAAACTCCTGGTTGGAGGGTGGTTTTTTAGGGAGGACGACTTGGATTTGTCTACTTGAAAGAGAGAGATGTACATGAAAAATTCATCAGGTTGAGAAATTGATGAGGAGAAAGTGAGACAAAGAAGAGAGGAGCGGACACTTTAGACGTAAGAGACATGTTCTTCAAAGCTTGAATATGTTAATCAATGGAATAACAGAGGTGGACATGATTTACAATTGGCAGTTACATTTATGGCGTCCGGTTTAGAAAGGGCAACCCAGTCAGTACACAAACAGATTACAGATTCCAGTGGGAAAAACAACGCATTGTAAAATTAAGTATTTAATATTGGGTTACAGTGTATTTGATGGTCTTACCTTTTCCTGAAGCTGGGTCGATTCGGTCCAAAACAACTCGGAGGCCATCCAAACTCGATATGGGAGCACCCAGGTCCAAAGGCTCAGTTTCTCCGCTCTTAAACAAAACACAATTTGATGGTCAGCGCGTTTTTATTTTCACCGGTTGTGCAGAAGTCTAAAGATTAGGGGTGGGAATCGACGCACCTCACGATCCGATTCCGATTCAGAGGCCAACGATTCGATTCTAAACCGATTATCGAACAGCTTTTTAATGTAAATTTCCATGCGTGATTTAAAAAAATATCCATATAAATCTGAGTTTGCTTCCCAGACAAAGCAGCTAGACAAATCTTAGATTTTTGACATATACAGTATTTGTCACACGCAAGTTTTAATGAAATGTTTTGTCTACTGAGGTTTTTATTTTGTAGTCATTCCATGCTTAAGCCTTAAACATGCTCGTGAAAGTCACCTTCTCTCTCAGTAATCTTCCATGTCAGAGGCTCAGTCATGTTTAAAGGTGGATCATTGGCTTCTTAGAACACGAAACATGAGGTGGTCAGATGTCATGTGATAAAGTAGATGAACAGCCTATATGTGTTTTGCCTATTTATTTCATGTATGTCTTATTAGATCATGTGTATATATACAAAATGTATTTATTTTTTCCTTTTGGCCATTTTTATGTGTGTTTTTTTTCTGCACTCTTGCCTAAACTCTAAGTTGTTGTCCATCATTCCATCCTCTTTCAGGCTTTCTGATTTTTGATTTGTACTTGTCTGGAAACAGTAACTTTTAAATACAAATCAACACATTTAAAAATGTTTATATGTATATATATATATATATATATATATATATATATATATATATATATATATATATATATAATCGATTATTAACTTATCAGAATCGAGCATCGAATCGCTCTAGAGAGAATCGCGATGCATCTAAGAATCAATTTTTTTTCCCACCCCTACTAAAGATGTTACAATTTCTCTTAGCATATTGAGCACACGGCTGATATTTGAGTTCACGAGCCTTTGCTTGATTTATAAACCATCTTTCGGCTCCGGGTCTACTGTATAATACAGTTATAATGCCTGGAAACCCACGGGACTAAAATAAATCATCTGGCAGGGGTTAAGGGGAGGAGTAAAGAGTTGGCATGTTTGAGGAGTGTCGTCATTCTTAATTATAGCCCTGGTGCTCCATCTTCAGAGGCTGGGCTGAGTCAGAGTGCTAACCACCATGTAGAGATGGAAAAGGATGCGGTCGCTTCCCTCCCCTAACCATGATACTCCACCCTGTGGCACTGTCACACACTGCACAGGCTGCTCCCTGGACACACAGGAACTTCAAAAAGATTAAGGCATTGTAGCCACCGGGGACGACTTACTACTTTGGCCACAAGATCGCTGAGGTGAAGGCCATATTTGGCCACCACGGGGCGCAGGACCTCAGTGACTGGTTTGGTAGGTTTAGCTTTAAGCCCCACGGAGCGGTTAATGGGTACCAGGTCCAATCTAGGAGCAGAGAAAGAGCACAAGTAAATGTCAGCACAGACATAAAAGCATAGACAGACAATGTGATATTCAAAGGAAATTGACAGATTCAAGCAAACTTTGATTTATTATTAATACCTAAACAAGGTCCGCTTCTCCACTCTCAAGTCTCGTGAGCTGAGGGTCATGCAGTCTTGGTCCAACACCAAAGGCTGGGAGGAAAAATGAAACTACACATTAGCAACACATGAAGCCCAAAACACTCCATACTGTAAACTCTTTACACAGTAACTAAAAGACATATTGTCCACTTCACTCCTCTGTAATCTTTTCAATTCACTTTGGTTGAATTCATTCAAGAGGTGCTTGCAGCAGTATTCTGCTCTCTGATCTATTAGCAGCAATTTTTAGCATTTGTCATTTGTTAGCGGCATCTGCCTCCCTTTACCTTCTCCCCTCCCACCAGGAAGAGGTCAACAGCAGCCATGTTGACGCTAATGCTCTGACAGAGATCGTGGAGGACTTCTCTTATGGAGGCACCGGGCCGAAGACTGACAGAAGAGCAGGAACCGTTGGACAGCATCACGGTGCAATGTTTAGGGGAACGCTCCCATACTGAGTGACGGTTATCAGACTAAGGATAAATGATTGGAGAGAAAAAAAAAGAGTAAAAGGCTTACTTTAACAAGGACTGGTTTATGGCTTTCCAGTGTTAATAAACAGATTCAGTTGTATTTGTAGTTAGTTTTTCTTTACTCTCTGATTTATGCCATACATAAACAACGAGTGGGCTGACAAATAAAAATAATAATAATTTAGGCCTATTATGATGGCTTCACCAGACACTGGGCTCTGTGTTGCCATTGGGATCTGTCCAGACAAATCTTACCTCAATCTTGCCAGCAGAGCAGGAAGTGGCCATCTCCAGACTGGTACCGGACGACAAGGAGCCCTGGGACTCCCTCCGCCCATTACTGCCCCAGTAGTCTGCACAAAACAGCCCAGAGGATGATGAATTCATGCAGATAAGAGACATTTGCGCACTACTTGCATTAAATGACACTTACAATAAGTAACACCAAGATGGCGTCAAGCTATAGCAAGACTAAAAACAGCGTTTTTGATTTGTGATCATAGTTCGACACCACAACATATTGGCAGGCAAAAAAAGGTGTTTGTCATGACTCATCAAAGAAGCGTATGAGTAGACAAAAAGGGGTTTTATGTTAGACATTTATGTTAAAGCACCGGTGTGAAATGCAAGAAAGGAAGTTCACATGATTGAAATAGAGATAATTTAGACGATAGCTATTCCGATGTTTTGACCGACAATTGTGCTATCTGCAATATTGTGTATACTTGTATGACTACTTGTGCTTTCAGAGGATATTTACAAACCAAAAAATGAGGAATTCATTACTTGTGTATTTCAGAAAGCTTGAAAGTCTAAAAAAAAAAAAATTAGAAAAAGACATTTTAGTCAACCACAGCCTTTAAATAAGAAACTTTATACAGTAATTTGATATTATAATAATCAAAATCCATAACAAAAGTTTTACATCATCATCATATCAACATCATTTTTGTATTTTACCACCTTTAAAACTTTGGCCCTTTGTGGATAACTCGCTTTGATGTGTCAAAATGCCAGGGTTGCAACAAGTATGTTTTTGCTAGTGTACCAGTGCACTGTGTGTGTGTGTGTGTGTGTGTGTGTGTGTGTGTGTGTGTGTGTGTATAATACTTGGATGACTGCGGGGCAGCTGGGTTTCTACATGCCACCCCCGCATATAGCTCATGGTAACCCTGGAGCTGGCAGTGAATTGGTGTCTTGTTCAAGGACACATCAGTACTTTGGACGCTTTTGTTGCAAAAGTTTTAAACTGTGGAGGATCTCTGTAGCCAGAAGGCAACGGGCTTGTTAATCAATTTCTTACCGAGGTTAATGTCTCCAATGTCCTTCTTCTTTGGGCCCTTCCCAAAGCTCCTGTTGCGGGACCACGAAAAGAAGATGCTGCGTTTCTTGTCAGCGCTCTCATCCTTGTTCTCTTCATTCAGTGACCTCCCGGACTTCTGCTTTCTGGCCTCCTGTTGATGGAGAACAAAAAAAACTAAGATTTTACCTGCCGTACACGACGGATGAGCACTGTGTCAACACTGTTTTATTTCCATGACCAGCTGCTGTGATACAGTCAAAAAGAAATAGTGGCACCTTTTTGGGAGTGGAGAGGGTAGAGCGGTCCGAGCTGGCACTGTGTTTCGAGGGCGCGGGGCTGCAGGGAATCTGGTAGGGGTCCGGCAGGGGCCGGCCATCCACCTCAGCACGCATGCACTCTTGGTAAAGGGAGGACTTGAGGAATCGCGAATAACTGTCAAACTTCATCAGGTTGAAGATCTGTAGATGTGAAGTAAAAGAGTGGTGTAAGTCAAATTAAAATTATTTTTTAAATAACAGTGAAAGTGATGGGAGAGGACAAGGTGAGATACACAAAACAGCAGTTATGTTCAAAAATAAGGGAGTGAGGAAGAGAAAATGAAACATAGACAGAAACAAGACAGAAGAAACTACCAGTGTTAACATATGGTTACAGCTGATGTTATGACAGGTGTCTTTACGGTTACCATTTTATCATGCTCGTGTGCAGGCTGAAAATATACAGATCTCTAACTGCATGTCTATGTGTCTGTGTGTGCAGTATGCGCTACATTCTCTGTGGGTGTATGCCAGTTTGTGTTTATCTCTCTGGTAAAGGCTCAAAGCCCTTTCGTAAACAAACCCAGATGGCCACCGAAAAAACCCAATATGCTTGTGCAAAGTGACTAGATGAGAACAAAACCCCCTAGTGTCAGGAAAAATGTCTTGATCTTCAGTGTTGAAACGTTACAACTGAATCATTTAAATATGAGAAAGTCTAAATTAACCAAAGACATGAACTATTTAAATAATTGTGGAAGCAACATGTTATTTAGCACAGGGTTTCTGCAGCTTTCACCAAGTCAAATTTAAGACCTTTTGAGACCTTTTTAAGACCATAATGAATGAAATTTAAGACCTATGTCACAACTTCAAAACAATCCAAAAAAAAAGTCAGATGTCAGAGTCTGGTAACATCGTCTCATTATAGGACTGGTGTCTAGTCAGCGTGTGGAGGACGCAGAGCACCTCCGCTCATTTATTTGTAGTCATAATATAGTAAATTATATTTGGATTAGCGAAAGAAAGAACTACAATACTACAGAATAAAAAAAAACATTCTATTCCATTTTGCTGCGGGAGCATTTCAATGAGCATTAGAGGTAGCGTTACATGGACGTAGCAAAATGAAGGCCTGTTTAAAATTATTTAAGACCTAGAACACAATACTTTAGCGAATTTAAGACTTTTTAAGGCCTAAAATTTTGATTTCAAAATTTAAGATGTTTTAAGACCCCGTGGAAACCCTGTACCAACCAATAGGATGAGCCCAGTACTACTACTGCCTTGTTGGTACCTGGAGCTGCTGCGTCTTGAACATGTCGGGCCGTGGGGAGGTGAGGACGTCGTCAGCCAGTTGGGCTTGGCTGTCGATGTTGACCGGCATGGTAGCCTTGCTGGACAGGAAGCTGTTGTAGATCTCTCCAGCTCTCTGGGACAGCTGCAGGAGAAGAGGGGTTTGATGATGCACAATTTCATAAGAGTTTCTGCAGATTTCACCAAGTCAAACTTATGACTTTTTAAGATCTTTTTAAGACCATTATGGAAGTTTGCACTTCCCCATAGCTGAAGAATAATATTTGTTTTATGTCTGTGGTACAATCCGAAAGAGACTTGCACCAATAACACGAAAGCTGATTGGCTGCAATATAAGTTACATGTTGGTCTCATTTGTAGTTGTAATACAGTGAAATTATATTTGGACTAGCGAAAGAACGAACTACAACACTACATAATTTTTAAAAAATGAGCATAATGAGGTAGTGTTGCATGGACATAGGAAAATTATGACCAGTTTAAAATTATTTAAGACCTAAAGTACAATTTAATTTAAGACTTTTTAAGGCCTAAAATTTTTGAAATTTTAGACTTTTTAAGACTTTTCAAGACCCCGCGGAAACCCTGTTCAAGAACAACTCGAGATAATGATGTTGCTACATGTCTTCTCATATACTATTTTATTAATGTGTTTTGCACAAAATTATATAAGCAATCAAAATGTCATTTAATGTGGATTGACCCTAATAGTGGTTCCAAACCTGAAGGTCAGGACCCACAAAGGGGTCTCAAGTTAAATATGAGGGGTCAGAACTGATTAATAAGAGAACAGAGAATCCCAAAACTTTATTATTTTCACAAATTATTTATTTGTAGTATTTTCACAAATTATTTTTTTTTTTCTTAATCCATTCAAGCCTCTAAAAATATTCAAATTATATAATTTCTGTGAGGAGAGGTCACACATAGAGTTTCTTTCATTTTAAGTGGATATAAAACAAATGGGTTTGGAACCATTCCAATCAGTGTATATGTTTTCAGCAATGGGATGTGCTTCATACTTTGGACTTACCTGCTTTTTATCAGTTGCAGGGACATGACTGAAGTATTCACAGGCCTGCCAGAACAAGATATTCTCCTCACTGAATTCTTTCTTGAGGAATTCCTGTGGAGTCACACAGTACAAGAGTTTCTATATGATCTCAAACTCTTTCTTTCCAGTGCTACTGTTGTTGAGACCAGTAGTGAGAAAATAAATTATTGGGTGTAATGGTGTGAACAAGATTGGTGTAAGTGTGGGCGCAGGACAGTGTAGGCGCACAGCGCAGCTCTGATCAGTGATGGAAGGTGAGGAGCGAGCGGGTTGTGGTACGCCAGAACTTCATGTTGAGCCTTCTGAAAGTGTCGTGGGCTAAATTCAAAGACACATCTTTTATGTGGGAGGTAACATAAATGAGGTGCCTGTATTCAGTTTTGAGAACTGGTTCTGAACTTGAACCTATTCCCGAATCTATATAAAGCTAGGATTTGTTAAGAAATGTGCTTTTCAATTCGGTCGTATAATCTGGATTTAATGTGATTCGAGCCATATAGTGGTAACACATGGGTCAAGATTTACAAAAAAAAGCAGTGAAACAAAAGAATTTAATGAATAATAATTGATAATAATTGAATGCCCAAAGGAAGGTGGTCTAACATGAAAAAGCACTGTACAAGAATGCATGAGTTTTTCATGTCATAATGGTCGATGATCAGCAAACAAGCGTTAAACTAAAAAGAATACTTTTCTTTATCACTTCTGATATATTTTTCTTTTCTTTCCTTCTCAAATGCCATGAAAAAAAAACAGAATTAATAAGCAGAATCGATTAAATCTAAACAACACACAACCGTACTGCTCACCCACTTTGTTCTACTTTTAAATCTGAAGGACCAAGACGCTCCATGTCAGCTGTTTTTCACAACACTTTTGGTTAAGTCTGACTGCATTCAATCAACCTGAGAAACTTTTTCATTTTCTTACCGAGAAATAGCGCACGCCCACTGGATCCTGGAGGAGGCGTTCAAAGCAGGCGGCCCAGCTGGCCACGCGCTGCTCCGAAACCCCTCGCAGGCTGCCTGCTCCTGGAAGACTGCCATTACTGTTCAGGCTGCTCTGGCTGCAGCATCCCTGCAACTGGACTCCACTATAGTCTGCATGATGGAGAGAGCAAAATGCAAGGGGTTAGAAGGCTCTAATGTTAAAGGGTAATTCCAGCCAGAGGGAATGTTAGAGCCATTCTCCCATGTGCCCTTTCAACCTTCCAAATATTCCTGCAGATTTGAGCATTTTTGTGTGCTTTTCTTCCTCATGACAATTTTACCTTTTTGAGAGTTAAAGGACAATTCCGGTGCAAAATGAACCTAGAGGTTAACAGATATGTGTACCCACTCGATCGTTCTCTGGGACATGTTTTCATGCTAATCGAATGCGATTGTAGCTTGAAACAAGCTAGCGTGGACCACCGATTAGCTTACAATGCTAGTATTTGGGGCACAGGGAAAGTAAATCTCTATTTTATACCACTAAAAAGGCTCAAAATATCACCGCGCTTCAACGGTAGCAAAATGAGGGTCCCTAAATGTTAACCGAAGCATTGAGAACTTTGTAAGTGTACAGACAGTTTATTAAAAAGATAGTTTAGAAAGACAGAAGTTCCCAAGACGGCGGCCGCCTGTATACGAGAACGCGACTGTCTTTATAAGTGGTGATATTTTGAGCCTTTTTAGTGGTATAAATAGCGATTTGTTTTTACTTTCCCTGTGCCCCAAATACTAGCGTTGTAAGCTAATCAGCGGTCCGTGCTAGCTTGTGTCAAGCTACCAACACATTTGATTAGCATGAAAACATGTCCCAGAGAACGATCGAGTGGGTACACATCGCTTACTAATCCCTAGGTTTGTTTTGCGCCGGAATTGTCCTTTAATTCAATTTATGGAGGAGAACCGAGCTTTTATAAATATGTTCCTAGACATCCTTAAAGAAACCATAAAGAAAACATATCTTGTATTGGTACACATCCTGAAAAGGGCCTCACAAAAGTAGACATGTCTATGATTTTTGGTAAACGTGTAGACCAGAAAGCACAATAAACAGCACATTTTTAACATAGGAACAACATCAGATTCGGGTCTAGTGCTAATTTAACTAAGTCAACAACTACACCTAAAAATCTCACTACAATCTTTTCAACAAAATTTCCTCAAGAGTACATGTTTGGCTTTTGGAAATTGCAGGAAAACGAGAAAAACAAATATATTTTGAGCAATTTAATGAAAGTCTTGATCCTGTTAGAGTTAAGAGAGAATAAGGTGTCATGAAATTATATGGCACAATGGGGAGGGCAAAAGGTGCCCTCTTAGAAATAAAATGTCTCCAGAATCCATTTTATTTCTATGGGTGCCTTATATCTGCACCAAACATAAATATACAAACAGAAAATAAAGAAGGTAAAGGTCAAGGGTCAAGATTTGAAAGGAAAGCTAAAGGCTTTTTGCTGTACCCTTTGCTACACCTCTCACCAGTTAATGTGACACAATAAGTGTAATGTCAAAGTTCAAATGTGTTACGTGGAAAGCGTGGAGCACAAAGCTAACAGATCTGTTTACATTCGAAGACAGCAGATGTCACTCAGTTGGTCTGAGAGGAGCAAAGAGGGGGCAGCGAGGAGAAGGGGCAGAATAAAAGAAGAAGAAAGACAGGAGACATGGCTGATTAAAGAGACACAAAGAGAGAGACAGAGTCTGTAAGGATCCGGGAGCTGCTAGTCAACTAGAGTGGGGGCTTCGGCACCCATAGTACCTGCTATCATGGCAGCAGATGGCCACTTTAGAGCTGTGGGCCGGGCAGGCAGGAAGCGCACAGTCAAAACAAAAGGGTCACAGTGAGATTTGTTACAGATACATAGCTGTGGTCATTCTGCTGAGAGTCAACTGGGTGGCGTGGGCAACTGGTATTAACAGAATTTATCTTTGCTGTTGAGAACAGAAACGTTAGCTTGGTCAAGTAAGGTACAGTGCTGCATATCTTCATCTTACCAATACGCCTGCACAGAAATAGGGTGGATTTACAAATAGGTGTAGTTCAACTGTGGTGAAATAAAAGTCCTGTAAATAGTATATGACGTCACAAACAGCCTTACAGGGAGGTCTATCAGATTATTACTAAGGTGGCCTCTACATGACCTTATAACACATACAGTACATCCTAGTATATTAGAAATCATTCCAACTGACTGAGAAGATGTGTCAATAAAATTGCATAGGTATTACGTTAAATATTACAATCTGAGTAGTCTCGCATTGCCAGACCCTCCTCCACAGCGCTGCAAAGGAGGGTCTGGCTAGTCCACACAGCATTCTGGGAGGGGAGAGAAGCATGCTCTGATTTACTGGCATGTCTTTAAACCAATCACAATTGTCATGGTGTGGCTGCCAAAAAGCCTCTGGAAGCAACTTGTTTGGTGGAACGTATGTACGTTCAAAAGTTGTTTTAGTCGTGCAACAGAAAACTCAGATTGGACAGATGGTCTAGCTAGCTGTCTGGATTTACCCTGCAGAGATCTGAGGAGCAGTTAACCATAGTCCTCATAAATTGGCCGGAGTTTAAAATTCCAACACAAAGAAAGCAGAAGGTAACGGACATCCAGCCGAAAAGAAGGACATACGGCATTATTAAGAAGGACATTAGAAACTGAGGGATTGGTTGTTGTTTTTTTACAATAAGCCCAAATGGCTGTTTTTTTCCCTGTGCCATCAAAAGTCCCTTTCTAAAGTTTGCTGACAAGCCATTTGTTTGTACTTGGTTTAATGCATTAGGACAGAGGCTTTGGGAGACGTGTTTACCACAATGTGTGCTGTTCAGGTAATGAGATGGCTTTAGAAAGCAAACAGCTGTGTATGTCTGATGCACATCCACAGTGAAAGGAGCTGCACTCCTCACCGCAGCCTCGGTCAGCCTGTTAGCAAATGTTATTGAAAACTGCTATGAAAGGGAGGACCAGAAAGCATCCACGCTAGCCCTGACTGTAACCCAAAACACTCAGCAAACCTTTGTTAACGAGGCATGCTGCCTACAGTGACTACATCATCCTCGCTAAGTGTTTTTATTAGACCATTTTATTGAGCAACTACAAAGTTCTGTGTTAAGGGTGGAGCAGAAAATGAGAAATAAAAGCGCAGACACTGACTAAGCTGGACAAAGCACTGCAAGCTGGACAAGATCAAAAAGTGTTACTGGGTTAGTAAAAAGTGATGATAAAGAAGAAGCCTTTGATTCTTGTTACTCTTGTGATTTAATTCAGAGTTTCACTTACATAGCTGACATTATTTTCTACATTTCATATAAAATGTTCAGATGTTTTATTTTTCTTACAGAATAGTGTTTAAAAGTAGCAATAAAGGAATTGTACTCACCACCATCTGAAGAAGCAGCAGACTGAAAGAGAACAAAGAGAGACATGAGTGAGAGGCTGCCCTCATGACCTCCTGTGCTGCCTGAGACCAGAGACTGAAGATAGCAGTGTCTCTTCAGGCATCCCACCAGTCGCTCTGAGGTGTGTGTCTTTGTGATTTGTAAGTGTGAGAGAGTGTGTGTTTGTGTGTGCTACTAGGAAAGGGTTGGATCTTGGGTCCTTACACAAGACCATTAATTTTTAAGTGGGTGGACCCCAGGCCTCTACCGCATACAGCTGTTCACACCTCCACACCAGGACCCACCCTTCACCCTTCACCCTTCATCTCACTCACACACACTCACACACACTCACACACACTCACACACACACACACACACACACACACACACACACACACACACACACACACACACACACACACATTCCTGCATACACAAAGATCAGAGCTCATCAATGCAGGGCTACTTGAGAAGCCATCACTGGCCATAATGGTCCTCTTTTCACTTGCTAATTCAAGGAACAAGTGGTGTATGCATGTGTAGATGCCCCTGAATAAAAGGCAAACAGCAAAAGCACCCCTGGTGGGTCATGGAAATTTCACGGCGACAACTTTCTATAATTGTGTGCAATTATAGCCAAGGACTAAATCTAAATTAAACACCACACATGTCTGATGAAAGATCAACAAATATTCATTTGACAATACTTCTATCTGAAATCACTGCCTCAGCATTGGGCTTCTCTAAAACCGGTTAGCATAATTTTGGTTTGGCTAATAAAGAGAGATTAGTAGCCCAAACTGTAAAGGTGCTGTCCCAAATATATTTAAATGCAGGGGAGGATATGAGAGGCGCATCTTAGGGATTGGTCCAAGAACACTCGAAAAATCGGTGCGTTGGAGGATTCATCTGAAAAGGGGAGACTATTTCCAGAAGAGTGTTTTCTGAGCTGCCACTTCAAAGTGTGAATATCCAAGGCTGATAATACGTCTAAACAAGGCTCTTATTACCAGGCTGGTGCCTTGGTTTAAGCAGTACATATAGTTTGTACTTTGGTGAAATTGCATAATATTGGACTATAAAGCTGCAATATTAGAGAACAATGAAAACAAACAGAAATGATGCACCCTGATGAGACAGGATAAGTGATTTTCCTGTCTGATTTTATTCACAATATCATTTCTAAATTGGCTGTGGATTTAATTAGTAGTTTTCAGCTTGATCGATCAGCCATAGAACAAGCTCAGACATATTGAGGACTGGCCCATTCTTTTTAGTTTTTGTTGTTGTTATGCAAGTGATCGTCTGAAGGCAGGGGATGTAACCGCGGTCATGTGCACTGACGTGACGCTTCGTTCTATTTTGGGAGTGACCACATGTAAAAGCTCTATCAGACATCGACCACTAAACCACTAATTGTCTGTCACAGTCTCTTTACAACTCTGCTGCTGCTGGGTCCAACCCCATATAGTCAACACCCAAAAGCCACCCCTTCTGTGGTGGCTAGCATGTGTACAGTAATCATGGGCGGGTAGGATGAGGACCAACACGAAGCTGAAACAGAAGAGAGAGAAAAGAGAGAACACCCACTCCATCTGTCTGTCCCTTTGGGTCTAAAAACAGCTCAACCTCAGACCTTAAATATATAGAGTGCGGCTCATTTTAAAGAACGAGACAGACATCAGACAATGTGACGTAAACTTCGGTTTTGGACAAACACGAGGTCTCCAGGCTGAAACTTTAAAACTGTGAATTGGTGTATTCACTACTATCCGTTCTTTGAGAGTCAACACTACTTTTAAAACATATACATAGAGAGATTTTTCTTCTGAAGGTGACAAATATGATGACATCCACTTCTTTTAAGTTGAACTTCCTCTTATTCCCAGACATGTGATACGAGTGGGAGAGTTACAATAAATCATAATGAATCTCTTGACACACAGTTGATGTAATATACCGTATCATCTTTTAAAGCATGCTCGTGTCAGAGGACAATTATGTTGATGACAAATATGATATTGATGACAAAGTTGCGTAAGCAGGCTGAAGCGTCTAAACGAATGCAAAATCTTGCTGCTAGTGTGACCAGCTGCAACACATCATTTATTAGATTTACTTCAAATTCTTATTATACTTATTATTTTTTTCAAATAATAGATTATTTTTGGGCAATAAAATAACAAGTTTATTGAGTCTAATGTAACCTGTTCAAAATGGCTTGTTTTGTCCAAACCCAAACTCAGTTTACAATTATATAAAACTGAGAAAAATAGCAAATCTCCACATTTGAGAAGCTGGAAACAACAAATATTTGTGTTTTTTTGCATGGACGACCTTAATCATAAATGCATTATCAAAATTATTGTCGGCAATAATTTGTTGATCAACTAATCAAGGACTTTCAAGTAAAAACGACATCACGGTCACACGTCACACTTGTAAAAGTTGACCAGGTAGGGCTGACAAATATGCAGAGGGTGGTGTGTGTATGTTTGTTTGTATGAGGCTGCAGGGGTTAGACCACACACACCACTTGTTATTACTTCCTTGCCCACAAGTCCCCTACAAGAAGTGATGAGCCAGGAACACCATTACCTCTTGTCAACACACTCCCTTCCTGTATGGACACCTCTGGTGACGAGCTGGTCCACCATGGGTGGCTCTGCGGTACTCCAGCAACTCTTTGATCCTTTTCATATAAGGAGAGATCCCATTTCCCAGCTGGAATCCCTCTGAAAGCTGTCCACGTTAGGTTGTTATCAAGCAAATGGACAAAATCCCAATTCAAGTCACAGCGAGTAGCCTGGCTTCAAACAGAGCAGGATTTGGCTCCAGTTGGAAAACGCTCTCCCAGCTTTACTATGGCACGCCATACAGTCTGGCATCCCGAGACACCACACATACTGAAGGAACGTAGATGATCCCACCAAGACAGGTTTATGTGTGATCTGAGGTGAGTCACCACGACAAAAATACACTTTGACCGGTTAAATCAGTTGAAGGATAAGCCATACTCACACAAATGTCAATACCACCCATTAACACCTCTCACAGAGTATTTCTGATCTTTTAAGAAGTGATTTCTTTTATCTTTTGGGCTTGTTTAGGCATGTTCCTGCCCTCAAAAACTGGGTTGAGATGTATTCTGCTCAACACTTCCCCACAGTTAAATAAAAAAAAAAACTTCTAAACTTTTACACAAGTCAAAGCTGATTCTAGCACCCCGCAAACAAACACCCAAGAGTCCCCGCCGCTTCAAACAGCTGTTCTGAGTGAGAGAGAGACAAGCGACAAAGAGGGAGATTAATGAGAAAAGCAGCTGACTGAACGAAAGGAGTCTCCCCGCTTCATACAGAGGAGGAATAGGAGGCTCGCTCGGCAAACCACAGTTTACTTACAGTGTTGAAGTTCCAGGTCCTCTTGAAGGAAAGTCTCTTTTTGAGACTCATTGTTCCCTAGTCTGCTACGCCAGCAGCACACAGACAGATTATGTGTGTGTGTGTGTGAACGCATACCTGAACATTCTCCACCCAAAACTCTGCAAACCATGTCTGTACAAGTCGGAGAGAGGGGAAGAGAGGGAGGGAGGGAGGGAGAGAGAGAGAGAGAGAGAGAGAGAGAGAGGCAGAAATTTGACAAGGTACTGGACAGAAAGAGAGAAGAGGAGGGTGAGAAGAAGGAAAGAAAGATTTCCTTACTCCGCAGCTGTTGCCATGGCAATACGCCCGCCAATACATACAGCCTCTGCCATAGTGGCAGGAAGGAATCAGATGAATTAACCCACTCTTTATTCCCCTCACAAAAACACACACACTGGCCATGTCAAAACCACATTGGCCTTCCCCCCTCTTTTGTTTCCAGTTGGGGCACTCTCTCTTTACTTGAAAGAGAGAAGAAATACCCAGTCATTTTAAATGGAAACCAGATGAATTTTGTTTAATCAAAACAAAAGTTTGGTAGCACACAAGCTGAACTCTGAGCTTCATTATCCGCTGTCACAGAGTACCATTCTTACTCTTTCACAGTTAATCACGTCAATTGGTGTTTTCTGCGAGCAATTTAGCTCATGTACCAGCAAAAGAAAATTGGGTTATATTCTGGCATCACTCCTGGTCTCCGATGCAGCACTGTGCCTCCACATTTCTGGCAAATCTCTACAGCATGCCCACTGTTTTTGGACAGACTATTATTCCTAAAACATTGGTGGCTTTTTCGGAGGTTTTCCCGTGGCACACGATCTAGCATTCTTTGGACTTAATTCTGCCGTAAATAATAGACGTGACACAGTGTTTAATAACAGCGTGGCTTTCATGGTAGATTTGTCCTGTTTAATTGGATTTTCACATGGTCTATCACATTGGAAACTGGAGGTTTTTCCCATATGTGCATGGCTATGTTGATGATTCGAAAAAAGAAGGAGGGACAGAAAAGGCTTCAGTATGCTTCAAACACACTAGGTTTTACAATGTGTCCAAAGTAGAGCTGGGCAATATATCGATATTATATCGATATCGTGATATGAGACTAGATATCGTCTTAGATTTTGGATATCGTAATATCGTAATATGGCATAAGTGTTGTCTTTTCCTGGTTTTAAAGGCTGCATTACAGTAAAGTGATGTCATTTTCTGAACTTACCAGACTGTTGTAAGTGTTCTATTATTTGCCTTTACCCACTTAGTCATTATATCCACATTACGGATGATTATTTATCAAAAATCTCATTAAGTAAATATTTTGTGAAAGCACCAATAGTCAACACTACAACATCGTTGCGGTATCGATATCGAGGTATTTGGTCAAAAATATTGTGATATTTGATTTTCTCCGTATCGCCCAGCCCTAGTCCAAAGGTACTGAATATAAGATAAAACAACGCACGCTGGACAGCCTCTCTTCAAAGGCTTTCCTTTGTTGCATCCAGTTACACACACAAAAAGTGTCAGAAGTGTGAATATATGGAGCTAGAACAGTGACAGTAACCTGCGGTATTGAAAATAAAAATTGGCATTGAAACAACAAATATTGGCACTGAAAAATGTTGAACTGAAATATAAAACACAAACATGAAAAAGTTTTCACGATGCTATTATTTTATTTCACTTTGACATTTATTTTGTATTATGATAGGTTTATGGGTAATTTGCATACTGGCAAGAGACCGCACCTCCACAGGAATCCTCACAGATGTGTTAGAACCGCATATCTGCAATGGCTTCCACAAGTTCACCTGGAACCTCCATAGTCTGTTTTATCTATTTAAAAAAAAAATTCACATAGAAGCGGGCTGGTTTAGTGTTAACTTTTAATGTAAGCTGTGCTGTTTTGGCAGAGGTTAGCTGAACGAGTGCTAACGCTAGCTAATACCACATCAGCTAGCCCACTTGGGGTTTAAAGTGATATTAATAGTGCACTGATTGAGTTTTGGTATTTATCTTGTAGGGTGGAGCGCTTGTGCCATGATGTGTCAGTCTTTAAGAGGATTGCTTGCTAGATCCCTCCATCAGTCTGCATTTATTTTGTATACCCACTATATATATTTGTACCACGTCTCCAGTGGGACCTTGACACTTTCCCAGACTTCTCCAGGACCCTGTGCAGCTTAAACATGTTCAATTAAACCTTTTTTAATTTTGTTTTGGATATTTATTATGTAAATTAAATGCACACCTAAAGTGCACAAAAAAAAAGTGTAATTGTTTTGTGAAGTATTCTAAAAGCAACTGCAGAGTCTTTTAACATTACTTGTCAATTACAGGATATACAAGATTTTTCTTGGAGGGGGACCATGACATAGAGACAGAAGAGTCTGCCAGTGGAGTAATTTTACCACCCATCCAATGCCCTCTGGGGCCACAGACTATGGCGGAACTGAGGGCAGCCATTAACCGTATGACTCCCTCCGAGGACAATAGCGGATAGCTTTACAAGACTGCACTTAACTATGTGATGCTTCACACATACACAATGGCAGGATAACACAGGAAAATAATTTTGTTATTTTAACATGACAAATACCACTTTATATGTAATACTGATTTTAATCCTAAACAGTTTTTGAAATTATATGCATTTACAGTACATGGACTCCAGCAAAACAGTTAAAGCTGTACCGTTTCAATGAATAACAAATACATATATTCAAGTAAGAATTTGACTCTATATTGCATAACAAATTACAGTAAATACAATGATAATGCATATGAGGGTTAATGTCTACTGGCCTGTGCAAAAGGGTACAAGTCCCATTTCATGACTTAAAACAGTGTAAGTGTAAAACACTGTGAAAGTGTAAATAGTCAAAATTCACAGGCTGACGTTGCAGAAATTCATGAAGCCTTCTCAGCAGTCTCTCCATAAATTGCCTCCCAGTCGAAGATGACTGTAATTATACACAATTTAGTGAAATCGGATGAGAAATGTAAAAGTTATGCCTTTAATCCAGAAATACTACAGAAATACTTGTTTTTGTTTACAGGCAAGTTTATACATTGATGTCCAAGTAAACCATTAACCAATACTATTTTTGACCGATTAACACTATCAGTTAAACAGTTAAAAAATATTGTTAACTGTCATTTTCAGCTAAGGCAGTTTGTCAGTAACTGTGTTTTCCCAGTTTTAGGAGATGTCAGTGAACGTGTTGAGTGTATGATTTGCCTAGAAACATCCCTGACGGAGCAAATGAGAGACGCAAGCAAGTCAAGCCTTGTTGTGCACCAGCAATAACACTGGCATTAGGACTCCTTAAGGACAGGAATTACTGTAACTATAAATACTAGATTATAGAAGATAGATTGACATCCCCGGCGGGAGACTTAGCTACAATTAGCCACAAGTTAGCTGACGTGTGCTAACCTCTGCCAAAACAGCACAGCTTAGGCCTACATTAAAAGTTAACACTGAACCAGCCCACTTCTATGTGGAAAAAAATGGCAGAGATAAACAGACTTACTTGAGATTTGGAGGATCCAGGTGAACTTGTGTAAGCCATTGCAGATATGGGTAATAACACATCTGTGAGGATTCCTGTGAAGGTGCGGTCTCCAAGGGGGTAAGCCTGTCCTTTTTAATGCTACCAAGCCATCACCTCCCGTTAGCATTCCATTGACTGCCATTCATTTGGGCGCGACTTTGACAGTGAATAACATCTGATGCGTTTAAAGACTTTATTTGTCCATTGTTTATTTCTAAAGAAACACGACAATGTATAAAAGGCTCCATTACCTTGTACCTCACGTTATGGCTCCGTAGCAGACGCTTTTGTAAAAATAGGCTAACGATTGTGTCATAACCACACGACTTACTGTCGCACAGTAGAGAAATTACCATATAGTACAGGAGAAGCGCGCAGGCAGTTTCGTCTCACATTAGCTGTTTAAGTGTAATTACTAATGTTGACTAGCATTTTAGTTAGCAATAATTAGCCTGTGCCTATGTTATCTCCTTACATATACCTACGCTCTCCGTCTCTGCAAGATTGGGAATGATTGAGATTTCTCTTGGCACAGCTACCAGAAGACTTCCAACTTTCAGACACGTTGCTCACGTCACATTTACGTCTTCGAGCTCAGTTGGAGGCTGCGCAGTAACGCTCAGCCATCACCGGAAAAGTGCTTCTAATGGCCTTCACTGGTCTCCGTCCAGAGCAACGGGATCTGTTGGTCCATTTTATATATGTCAATGGCGGTCTCTCGCCAGTAGCCTATGCAAATTACCCGTAAACCACGCCCTCTTTGTCCCTCCCCTCTACGCCAAAACAGTGACAGAAAGTTGAAACTGAAAACTAGTGACATTGTAAAAATTCTGACAGCGTAAAAAACAAACTGTCAATGAAAAAAGACAGACATCAAGAAAAAATGTAGATTGACATTGAAAAACCTATCATAATGCAAAAAAAAATGTCAAAGTGAAATAAAATAACAGCATTGTGAGATTATAACTTTTTGATGTTTGTGTTTTATATTTCAGTTCAACATTTTTCAGTGCCAATATTTGTTGTTTCAATGCCAATTTTTGTTTTCAATACCACAGGTTACTGTCACTGTTCTAGCTCCATATGAAGATTGAAAAAAAGAGATGTTGAGATCGAAGATCAACTTCTGAATACTTCACCACCTTTGCACACCCATTGGCCTAGTGAGCACGACTGTGAAATTGTAGATCTTAGAAAGTTAGAAAAAATTGTCAGACACAACCTTCCCAAATCTGCCATCGGTCAGTCTCAATTACTTGAAGGGAGCGCGTTGTTTGCCGCAGAGCTAAAGTTCACCAGATGAGGACTTCATTTGACGCATACTGACGCCTCAAGAAAGAGAAAGAAGCTGTGTTCTATTTTACAGTATATACTACTTCAAACTGATTTTTTTTTAGTACATCTCAACTTCATTTTTGATTGTGCTTTTGATGGACACTAATGTCCCACAATGTAAAACACAAAATTGATAGACGAGCTACTCATAGCTGAAAAAAAAAAACTAATTGCAAAAAGGGTTGATACAGCTCCAGGAACATCTCAAAAATATAAAATAAAGTATTAAATCTCTTGTTTTCTCTTTCCAAATTTAAATTGGCAGTTGCTCTCCAAAGCAGTTGATGTTCACCTGTGCACGTGTTTCATTTCCTGTTTGTACAAATCGGGACATTGATTTAAAACACTCTGCTATTCAGATAATAATATAATGTACATGTTATGCAAGAATTGCAAGACAGAATTTCATGTGCAGATAAAATCAGCCGTGCAGTAATTAGAAGCTATTCTTGGTGCTAAGCTGAGTCATTCATAACTGTGGTCACAAAATCACAGGATACTCAACAGTCTACTACAGCCCTTCAGGTCTACTTTTGCCCTTTGTGTTCACTGCAGCCAGGTGATCTACAAGCACATAACAAGAGCAAAATCATGGAACTCTTCAAACCAAAATGCCCTCAGGAAAAGCATTTTTCTATGTCTTGCTTCAGTTTTGTTTACCGAAGAGTCTGCTGCCACAAAGTAAATAGCCTTCACGTGCGTTCTGAGCCTCCACTTGATTTAATCAATTTGTAAAGCTTTTCTGAAGAGGCCTTACAGCGACAGCGAGCACTGCTTGTCACAAGACATAACTAATTGCATGTCAAGTTCTCCACCAGGCAATCTATAGCAATGACAGAAATGTATCTCGGCCTGCTATCTGTGGCAGAGGACAAACTATTCCCTGACAATAACATCAAGAGAGAGCCTTGTATGGAGGCAACTTCCTTTTGAGAGAGAAAGGGGCGAGGGTGTGGTGACTGATAAGATGGAAAAGCCATTTCTTTCCCAACCAAGCAAGGAGTGTGGTGGGGGGGCGGGGGGGAGAGAGAGAGAGACTGGTTTAGAGAATTATGAAATTCCTCTGACAATATGTGTCTAAGTGATAGTGTAGACAGACAGCCGGCTGGGTAATTTTAGGAGGTTAAAGAAGGATCCAGTGTTTTTACTGTGGGAAATCTTGTCACAGCAAATCTGCCAGACACTCTATTACATTAGCAAGGATCTGATGAGGTCAGCATAATTATGTGACGCTAGGGGGCCAGAAATGGTAAACAACATGAACACAATTAGCCTCCCCTTAGATTTCCTATCTGCATTATGTCCATAGATCAAGGGCTGTGAAACTCTATATCGAGTCACTTCAGACAACGTATTTTCATAGCATATCTTAATATGCGACTTACGGTCACGCTCTGTTTAGAAATCCTATTTTTGCCATGAGAGAGCCTCAGAAATGATGCCAGTGGAGTAATTCAACTTCACTTATGATCTAATTTAGTTTCACATGTTCTGGGATATAACTTAATTTGATTTTGATTTTTTTTTATAAAAAAGGTGACCGTAGAAGACATGATTTGGGCATTTGGGGTTTCATTTTTAAACAAAGTGTAACGGTGTTATTGCTATTGCAAAACAAAACATAAAAAAAGATTTGTCTCATGGAAAAATCTAAATTAAGAGAATCCACCTTTCACAAGTGCTTCGGCAACGGGATTTATTTCCTCCTAAATTTAGCCAAATCTCTATATATTTTTTCTTAAATCTTACAAACAAACAGATACAGGGGGGGGAAGAAACAAAGGTCATTATCTTACCCAACTAGCATTGTAGATATTGATATAGAAAAGAATTTAAGGCTCAGATAAACCATAAGAATTTTCCCACAGTGTATAAATTCAGATGTAAAATCTTGTCCTGTTATCAATGAAAACAGAAGAGACTATATTCCACAATATAAATGGAAAGCCAACACTTTGTGATTCAACCATGAGTATAATCTAAACACTAATCTGTGGGGGTTCTTTTAAACAAATAAACAAAGATCTTCAATCAAACATTGATGCTGGGTGGATACATGTCGGGCCCACGGCTCTGAGCCATGAGGGTCCAGACTTGTGCCGAGGCATCTTTTAAGTGTAATCCCCCTCAGCTAACAAATGGGTTGAAGACACTGGTGATTTGCATGTAAACAGAGTCCATCGCCACAATGTGATTCTTCTCTTAATCCCCTTGATCGGCAGTAATCTACTGCCGGTTCCCCAACTCCAACTGGTTAGCCACAGCAGATGGGTACGGCTCTGCTCCAATCTGGTTTAAAGTGGCATTAGTATGATTTGTGCAGTGCTGCCGGTGTGCATGTGTGTGTTCACCACTTGTTGCTGATAAAAAAAAGCTGAAAGGAGTAGTAGCATTCCTCTGGTTGGAGACGTTTACCTTTTTCCCTCTGCTGCCCTACTTCTCGCAGAATTCAGGAATGTGGCGCTTTAACCAATATCAGAATTTGTCTTTCCCAACTTATGCCGACAATGTAAATTCTGATCTTCTTAACTCGGCCTAAACCTGTACAGCCCATGGCACTGGACCTGTAGCTTACTGTGAAGCCTAAAAGCATGCCAGGATACATGTCGTTAACTTCCTTTGTTGTTGTAATATCTATGTTTATTGCATTGAAGTAACAAAATGGAAGGTTGGAGGAAATGCTAAACAAAATGACCAACAAAATACATTTGCTTCACAAGGCACAGCTAAACAAAAATAACTTCAGAGATGGAAACTAGAACCAGTGACCACGACCCCTCCCATCTCAATTTATTATCATAGAGAAAGGGCTGCGCTCATATGAGCCTAGAGGGCTTGAGGTGGGTAAACCACATAAGATACCACCACACCCTATTACTGCTCTCTTTCTTTTCCATAAAAAACACCAGAAATGGACTTTCCAACCTGAAACCCGACACTGTGAGGTTTTTACGCCAAAGTTCACTTACACAGAGCGTACAGTGTTTTAAAAAGTCTAAGTGCTTGGTTACATTTGTTGTGTGAAGATAAGGCCATGATATGAATCAATACCTGCCTCCTGGAAGTGTACAAGGCTATATGTTGCCAATGACAAGGAACTGTCATAATTGTTTACTTCCTGTGTTAAATCCTACCTAACACCCCACTGTTAATCCTTTGGGTCATGCAGGGAAGTCAAGGTTGGCTTAAATTGATCGCTCTAGGCTAAGGTCTATGGGATGGCATTTCTCTATGGGTATTTGGCATTGCAGTTCATGTAAATGCTCACAGTGGCAAAAACATGGCAGAAAGGTTTCATTTGAGACTTGTGACACTTTGTCTACACAATGAATATCTGCATCTTTCCTTAAACGTTTCCTTTTTTGTCTTTATCATATGTACTACTAAATGTGATGGTCACCTTTTGCTTAAGCATGTATTTCATAATATGACACTCATTTAGCACCGCATAATTTGCATTTCAGGGCAACCTCTTAAACTACTGCCTTTAGAAATACCATGACACGTCAACAAAACGTGAACAATGTAGAGTATTTTACTCAACCTAAAGCAGTGAGGTCATGCAATAACCAAGCTATATAAACAGATATTATATTTCTGGATGTTGACCACAGGATGAAGATGTTGTATAAATAGTTCATGAGGGAAAGTTAGTATTTAGACTGCCAAAGTAGAGCGCCAGGCCAATCCCTCACAATATCACAGGAAGGCTAACTTGGCCGCCCCAACAATCCATGTTTATGACTTCCACAGTGTGAGGTAGACAAGGCTTTGGCCTGGTCCTGCCGTGTCTTATGCCAACACAAGGTCAAAAAGATACCAACTACATTCACTTTCCGAGCCCCCTTGCAATCCTCTCTAGTTCAAACAAGACAATCCGTCTTGCTCAATGTCTCAAAGACATGAAGCAAACGCGCCCTGGCGTCGTCTAAGCAACAGGTGTGAGAGTTGAGCAGGCGATGAGCCCACTGTATCCCAGACATGTCTAAACTGTTACCAGGGAGGTGATACAAGACTTTGGCACTTCTGAAACCGTTGCTTGTTAAGTAACCTCCACACCCTTGGCAGTCGATTCCCTTTCAATGAAGCAGAGAAATGTAATAATAGTACGATTGAGGAAGGTAAACAGTGTGTGGGCAATGAATCACCTCCAGAAGTTGTGTGTCACATCCATAGACGTCCTGGTTCAGACACTCTTTCCTATAGCCAATCAACAAAAGGATGATGAAAAGCTGAAAAATACATCATAATCCTGAATGTCGATAGAGCCAAGAGTGGAGCTGCGGTGCGTCTCCGTCCAAAAGATGGCGAGGCAGCGGGTATTTTCCGTGGTCACAGTTTGGTCAAACAGCAAACTCAGCAACCACAGCCACATCTGGTCATCTGGTTATTGGCTGTTGCATATTCATACTCCAAGCAGCTGGACAGTTCAACTTCCACTCAGGTTTTGTTGTGTTAATATATTGTTTTTCCAGTCGGTGGGTTTGGAAAGAGAAGTCTGTGTAATTGCAATAAAACCTCTTGCGAGAGGAGAGAGGAAAAGAAGGAATCATAGTGGAGACATTTAGCAAATGTCAGACTGTTTAGTCTTTGCATCCTATAATGTTCGCCTAAGGACCCATTTCGTGAGCGCAACTGTCCACCCACACTCCAGAGCTGGCCATGTCAGACAGAGAAAAGTGTGTCGTGTTCTCCTGCCTCTACAGCTAATCCCCAGGAACACACTATTCCTGCGCATCTTCTCAAATGATAACACCCACACCAAAAAAAGAAATTATAATTTATATAATAAAGTATAGAATCTCATTGTAGCAGCTATTCTAATAATAATAATAATCCTGGTTCAACTTGTAAGTGAATATAGTTTTTTTGCTTGGATATGCTGTATGGTTGTTTCTTTAAAACATATTGTATTAGCAACAAAGATCATGCAGTAGTCATGAGCATCAAAAAGATGTTTTCATTTTGAGATATGTGAATGAGAGGGCTAGTGAATCAGAGCAGGGACATGCCTGCACAAAGGAAATATGGGCACGGCCAAACCACAGGCAACCATTTCAAGTTCAAACTAAATTATTACATGATGCAAGAGAACGTCCAATTAAGATTTAATTCTATCTGACAACAACAACCTCTGATCTAACTTCTCCCAATGTCACCAAGCGATTGCAGAAATGGTCACTTCTCAGGGCGAGCACAACAGAGCACACTTCATTCAAAGGCCCATGAAGCGACCCTTGATGTCCACTTTACAAGAATAATCTTGGGTCACTTCACAAAACCCTTTTAGCATAACATCTAATTTAAAGTCAGCGTGCATCCTGATATAGATGCTACACCACATTTTGCTATATAGAGCAGCGCAGTGTGTGTCATACAGCACATGAGAGTTCAGCTGGCACTGGTCAAAACATTCCTCTGACAGACCACACAAGCTAACCACTGTATGCCGCTCAAAGGCTACAACAGGAGCTACAAAGAGCCCAAAGACGGAGTAGTAACGGTGGCAGGGAAGATGGCACCACCAAAACAGAAGAGAAGTGAGGACAGACAAAATAATGAAGACTCCGGGATTTCATGACAACACTTACAGAGTTGAGAGTCAAAGTTTGCTCCATGTATGGCGCTGTGTGCGTGCGTTTGGCTCGTCCTCAGCGCTGCTCCACACGCCTGGTGTGTGTAAACCAGTCCATCCGCTGGAGCTCCGCGCTGTGTGTGTGAGTCGGTGTTTGCAGTGCAGAGAGACGGAGCTCAACGGGGGAGGAGAGAGCGTGCAGGAGAGCCGCAAATCCTGACAGCTATTGGGAGTTCAAAAGCTCCCTCTCTCTTCCTCTGCTGCCAGTCTCTCTCTCTCTCTCTCTCTCTCTCTCTCTCTCTCTCTCTCTCTCTCTCTCTCTCTCTCTCCTGTAAATTCCTCCTCTTTCCCTCTCAGTGTCTTTATGCCTTCTCTTGGTTTTTGCTACGCCCACAAGATAGATCTATTACCCACAGGCGTGCAAACAAGAGCTACTAATGTCTCCACACCTAGAAGGAGAGGAGAAACTTCACACTCATGGAGCAAAAGAGGTGCCCCGAATTTCCCAGCAGGCACCTGTATGTCTGAAAAAAAAACAATGTGCTTTCACTAACTCACATTAGCAGATATTTAAACACGCAGCAGCACTGCAGAAGACAGAGTCAGTGTGAACGTGAGCACAGCAGCCTGCTAATGGTGTCACCTCTGCAAAGTTGAACGTGTTGTCATCTACAGAGTGTCGCAGGCGCCAAGCATCTGTTTGGAGCTAGAAACAAGGAGTCTATGATGAGTAAGAAATAGGCTCATAGTGGTGGATTGGTGCGGTGGGATTTGGGTACATTTGCGGCAGGGCTCCGACGAGCTCTGTGTGGAAATAAATGACAAGGAGGTACAAAGCAGCACATTCTTCGACATGCCCAAACATAAGGGGATCTGACAACAAAAGCTTAGCGTGCATCAAAACACCCTTCATCACAAGATGCAGGAAAGATGAATCGGCACAAACACAGAATTGTACAGCAGTTTCCCCCTCTACTAAACCAAAAAGACACAAAACACTGAAACGTTTTAAAAAGCACGGGATTACATATATGCTGTTTTGAACTGATGCACGAGTTGCAAAAGCTACGTGTTAGAGCCTTTGTACTGTGAAATAAAATAACAAGCAATTGCTCATTCCTATAGCCACTGTGACGCACACCACCGACCATGGAAAAAGCAACACGGCCACACGCGTCCAATTTGTGATGGGCTCATCCACAACATGCAGTAAAGCTACATACAGGGGTTATCCACAGGGGTCTGCCCTTAGCACTGATGGTGAACTCCAAAATAGTCTCACGGTGTCCTTGTGAGTCCAGATGCATGCACTGACTGAGAGCTTATCATTTATTTTTGCTAAACCTGCCATGAGAACAGTCCCTTAGAACATCCTTCACAACAACATTCAAAGTTAGAGAGAGCCGCAGAAACCAAACACTTCAACCCCTCAAGTTCATACCTGCACTACTGCCACTGAATACGTAGAAGCAAGGAGTCATCTAAGGTCAACAGCTCAGTGCAGCTCATAGGCTTGATAGGTTAATCGTTTCTTATCTGTGCTATCTTTGAAGTAGAGCAGAAAGAAGACAACAGAAGTTCTCAGGCTTCACTTTCTAGTCTGTCTCTCCAGTCTGATGTACAGGCTATTCATAGAGACGTTCTCCAAATCTTTTGCGGAAGTAAAAACACCAACTTTTGCACATGTCTTTATAAGGACACACTTGGTAATGCCATCGGATGGGCTTTGATTTGCTGTGGCAGGGGCTTTTAGAAGTGCAACATCAGATCTCTGACCATGAACCCAGGGTGAAGCTCCGCCCTTGAAACAAGAGCCCAGGGGCAAGTGCTAGGTGAGGATCTAATTGCCTTTGACAACCATAAAACATCCCTATGGTGTTAATACCTGAAATGTATAGGCCTACCATGGGGTAAATTACTGTTGTTGATTAGATGCAGTCTGAATACCTATGAGCTAGATGCACCATGACAACTGATTTTCTGATTTCTCTGATGTTATTTCATAGGAAGTAGAGTGATATTAGCTAATCAGAGATATATCAGTGTGTTTCTCTGCTGACATTACAGCACAGAAATGCCACAGATACATTTGGGGTAATTTAGAAACAGTGTCACCATTACATAGTTACTTATAGTGTCCACCAGAAAGCACAGACACGTTTATTTTTCAACAGTAAAAATATCCCGATTGGGACATATATATATATATGTTATTATTCTTTGAGAAGCAAATTGAAGCGATCCATCTAAAAACATGCAGATTTACAAAACCACTTGACAATGAAAGGTTCGAAGCAGAACAGCTAATGCGTTTTTAAAGCCAGTTCTACACAATGTATGGCGAACAATGAAAAATTCACTCTCATAACTCAATAATTCCAGCCTCCCAATCATCCAAGTCTTGTTTAATCTAACACAAACTGTCATTATACAGGCAACCGCATTCTATTTTCCATAATACATATGCCAAACCAAACTCAGCTTACTTCAACATGCCAGAGCTTGATCATTCAATTCAATTGGATAATGTACAGACATCATGTTATCCATGATTTTCGCACATGAGAGGCCAGTGTTTTTGACATTACACTTAGAAAAACTGTTTGTGGCATAGCAGCTCCTGTAGGTGTCAAGTCCAGGTATTAATACATGTGCACAAAACACTGTGTAACAAAGCAAACTCAAGGTTTAAGAAAGAGAACTCCATACAATACTACAAGTAAAAAAAAAAGCAGCCAGCTTTCTGTCTAGCCAATGTTATTATGTCCCATGAAAAATAGTTCCACATTATAAGTGCAAAATAGAAAACTGATTAAAGCAGTCTGAAGCTTCTCAGTTCTTTACATCCTAAACTTTTTATATACCAATGCAGCTGCATCAGTTGTTAGGGATGATTGTGAACTCAAAAGTAATTATACTATTGATAGATGCAAACTAATTTGCAACTGCTGGGATGCCATAACCATAGCAACTAAATATAATGAAACACATCACCAAACCAACAGAAAAACAAAGTGAGGAGATCACTGCACATTAGCTGACTTGGAGCACACAAACCAAACAAAACATACATGATTTACAACTTGTTTAAAAGTTTGCTTTACAAGATACAGTAAGGATAAGGTGGGCGATCCATTACATAAATCAACTATGAAAGAAAGCATAAAAGTTGTGCTATGCACTGCAGCTGTCGTAACCTTTATAGCCATCTTTAATCCTGTGGCTGTACATCTAGAGCAGACCTGCTCAGAACCTAGGGCTTTTCAACAACAGTACTGTTTAGTGTGTGTTGGGACAATCCTAAGGGGATCTGTGTGGCGGTGTGCCTCTTTGAGTACAAAGTGTGGTCTGCAGGTGTGACTGTTGTCTAATGTGTGGACATACAATACAGTATACCACTTTTTGGTTTGTTTCTGTGTCTGTCTTTGTGCTTTCAGAGCAATCTTGAGATGTAGGACCAGTGTGCATGTTTTTTTTTGTGTGAATGTAAATCAGTGTGTATGAGTAATGCATGCATGCAGAGAGTTCCTCAGCAACATTAATATGAGAAAATGTGAGCATGACATTCAGTCGTGCAGCAGTGCTCATTAGCGAGGCCAAACAAACAGGACCCGCCTCTGGCCCACACAAAGACCACTTTGTGAGCCACCCCGGGCCACAAGTGTAGCAGCAAACGCAGAGTTCAAGGCAACGGAAATGAAAGGTTAAAAAAGAACTGAAAGTGGAGCAGAATGAGAAAGGGGAATGGTTCAACTGAATGTCTACATTAGTGTAGCAGACCACTAAAAACCACTGATGATTTTCCATTTTTAAGCAACTTTTGTCACAGACAAACAATGGCAAAAGGAATCAAATTAAAAGCTTGAATTTTCTGGTTCAAATTAAATGAGAAAAATGGAATTAAATCTCTAAGAAAACCAATGAAAAAAACTAAACTTTTTGCCTACCTCAAGGTCGTCCAGTGATCGCGCCAGGCTGAGACGTTTGGCAGAGCGGCGTTTAGAGGCACGGGCAACACCCATACCCCAAAACCTGGAGCCCTATGAGAATAAAGAAGAAACAGATTAGCAAAAACACAACTACCAATACTATAGACAGCATAATCAACACCCTTATCCTTGTACTATTTGTAATTTATTCTGGTTTTGATCTTGCATACGGCTTATGTGAACTAATGGACTGTCAGCCAACAATACTGAGTCCAAGTTACTGTAATTCAATTCAATTGTATTGTAATTAATAGTCTTGAAATGCCTTGAAAATGCATCTTGCTAAATGTTTGAAAAACTAAAAAGGTAAAAAAGAGAAGTTGTAATAAACAGTTGTTCAATTCAAATAAAAGAAGAAATTATATGCATACATCACATATTAGTTTGCTGTATCCTTTTTCATCCACTTAAAAGTTAAATTTAAAACATTAAGAATGTGTTATGACTCTGAATTAATGAAATGATATTCCAAGACATAAAGTCTTTGTGTGCACTTTTTGTCTTAAGACCCAAAGATGATAGTTATTCATGAAGTGTATGAGAAAATGACAACACTATTACCAAAAATGACCAGTGAGCGGTGACTTTGAGGTTAGTCAGTTGAAGTAGATTGTCTGGAAAGCTCAGAGATTTTCTACTAGATTTGACAGATTTCCCTACTAAAGCTTCTGCATTTACATATAACGGGGGTCATCATGACACGCAGTTCTGTCTGACAACATGCAGATTTAAAGTTAACCTGAAATACTACAGCCCTGTTTCAAAAGTACCGAGGCAAAAGCACTAATCTCACTAACTGTCAAACCACAAGACCATAAGAGATCAGACGGAACCACCATGGTTTTCTGCCTATCACTTTAGAAAAGTTTCACCAGCCACCCCTATTCTTATGATTGGAGAGGCTGTGTCTAATGTTTGAACGAGAGTTTAAAAATTGCAGATAATCACCAGTGCATGACATGGTCTCTACCCTGTAATTTGCTTGGCTTCCTGTGCAAGATGGTCTCCTTTCTGATCTAATGCAGGCTGGGGGGACAAGAACACAATCTGCTTCTGATTTATAAACACAGCTAAATACTTTGCTAAAATAAGGTTGAAAACACTAATAAATGCTGTAAAGGGGAAGTTCAAAAACTATACATTTTGTAGCTGACTTGGACATAACCTAAAATGCCCAGAATTTTATTTTTAGCTACCGGTAACAAAAACATTTTTGCCTACATGTCAACTAACTGCATTGATCCCCATGGCTGAAATAAATAAATAAATTCAAAGATAATGCATACACATAATCGATTTCCTGAGGGAGCCTCATTTTTGGGACTATATGGATACACAGGGCCATCTTGTGGGCAGAGAGGACAGTAATGTAAAAAAAAAAAAAAAATCAGTTTCCCTCTCTGCATGTTTATGACAATGACTGCATTCACTTAAAACAGGTGCTTTCGGATATTTCAATTCACACTCAACACCAATTGACTCTTGAAAAAGTGGTATTGTATTTCATTTTAGGTGCCACCAAACTCAGGCTTACTCACACCCTCTCAGTGTCTGGAAACTCAACTCCATGTGACCATTTAATACTTCCTGTGTAGCGGTGTTAAACATGAATGAAGTACAGAAACAGATGTCTTAGTGGGACTGTGCTTACAATGGAACTATTTAATGTCACGTAAGGATATCTCATTAACACATGGCTAAGAAATTATCTGCGAGGAAACAGTATATGTGAGCAAAACTTTGCACTAGTATTAAAAATCCGATATTACCTATAAAAAAATAAACAAAACCAAGTTTTCAGGTAACGTAAATAGCCATTGGGTAAAATGTTTTAGAAAACATTAGCAATCCATACCTTTTCACATATTCAAATTGCAGCAAAGATGGCAGAGCATCTACTGTTGTGTTTTGTAAGCTGGTTCCCCTCACTGTTGCAAAGCAGTAACAAAAACGGCATCGACTGACCAGTTAATGTCACTAAGACACTTCATTCAGACAGAATAATATATATTTCTGCTGTACAAAATTATATTTATCTTGTCAGACTTCCCAAAACTTTGCCTTTGTTCTAATTAATTATCACATTTTTTTTCACCTCTTCAGGCTTCTAAAAATAAAATACAAGACAAATAAATGAAAAAGAATAGGCCTATGTCACGCAACAATTGAAGACCGGAAGAACGTCTCTGAGTGGGGATACGGCTCTTCCGGTTAGCTTTTTACAATGGCGGACCCTGATAGATACTGCTGGACCAAGTCTCTCCGCAACCTGCCTGAAGTCACCTACGACGATGTGGTTCGGATTATAAATGAACACTCTCAAAGTAAAAAACATTTTGAAAACGGCAAAAAAGGCAAAAGGTACAAGACTGTGTACAGAAACTATCATAGACTTCAATGGTAGAAGCTCGCTCTAGCCGTTCGCGGTTTCGCGGGTACGGTAAACGTTTCTATGGTAACAGCCAGTTGGACCAATCAGAGATATGGCTTAGGATTGTGGGTAGTGTAGTTTTTCTCCATAAGAAAGCAGAGCATTTAGAGGTTTTACCAGAATAGGTTTATGTGGTTTAATTTTCAGAAATCACCATATTTTTGTTGTACTGCACATTGCTGCAGCTCCTCTTTTCACCCTGTGTGTTGAGCTCTCTGTTTAAGCTACAGAGTGAGACATCTCACTTCTGTTCCATCTTTGTTGGGAGTCGCACATGCAGTAAGTACTGCTAGCTTGTCAGTTGCAGAGCATGGGCATAGACAGTAAAATTAATGGACAAAGCGACGCCGTAGACTTCCCACAGAGACCAGTGAAGTCTATTAGAAGCACTTTTCTGGTGATGGCTGAGCGTTACTGCGCAGTCTCCAACTGAGAGAGACGACGTAAATGTGACGTGAGCAACGTGTCTGAAAGTTGGAAGTCTTCTGGTAGCTGTGCCAAGAGAAATCTCAATCTTTCTGAATCTTGCAGAGATGGAGAGCGTAGGTATATGTAAGGAGATAACATAGGCACAGGGTAATTATTGCTAACTAAAATGCTAGTTAACATTAGTAATTAATTAATTAATTAAACTTAAACAGCTAATGTAAGTCAAAACTGTCTGCGAGCTTCTCCTGACTATACGGTAATTTGTCTACTATGTGACAGAAAGTCGCGTGGTTATGACACAATTGTTAGCCTATTTTTACAAAAACATCTGCTACGGAGCCATAACGTGAGGTACAAGGTAATGGAGCCTTTTATACATTGTCGTGTTTCTTTAGAAATAAACAATGGACAAATAAAGTCTTTAAACGCTTCAGATGTAAAGTTATTCGCTGTCAAAGTGACACCAAAATGAATGGCAGTCAATGGAATGCTAACGGCAGGTGATGGCTTATTAGCATCAAAATGGCCCCATAGAAGGTACGCTTTGCGGAGGCTCGCTTACCCCCTTGAGTATGAGAGAGTGCCATGTTAGCACTAGGCGAGCATTATATCGTGTGTTACAAAGTGACACGTTTGTCACGGAAGTAAAGGCTGGACTACAATAGAGCTGTTTGGAGCAGTTTGTGAACAGTGTTTCCTGTTGGAGATGGTAAGTCCCTTTGGGGTGGACTTTGGGCTTTTTCACTTTGTAAACCTATAACATGCACAAAAAGATATATAACATAATAAAGGAAAGGGAAAAAGGCAAAAAGCATAATATGAACACTTTAAAACAAGGTTGATTTCATACAGACTCCTAGCTTCTACAGGAGCAGAAACTTTCGTTTCACAACCATGTAGCTCGTGGTCAGTCTACCTCAGATGGTTTAGACATTATGGCTGATAATCTAAATCCTTATGGAGAAAGGGACTGTTGACCGGAAGTTCTTATTCCCTACTCCGCGTTCCGGAAGCAGGAAGTGTGACATAGGCCTATTGTTTAGTTGAACTGGTCACAACCAGACTACATGTTTTAAATGCTGCAGATTTTAGTTTTTTTTGGAAAAGTGTCTTACTTACATTTTTGGTACCACCATCTTTCCGCTGTTTCTCTCTCTGTTCAAGAAGCTTTTTGGTCCATTCCTCTCTGGGAGGGAGCATCATGACCTCTGCTGAGCAGTACCTGTCTGAGGGGATCTGGCTCATGGGGGGGGGCAGGTTATTTGTGCCAGTGCTAACGCTAACACTGGAGGCCCAGTTGTTGGTCACCTGAGGGTCCGGTTCACCACTCAGGACTTTAGGCCACTTTGGCTTTGAGAACCACCTTTGGCTACCTCTGAGAGGGTCTCCAAAGACACTTGCTTTTTTACCCAAAGGCAGAGGAGGTGGTGGGGGCTTAAACTGGAACTCCAGCCTGGGTGGGGGACCTCCATAAAAGCTATGAAGAGAATCAGGGCCAGGTAGTGACTCTGAAAGGGAATGTGTGCTGGCACTGTTCTCTGGATTCAGGTTTTGGCCCTTCTTGGAGAGGTTTATTGGGGTGAGGTCTTCAGCCATGGGATAATCCCATGGACAGCTGGGGAGGTGGGCCCCAGGGTGGTTTCGGATTGCAGAAGGGAAATCCCTGTCCGCTTTCTCCTCAGGGGGCGACGCATTTCCAATTCCACTGTCCCCATTGCTGCTGGCGCTGCCTTGCTTGCCTGTGCTGTCGTTCTCCTTGGCTTGCTGCTGAGCCTCCATGTCCAGTTTGACGCGAAGCCTCTCCACAGCCTCCCCCATGTCACTGTACAGGACTGTGACAAAGTGAAGGACGTCTGGTGGAGTCTGGGGAAATTCCAGGCAGCCCAAGGCATCTGGATCTGGAGTGCAGTCGAAGCCAAAGCGTCCTGCAATGCCTACGTGGTCCTCGTGGTTTCCCAGCTCTGGGTCGATGAAGAAAACATGGCAGGAGGCCCGCAGAGGACCATCCTCTGGTACACGGCCATTGATTACATGTGCTGTAGTGACCAGGCATAAAAAACGAGGGTCTTCAGCACACACAGCCCCTAAAACCAGGTTCTCAGCAGGAAAGGCTGCCAAAACAGCTCCTGCGTCGTCACAAAGTCGGATGCAGTCAAACATGATCTTCATCATCACCAGAGTATGAGTATTCTGCTCTGTTCCCAACAATCGTATTCGCTCCCGAATGGCTTTTAAACAGTCCTCCTCCGATTCTGTAGTGTTTAAAATCAGCTCTGTGGAGCTCAGGTAGCCCACCACCAAGGTCATGTTTAACATACTCCAGTCTGAATTGGCTTCTTCTGTGTCTGTAAACACAGAGTCTGTGTCCCCCACTTTGGAAGTTTCCTCATTTTGCTGCTCAGCTAAAGAGTTCCACTGTTGTGACCATTGTGACATATCAGGCTCTGACACCGGCCTCTGTTTGTTGCTGATAGCATGATTTGAGTTAAAGGAGGAATTGCTTGAATCATATGAGATAGTGCGGAGAACACCTGCCTTTTGGAAAATACAATTTTTCTGGCCAATCCCAAATTTTGCATCATTAAGAATGGGGTTCCCCATGATTCGGCTTGCAGCATGCACCACCAACCGCAAGGGTCCTTTGCAGCTGCCAATCAACTGCACCACAGTCTCATGCAAAGCAGTGGACACGTCAGTTCCGTTGATGGCCATGATGTGATCCCCCTGTTTGAGTCCCACCAGGTCAGCAGGGCTTCCCTCCAGGATGCCACTCAACAGACATGGCCTCTGCCCTGAAATAGTAAATCCATATCCTGCCCGACCACGGATGACTTCCACACCCCTCAGCTCACCGACTGCATTTAAATCCAGACGCCTCCTTGCGCCCTCAGGCTGTCCCTGTATCCTCATCTTTGTTGTAGGGCGCTGTGAGATCCAGTGTGTGGGAACCGAAACACTTGCAAGTTGCCAACACTATTGTGTTGTTGTCATCCTACAGTTACACAAAGTGGGCAAAATCAGGAAGACAATTGAAAAGCAATTTGTTTTCCATACATGAAATTATACTACATAAGAACAGAATTATCACCAGATTATCACACAGAATTGCAGAATAATTCAGTTGTCAATCAGCTTTCACCGGAGACATGTTGCGGTGAAATACAAATATGAAGCATTATACTAGGGCTGCAACACTTATTTCATTATTGCTTAATCTGTCAAATTCTTTGCCAATGAATTAAGTATGGTCTTGTCAAAATAGTGAAAAACACCCATCACAGTTTCCTGATATTATGTCTAAACAGCAAAAGCTTTGAGAAAGCCATTTGAGACTAAATAAAGCAGGACATATTCACTTTTGAGAGGCTGTTACCAGCTAATTTAGGCTCTTCTGCTCCAAAACTGACCTTAACAATTAATCAATCATCAAAATTGTAGATAATTTCCTGGTGATCAACAAATTGATTAATCGACTAATTTTTTCAGCTCTACATTACACAGTTTAATCATGTTGTTATTATTTTATACTTAAATAATACTTATTTTTTGTTGAGACCATTTGATAAAAACAGAATTACAAATACACTTTATAATACATACTTTAAAGCAAACAAAAAATAAGAGGCGGGGTGTTTTTTTACTCCAACTAAAGTAAATTATAAATCAAATTAAACACTACTATCAATCTTATTTAAGCAATTATCTGTCAGAGATTAGACAGACATCTTTTATGCCCAAACACAGCTTGAAAAGTATCCACCCCTCCACCCACTCCCCCAAAACAGAATGCCAGCTGGCTCCCTACTCACCAACAACACTTTAATCACAACCAGACTCTTTAGTTTCGGTCAACCAATGTTTTTAAA
The DNA here is from genome assembly GCF_008315115.2 of Sander lucioperca. NCBI lineage: Eukaryota > Metazoa > Chordata > Actinopteri > Perciformes > Percidae > Sander > Sander lucioperca. Next base: position 14,421,790 of record NC_050189.1, read on the forward strand.
TGCTCCAGTACTCTACTAACCACACAAGTTAAACACTTTCATAACCGGAAACACCTGACGAAGACCTGTGGCTTATTTATTTTGTACCAGTTATTTAAAAAAAAAAATAGTTTAAATCATAGGTTTGAACCAATGTTACGCTCGCACTTAATTTATCTGAAACTATCACCACAACGAGGCTATGTGAGGAATAACTTTTTAAGTTACCTTTTCCAGGGGTAAAAAGTTCCACAAAAACTGCCAGCGATTACATTCACGCTACTACACGTCCAAACGTTTCCATTTTCACATTACACGTCCATTTTTTAATAATTCAAAGCAATTTTTCCCGGTTGTGATTCAGTAGTCCATATGGCAACGCTCGAGAGCACCACAACCGCCCTCCACTCATTCACCCGCGGCGGAGATCACAAAGCGTCTTTCATTGTAACCATGACAGCGTAACGTCTCTAGAACATGTGACGTCCCTTTCTGGCCAATCACCACGCCTGTCACATTCAATATTCAAACGATTGGAGCGACGCTATTGGCTAATATTGATGACAGTTGACGGTCTTTATTTTGCGCTTAAGTAAATCACATTAAACGCATAGAGTTTTTTTTTAAGTAAACAACGCCATTTAAATGTAGGAAAACTGGGATTGAAACCACTTTGTAAGATATATAATTATCCCGGAAACATGCCACGGTGGAACATGTTGCATTTTAAAACGAACAGCAAACACTCACGCATTTACAGATGCGTTCTAATAAAAACACAAGTTTATTATACATATATAAATGTAAGTCTTACCCATATGGTTTCGCTATTACTGCAGTATTCCTTAAACAATGTGCATGTAGATCGCCCCCTGGCTCTTCCACACTGGAGCAGCAGCACTTGACTGTGTGTCAATACCACTCGGGGCAAAGGGCTGCAACGGACATGGTTTTACTACACATGTTCAGCCTACACCTTTGCAGAAAAGAGGAAATGACTGACAGTCATTTGCTGAAAGATAAATAATTATAAATAGTCTACTGCTACTTGCCATGAAGCAATTGTTTAGTTTTTTTATGTAGTTTTTGATAACATCAAGATAACAGGTAGTAATATTTGGTTTACATCTCGAACAAACAGTATTGCTTTTTCATGAAGCAGTGACTTCCATGGAGTTTGTGTAGTGTTTGATGGAACTAACTTAATCCCCTCCACATCCTTTTAAAATAGACACAACGGCAAATGCCTTAACATTTGGCTCTTTCAGGCCTTACCTTCTGTGTATTTTGCCTTTCAATAATTCCTCTGCAGTAACAATTAAAAGACAATAAATAAGAGACTGTGTGTTGTTTTATTCAGCAGAAATGCAAATAAGAACAGGACATTTTTGCATGTTAAAGTAAAAGAAAAAGTTTTCTGTTTCTGTCTCGCAGTTTGCATTTCTATCTAATGCTAAAAGCACAATGCCACCTATGATTAAACTATATGTTATTGTTTGTCGGTAGTCAGTTCAATTAGTGTACAGGCAGAGAGCCAATCTGTGTGGTCACAGTGACGCACAATTTGAGAATGAGTCAATGGACTCAATATTTGTCTGATTTTTATTTATTAACTAAATAAGATTCACCTTGAAAGTTATCATCAGTTGAAAGCTGGAAGTACCTTCATTATAAGAAGCTCATGTATTGCGGTTTGTTTTCTGTACAGCCACATCAGTATTGTATAATGTATAATTAAGGTTATAAGCAATTCTGTCTCATACGTGGGATATGGTAGGCCAGCATGTTTTTGTCAATACTGGCTGTGCTGCTATTGAGCACAAAAAGGACATGAGGGCTGCAATTCGTGTTGGTTATGTTGCCATTTGTTGCCAGATTCCTTCCAATTACATCAATAACAGTAGGGATTATTGCCTCATCTTCTGGTTCATAATGCAAATTGTCCTGTTTTGGCATCAAACGTTGCAATTTGTAATTATCCTGGCACAGTGAAAAAATGAAGTGACAAAATAACTGTTTTTGCAAGCCTGTTGTTCCCTTAGTGACAGCTGATACAGCTATCCCTACAATGAAAGCTCACAATGGGGCCTGACGCACATTAGATGCTAAAATGCCAGCATATGTCATAATGGTCATTAATAATGGTAATCTTCCATTAATGATATTCAGGCTGATGACACCTTAAAAAACCGTAACAGTATATTTTTGTACCTCTATATGCCACCTCTGCACTATAGGAGCTACACTGTGACATAGGCTATGCAACACGATAAACCTTAAAAATGTTCCATGTCGAACTGAAATCCAAAATAAATATGCTTTATTCTTGCTTCAACATAGGTGAGGCAAGACCATAATCTCTCCCAGACAACTATAACTCTCACATGTCATGGCTTCACTGGATCTTTGACCCCACTCTGACTCCATGATGCTGACATGGCGGAGGGAGGCTGGATCATCTTCTCCAGAAGATTCATCATACGTTCCTGCAGCTGCAGACACTGGACCTGGAGGAGGTTCTGTTGGTGCATGACTCGACGGACCTCCCTGCATGTCTCCTCTATGGCCCGGCTCGACCTTTTTTGTTGCTGGAACATGGCCTGCATCACCCGCAGTTTCTTTCTCTTCATGGACAGGTGCTTGTTGGCATGTCTTTTTCTGGCTGAAGTAGGGTGAGAGCTGGAGAACAGAGAATGGGCCTTTTAGAGCAGGCAGTGACTTGTAATAGATCAGATCACCTCTGGGTGCAAGAGCTAATTGTTAGTCCTTCAATCTAATTGTTAGTTTACATCAGCAACCTCTCCCAAAGCCAGAATCATACAGTACCAAAAGTATTATAATTATTATAATGAAAAAGGCTTAATAAACTAATTGAATTGGTTGGGGTGCCCTAGTGGCTTGGCTGGTTGAGCGTGCGCCCCATGTACAGGGGCTTAGTCCTTGCTGCAGCGGTCCGGGTTCAAGTCCAACCTGCGGCCCTTTGCTGCATGTCGTTCCCCCTCTCTCCCCTTTTCCTGTCTTCATCTGTCCTACCAAATAAAGGTCAAAAATGCGAAAAATCTATCTATATCAAAAAAAATAATAATAATTGAATTGGCACTTGTATATAGAACCCAAAATGCAGTAACTGCATATTAAGTCAAAATATTAAGATCAGATGAACCAGATAGATATAAAGTATATGTTATGTCATATATGTACAGTATAATAAAAAAAACATTGTATAGAATTTAAAGCTACCAGCTACTAAACACAGCTAAACACTGAACCAAACAGTCAACTACACAGTTAAGCAAAAGCAAGAGAGCCAAAAGCTAAAGCTAGCTGAAGATATCCACGTCTAGGTAAATGTACTTACTTTCCCCCCAAGTATTCATTACTACAAAATACAATTAAACACCAAACCAAACAGTAAACTACTTCTGCTAAAAAGGTAACTATAGCCTAGCTTAGCAGAGTAACTGTCATCTTAGTTTTGGACCACCCTAACCAGCTCTATGACAACTGAGCAACTTGTGGGCTGAAAGCTGACCTTGAGTTTTTGCCAAATGTTTTACCTTTTGGCATTCTCTTCTTCAAAAATATATATTATCATTGACACAACATTAATATATTATTAATTTGAATGCATATCCTAAAAACATGTATTCTAGAAACTAATTTTGATTTCTTGACAATATCATTATTATTATTATTATTATTATTATTATTACTATTATTATACAACATGATCAAGTAAATTTAGACATTTAGTCAGCTGAAACTGAACAACTTTAGGTGGATTGCTTCCCTGACACAATAGAATATAAAGGTCAGTTTGTCAAACTGTTATTACCTTCATCAGTGACATACACACACCAACACAATATATGTCTCGTCTAGTTCCTTTTACCTGGAGCCCAGTGTGTGCTCACTGTCAGAGCTCAAAGAGTCCAGCTCTTGTTTTATCTCCATCTCATCTGAGGAGCCTGTGTACTCTGGCAGAAATCCCAGCATGCCCTCCTCTGACTGGGGCACCAGATTGTCTGTAGACTGGGAGGAAGTGGAGGGACCTGCAACAGAGGCCTGAAACTCCAAAGAGGTCACCCGCCCGTTCTCCAGCGGCTTGGAGAGGATCTTCTCAATGGCCTTATAATACGGCCAGTCCGGCGTCTCCCCACTTTCACCAGCTACAGTTTTCAGTCGCCTGTTGGATCAACAATAGATGTTTAAAGTCATGCAGCAACAGCTGGAGTTTGAAGTCATACCTGTAATTGGACATTTGGATCTGGTGCACTTGCCTGTACTGAAATGACATGTTGGTGATTTTCATCTTGATCTCCTCTTTGAAACGCTGCTCTCCAGTCAGCTGGAAAAACCTCTGGGACATCTTTTCGTAAACCTTGGCGTTCCTCTTGCTCATCTTCAGTTCGTTGTGGTGTTCCTCCCACACGTACAGGAGGGCTTTCATTTCACCGTCGGTCCAGTTCGGGGCCCGCCTGTGTTTCTCACTGTGACCTGCCATGAGGTAGCTGAAACCGTCCTCTGTTGCCATTTTTTAAATGCTTTCTCTTGGCCTGTGCTGGCTGGGTTTGCAGAAACAGGATCTTTAGTGGGTGAATTTGAAAGTCTTTTACTGTGCTAAGAGCTGTGATGAATCTGCAGTGAGGGAGTGATACATGCAAGCAGGCACACACACCGTCCTGCCTGTGCCCTTCCCCCTAGCCTAGCTGAAAGAGGACTCAAAATGGGGCCTAAGGCGGGAGAGGAATCCGGTTAAAAGCTTTTAGTGGTGTGTGATGTCACCGTGACATCAAGTTGCCTTGGTAACGGCGAAGGTGGTACTTTATTTTCCCTCCCTCTCCTCTAACCACTCCCATCCACCTCCATTCCCTTCCACACTGCTCCACTGGTAGCACAAAAAGCTTTTAGCTGAAAGGCAGCAGTGTGAGTGCATGAGATTGCTGACAGCTTTGAAATATGAGCCTCTGGGGAGAGAAAAAAAGGAGAGCTGAGGGTATGTTTCCCTGGCAACAAGGCAATGGATTTGGTCGTCAGCCAACACACTGCTCCATTTAAAAGCTTTTAATAATAGACAAATCATTTTGAGAAGGGGAGAGGGAGGATTAGCTTTATCTGGCATGATGTAGAAGAGAGAAAATATTTCCAGTCTGCAGTGTAGACCTAAAAGGCAAAAGCAAAAACCTTTCACTGAAAAACTGGGAAACACTGTGTTCGGGGGAAATAACAGGGGGGAGACACATCAGACAAAATGCAACATGTGGTGATCAACCATAGGCACCCCTGCAACCGAATACAAAATGCTGACTGCTCTGTAATCTGTAATCAGCTTTCTATTTGCAGCCTGGGGTTGTAGACAATGGACCCCTGCAGAAAGGGTTTCTCTGACCAGTTGGAGACCCCTCCCCCATTTAGTTCTCAGTAAGGGGCGGATCTTTGTCTACTCCCATCTCAAGCACCCTAATCTACCATATTCTGTGCATTTATTTCCCCTTGTCTCTTGCTCCCTTTCTTTCTACCTGCCTGTTACCACCTTTTTTAAAAAAAAGAATATTTAGTCCATCAAAACCACACTGTCTTTTACACAAATACACAGACAGTAAAAACCCAATCCCCTTTTCCATGGAGCATTTCACCTCCTGATTTGTCTTCCACTTATTTACTTTTGCCTCCCCAAAATGTGCAGATGTGGTAATGCACTAAAACACAAGCCCACCCTCACTTCATCTTCAAAGGTGCCATTAGTTGTTGTCAGTCCGGCTTAACTCAGTTCTGGCCTGATTAGACCCTTAACCCATCTGCTCCGCAGTAACCTGACAGGCGGCCGGTGCATTTTCATACTAAATTGGCCGCTTTGCCCAATCCATCACATCTGTCACTTAAGACAAACGTTTTAAGCTCCACCATTACAGAAGTTGAAGGGCAAATGAAAGTTGGTGTGAAAGGTTTTTTGTGTGTGATTGTTTTTCCACTGTTGCCTCCAGTGTGCATAAAGGACTGTGTCTCAAAAAGTAAATACATTTGATTGGTCTTTTGGGTATGGGTTCATATTTATCGCTTTACTGACTTCCTGAAGGTAACTTTTTTTTTTTTGCAGGGTTGTGATTGTTGCCTTTGGCTCAGAGTTAAGCAGGGTAGGTCTTTTTTTTCCACGTATTTCACATTGTCTTAAATAAGACATTAAGTGAGACTTAAATACATATGTTTAAATAAATAGTCACTGACATACTAACCCTTGCGTATTTCAACATCGTGACTAAATCCTCTTGCTGGGGACCACTATAATTGTGTTTAACTATCTCCGTACATTTTCTCATTCATTAAGGTGGAAGTAATCCAGACCACTAATCCAGGAGCCAGACTAATCTACAGATAAACTGGTTACGCGCCGCTCATTTCTTGAAGTAATGTGGGTGATCTATAAAATCACACAACATTGTATAATTTAACTAACTTGACAAGACTAACCAGGATCTATTTTCCAAGAGCCTTTTATAAATTTCACATAATGGAAGAAAATGTCTCTATAACACAGTAATCTTTGCAAAAAGTGAATGCGACCACTGTAGTTTTAAGATGGCCATGGCTATAATTCTTTATGGAAAGTACATAGAGGAACTGCACAGTGTTGCCATGATTTGATAGAACACATGATTTTATCTTTCTGAAAATATACAGTAGGTAATCTTCAATACAAGCAGTGGAAATATATGATCTCAGTGTGTTACTGCAGGATGACAAATTCAAATAACCGAGTATAACATAGAACAGTGAACACACAAGAAAAAATATGTCTTCTCTAATTTTTCAATTTAATAGTCCCGCTGCACTTTACTGTATGCAAGTTGCTTGTATTTCATATATCCTGTGCTGCATACTGTAACTAATACCTGCATTCATTGTCATCAGTTTATTTAATCTTTCCATGAATATTTATACAAAGGCTTAAATCAAATGAAAATGTGGTTTCACAGCAAAACTGCAATAGCTGAACAGACAATGACTAAAACACTAAACCCATAGGGATGAGGTGAACCAGCTTTAAAAAAAAAAAACTTTTAGTCTGGTATGACCAGTAGTGTTTGGTGGCTAATGTTAGAAGACGTTAGCAAATGGATTCTTCTCTACTTGTGCTACTGTTAAACAATGTTTTAGCATTTACTATGATCTTGTATTTGCCACTGGTGGCCACAGTGTCTGCTGTTTATCAAAAGTTACATAGTCTTACTTTAAAGTAATAAAGGCTGGCACATTTATGGACTTAAAGAAACATCACATAATCAACCTTACATAAAATGAAGGAGTAAAGTGGCATAAAGTTCTGTTATCTCATTGAACCTTAGAAAAATGTTTAATGCAAATTTGTGCACATAAAACACATACATACAGTACAGTGCATACATAAAGTATTATAAAGTATAAATGCTTTTAATGTTGGCCTACATCAGTATGTCAACACATACCGTACACGTACCTCATAATACACCAGTCCACAACGGACTAAATGCAAACTGACTTGACCATTTTGGATCCAGAGATAATCTTCTGCACCTGCTCATGACAAAAACGTAATGTGACAAAAACAATTGGTGAGCACATTTTGTAGTGTGATTAGAGCATTTGAGGCTGGTGTGTGTATCCTACACAATTATACAGTAGATATAAGCTGTCTGGTTCTTTTTGATACTAAGTAGAAAGCTCTGTGCAAGTCTGAGCTCAAGCAGGAGGTCCAATCCTAGCTTTTTGGGAATCTACTCCTCCAGGGGGGAATGGTGTAATCCATAGTAGCTTTTCCTCTATCAGTCCTTAACATTAACGCAGATACAAGAAGACATAGAAAGCTATTAAATGCACCCATGCTCTGAGGGCAGAACAATTAAGGAATGTCAGTTTCTGAACCTATCAAATACAAAATACTGAAAATGATTTTTTTTTTTTAAAGAAAGGGGGCTGGTATATGGCATATAAAGTGTCAGGCAAACTCTGGTACACCAGCAGTTCATCTTAACTTCACCCCACATCTCAGTCACGCCACACCCATAAACAATGCAAAGAAACACCATATAAAACAAAATTAAATTATAAAAAAACATGATAGAATGGAATCAATATCATATAATATATCAAGTATTCATAATTTACAACAATACAATTGAATAAAAATCAAACCTAAAAAGGAATGTAGTTCTGGAAAAGTACCACTAGAGGTCAGCAAATATTCATGCTCAGATATCCAGTTATACACTTGAAATATTTATCTGCAGTGACAAGTTCCTTCTGCTTGTGGACTAACACTTGACAAAACGTACAGACCTCCACTTCTTTTCTCCAGTTTAACCTCCTTTTAGTTCCACATAGCAGCAGCAGTAGTAGGCGTGGTAAACACTTCAATTCAGCAAAATTCACTTAATTACATTCTTGATATGAAGTCTCACAGTATAGATTTTTTAAATTTTTTTTTAAATCTAACACTTACTTGTATGTGCACAGTGGTCTCAAATGTCTCACTGAATATCATATGCGATCTTGACACTGCATCTGGAGAAAAACATTATTTCCCACGTATCGAAACTGACTCATGCAGTCATAGAAGACATTTTATTCTCAGCAAAGAGTTTTGCTTTTAGAAGTTGTTTTCCATCTCTGGTGGTTAAAGTTGTTTCAATACATTTTTTTAATCAGACTTTGAAAATAATTCCTCTGTCCAGCTTTGGATCCCTTCCCAGGATTGTGTGTGAATGTCTCCGTTCAGTCTCTCGGTAGGCACTCCTCCTCGGTGATGCCCTGAGCCTTGAGCTCCTCCAGAACGTTGTCCAAGTGGCCGGGGTCGGGGTAGCCGTGGCCCGTCAGGTTGGAGCCGAACTCCGTCTTGTGGTGCACCTCGTTCCAGATGACTGTATCTGACTCGCCTGTGGTGCTGGATGTACCCACAGAGAAAATGAGCCGGCGGTCCCACGCTACCAGTAGAAGCCTCAGAACCTGGACGAAGAGATGAAGAAAGAAAAGATGACGCTTTATCCAGTCACATTAACTTCAAACCATACAGGAAGTTCGACAATAGAGAAAAGTTCTCATTTACCTTGCGTCCCTTCTCGCTGTCAGGGAGGTAGCAGTGCCTGGGGAACCCGCGGGCAGTGAAGGGTTTGCCTGGATTTGGGTGCTCTGGGCCCTAAACAGCAAGTCAGCAATTACATTATCCAAGCAAAACCAATAACGCTTCCTGTATTCATCATTTAGAAGCTAGTGTCATGTAAGCATGGGTGAGACTTTACCTGAATGCCAGGAGGGATGTTATAAATTATCCGGATGGTTTTGCAGTCCGGATGGCCGGGTAGCGAGTGGGGGATGACATGGTACTCCATCTTGCCCGGGGGCTGGTTGCCGGTTTTGACTCCGTAGATGGTCTTGCAGGTGGGACACTGCAGGCTACCGTCCTTGTTGCCATTGTTGTACATAGCAACAAGGCATTGGAGGTGGTACTGGTGACCACACTGTGCCAGGCGGCCCACGGACTCGGCTCGGGAGATGCCACCCACGCCTGGGCCTTTGTAGCCCGATGGTCCGGCCAGGGCCTCCATGCAGATGGTGCAGTCCTGAGTACGAAACAAGTACGAAGGATGTTGTTTAGCCATTGAAAACAGGTGTTTTCAAAAGAATGAAATCAAAATAATCATAAAGCAGAACACACCTCCTCTGGGGGATTGCGGACTTTCTGAAGGTACCTCTTCACCACCTCCTCAGGGGTCTTCCCTACGTGACGGAACACAAAGTATGATGATATGTTTAAGACCAAAATGCAGGTGACTGCATATGGGGGAAAAACATGAAGCAGAAGTTATCATCAAACCCACCTTTACGAGCCTGTTTCTTTGTGGTCTTGCGACAGCAGTGGCCCAGACCGGAGACGGGCTTGATGTCACTCTTGCTGACCGGTGGAGGATGAAGCACCAACTTGGGAGGGCGGGTCAGGCAGACAGGAAGTCCTGCTGCGCTCATCAGGATGCCTGTAATGCCTGGATACAGCCAGCAGAGGGGGGGGTGTTAGACACTGTATTTGAGATTTACTCAGCGCGTGATGAGCTCTTTATCCAGGGAATTATCTATTAACCATACTCATAAGGTATGGTCAGTGGAATAAGTCTAGTCATGTAAAAAATGATAACTGTGGTGTCTGTACGGAAGTACATCAGTGCCACTTAAACATTTATTTAAAGAGCTGTAAAGTACAACAAACCTTAACAAACAAGATGCCTCTTCAAAGTCTTAAAAGCTGAATTTTAGACCTATTTTAGAGAAAGTACTTCTGATCGATTTAAAGATAATGAGAAATAATGTACCTGCCAGCGCAGGGTGTACAGGGCTTGATCCATTCAGGTTCTTCACTGGAACAGTTGGCACTCTGAAACACAAGAAAATAATTAAATATGAATCTACAGATTGCTGACATACTAAAAGCAGACATGCAACTTGTCCGGTCACCTCAGCCCAGATTCATGGCGTCAGAATCTGATGAGTCACAAGTAAACAGGTGGAGTGACAGGCAGCATATGCTAGCTTCTTGTTCACCTCAGTCAGCAGGATAAGGAGCTTTTGCCGAGTTATGTAGAGAAACAAACAGGCGTTGCTCATCACAACTTGACTTACTGTCCTATAATTGCCAGCTAGGACTTCCTGCTACGTAAGACTTAAGATTAGGATGTGTATGGCAGCATTAAACAAGGCAAATTAAAGCAAACCAGATATTTTGCTATTTGCTATCTTTGTGTACAACTATACTAGAAAGAAAATAGTTCCTACATGAAACTGCTGCCAACCAGATCTGTGGATTATCCAAAGTGTCAGTCCCTCTAAATCTGTTGATTAAAATATTTAAGACAGTAGTAAACTTTCCCTTATTTTAATGAAATGTCAAACCATCCTTAACCACTGCTGTACTATATCTCCGCTCATTAACAGGTAAAACAGGTGTGTACTTACGGACTGCCAATTCTGATAATAGTCATTTTTCCTGCTTGAAAGCACCAAAGACAAACTCAAGATATTGCCGCAATAATTTCCACTTGTCGCTTCAGTTGACTTGCTCTGGCACTCGTCTGTCCCTGTCTCTCACTTCCTATGGTTGTATGCCAGTGTCACGTCTCCTTCCTCCTTTTATAGGGCTAATCCACCTGTTTCTATCTGTTGACTAAACTCTAGGGCAGAGATCCGTCACAGGAGGGATTACCTGTCAGTTACCACGTCACACTGGCTGCCATAAGGCTGACAGACACGAGCACATACGACTCGTTGACGTAGCCTACTAACACACTGCCACTGCCAAGAGATACATTTCAACTGCCTTGTGTTAATTTGCCTTGTGTACAATTGCCTTTGTTGATTGACCAATAAAGCATCTTTCCCGTCTCTTTCTTTCTTTCTTTCTCTTACACCTGCTATCATAAAATCCTAACCTTGGATTTGGCCAGGGTTATTTCAAAACTTTGCTGTGCTATGTGATCACTTTGACTGTAACTGTAATGTTTGCATTACAACCTACAGTCCCTATAGATTTATTTAGAATGTGCACCATGCTAACAACAAAGAAGGCTTTCATATTGCCACCCACAAGCACTAATCGGGGGAAAGAAATGTCTAAACAGATGCTTTTTATCATTCAAATGGCCAGCTACACTTATGTGTTTTGGGCCTTTGCTACTCGACTACCTAGTAAAGGTATTTGTATCTGTTTCTCTTTCATCTATTTAGTTAATTCATTTTTTCCATGAGGACTACCCACCCTCATGCCTTTTATTCTATGTTTTTGGTCATTCTTCTTCTTTTATGTATGTGTGTTTTAAATATTTTGTCTTACTGTTACTTTATTCTTGCCATTTAGTCTTTCCTCTTGATTTGTGAAATGGGAAAAAATAAAATATATTTTAAAACTGCGCATACATCATTATTAAAAAAAAAAAATCCTTCCCTAAAAATAATTTACTGTCTTTCTCCCCCTACAGTATTGATTACAGTTCATTTAGTATGTATTTTAAAACCTTCAAAACAAGTTTGTTTGTATTTCTACTTAATGCATCTATCTTTTTGTGAGTATTTTTCTCATATTATATAAAGCACACTGTACTACTATTATATATATTTTATACTTTACCATAGATTATGTCTATAACTAAAACCTCTAATTGATATGATGACTAGCAGGGTGCTTTTGATTTTTTTAACCCAATTAAATTCAAAGCAGAGGGTGCGTGATGTCAGATAATGCTCTTTTACAACCCAAAGGAAGCAATACCTGAAAAAAAGAAGAAATCTCCTTTTGAAATATTAAATAAAATGATCTGTCCAGCTATTATTTGACAGTTGATCAGTTATCATATATAGAAAATCTCATTTTACCGAACTTGTTCTTAGGGTAACAATAAGGTAACATAGGCATGTAGATTGAAGTGTAGGCTTTAAGGTTGAATGTTTTGTTCTGGTATAAACAAAAACAGTAACACATTTCTGCACAGTGTTTTCACTAGCGGGAAGAGTCCTTATAAATGATGCAACCATGACACAGAACAATTTACAGTCTGTTCCTTTACCTGACAATATGCTTACACTCTACTCTGTTACTATATTTGCTTGTTTGCCAACAAAGTGTCTAAGCTGTACTGTCAGCTTCCTGTGTGTGTGCCATACATGACTCACAAAGTCACAAAAACATGCTGGCTGACTGACATTGAGGCAGAGAAAGGATGGGAAACAAGAGTCAGTTCGTCCTGTTTCTTTAATCCCAGCTAATCTAGTGGCATTAGAGCAGCCGCCATCTGGACCGCTGGATGATAGAAACATACAAGATGCAGCATATTGCGCCACACACACACACACACACACACACACACACACACACACACACACACACACACACACACACACACACACACACACACACACACACACACACACACACACACACACGTGTAGGTTTTGTGTCAGTGACAGACAGAAATCAAACCCAGGGACCCAGCGCAGTGAGAGGAGAAAGTATCACAGCAGGTGTGTGGACTATAGGCCCTGACACACCAACGACGCCGTCGGACAGTCTGGCGAGGTCATACTGCTAAAACATAATGTCAACTGATGAAGAAATGCTTCGAAATGTCAATAATCCACTTTTTCCCCCAATTGTTTTCTTCTTTAAGTGGCTCAAAACAAAAATGTAAGCCTAATTACCCACATGTACTTCCATGATTGAACTCTACCACTGGGTAGAGCTTTAGGGAGGTGTTCTCTCCACTGCTCCAGTACCCATGTGGTGCACTTATGAATTTGGGGATAAAGCAATAAAATGAGGACAGCAGGAGCACTAAGTGGAGCTTAGACACATAGAAGGAGAGAAGATGAGCGAGCTGTGGAGTGAGCAAGAATCAGAGGCTGATGGGATCAGAGAGACTCTTGATCTGGGACGTTGGCTGTTTTAGCAGCAGGTGCTCTCACCTGATGGGTTGAAAGAATGGGTCAGTCACACAGCTCACCTGACAAATATGCAGATTACTGAAGCATGAATATTAAGCCTGTGGTATTTGGTATTAATCTGAAGCTTAGCTGGATTGCTAATGCCAGGATCCAGAAAGCTGGGGTTCTCTGCTGGGGCGATGTTGGGTTTGCTAACATGGAAATTCTCCACAGCATGTGGTCATTTTTCAATGTTTGATCACAGTACAAGAAGTTGCATGCAGACCTGCTATCAAACACAAATAAAATGACTGCATGTGTTTGACCAATGTGGGAATTTCTTGCATGTTATATTTGAAGCAACTGCATAACAACAATCTAGAGCACCCCAGAAACATCTCTTTCAATGAGACTTAATGATTGGGAGGGAAATGTTACAAAAAGATAGGCTATTTAATTGGAATCTGGTAAAATGTAGATGCTAAAAATGTGTAGCATGCTCACAACAAGGCGCTAAAACAGAAAAAGGAATGATAAAATAGGAACAGCAGTGCTCTTGGTCCGAAAGTCTTCTCGGAACCTCTTTACTACACTGACAACATATGTATATTGCTAACCAGCGCCCTCTGGCTATGGGACCTGGATACTTCCATCATTCATTAACACTGATGCTAACAAATGTTGTGAATCTTTAGACATGTTTGAGGACGTCCATAAATACTTTGAATAATAATCTAGTCTGATATTCTACGAAAAAGTTAAATAACTAGTAAAAAATCTTAAAATAAAACCTACTCCTTCTCTCCCAATACAAAGTCCATAATCTAGAAATATTACTACAAACAAGATGTCTCCTACTTCATAGTAAAGTTCATTCTCAGATTATTTTGTGCACTGGAGGCTTCAAGTTTCCACATCACACTTCTCGTTCCCTACACGTCTGAAACTTAGATTTAAAGTGAGCACAGACAAAATGTGTTGCTTCTGTCACCAAACATTTAACCTAATTTCCCAGTGAATAACATCTGCCAGTATAACTGGTGACACAGCTAGCAGCACTTTTATTAGCACTGTGTCTAGAATGAAGATACACCCCTCCACATACTGTGATTAAAGGCCCATAAGAAGACATCTGAAAACTTCTCAAATTTTTTTTTGTTGTGATTGTGCTCAAACTCAAAGAGAAATCTGAGGACAAGAAGACCACTGATGGAAATATCAATCATTCCATAACGATGGGGGCATCCCAGATGTTACAGACCCGTTCCAGATGTAGTTTGCTAAGTAAAACCCACAGCGTGCCTTTTTTACAATCAGCCCATGTTTCATATTTTCAAAGTTATCCAGACATCAGTTAACCTGCTTTGTGAAACAAGCCCCTGGTTGCCACGGTTAACAAAGCCAAGTGCTTACACACACATAACCATAAAGTATTTTCCAGACTTTTCTGATTTTTTGAGGCCCCCGAGCGAAAAATTGTTTGCATGAAAAATATACAAATTATGTAAATGTATGTGTGTGTGTGTGTGTGTGTGTGTGTGTGTAAAATAAATCCATCATTAAGGGGTTGCATGATAAATGTCTGGAATGTGAAACACTTGTGAGAGCTCAGCTTGTTCAATGTGAATGCTTTTCATTGTATTTCCATTGAAATGAACAAGCCCGATGGACTTTGTCACAAAGATTAAAGGCTCATGAATGCTAATGAGCGCTGATGTCAGACACTGTGTAATGAGGGTTCAAACTAATTATAATGTCCTGTCTAAATTGATTGTCTTATAAATCCTGTTCAGTTGGTCTCATTTAGTTTCATACAGTATATTGATAAGGGATGTAGTCTCTGTGAAGATGTCATTTGAATGCCACAAACATTAAGTGACCATTAAAATGTCCTAAACTAGCTGGCATTCAAACTGCCCACTGCTTATATACTTTTTATAATATCATTTTACAATTTGTCCATCTTTTCCGTGTTTTGTCTGTCAACATGTGTTTATACATATGTTTGTATTCTTATATTATGTAAGTTGTCTTTTTAGCCTTAATGCTCACCAGCTTGTCACTAACTGTTTGGTGCTGGGCAGGTAGCTGACAGTGGATTTTGTTTGGTGTTGCACTGAAAGCAGCTGTCTGCTGCTGCTAGTGGGTGATAATTCTCAATTTGACCGACCCTTTTTATGTTGCACATAGTCATTTGATCCACTGTTAATATGACAATATTGATTATTGCAGCTTTAAGCTTCAAGCTAATCATTTAACCAATTCAGTATTGCATTTACAGTCAATGAGCACTACACCCTGTTTTTTTCATTTACATAAATATAAAAGCCTTTTTAAATAGTTGTGTGGAAGAAGATTTTAATGTGGGACTAAACTGAAACTGTGTACTAAGTAACAATTTTGAATTCTTTGGATGGGTGGTTTTTGTAGGAATGTAAAGCTTGCTTTAATATGCTCCATTGGAAATCCATACACATTACATTTCATACATACATTTCCAGCAGGTTTCTTACATTTTCTTGGATGATAGAACCCTTTTGACTGTAAATGAATATTTTGAGCGAACTCATATACATACAGTGGTTGTGTACTCACCCAGAGGCGATAAGGGCACGTGACTGAGCCATGGCGATACGCTGCAGTGCAGGTCGGCTCAGCCCTGCTAGGCTGGACCGGGGTGGCAGAGGGGCTGCGCAGGCAGCAGCACCAGATGAAGACACTGGACCAAGGACGCGGGCAGAAGGCGAGGGCGTGCAGGTGGAGGCGGCTGTGGAGATGATAGGTGGGCCTGGAGCGGGCACTGTAGGCGCAGAACAGGAAGCAGAGAGGGAGGACGAGGTGGAGGGGTGAGGGGGAGAGGTGGCAGCAGATGAGAGTGTGCTGGAGGGTGGAGGAGGAGGTGGTGGGGGAGGGGGAGGAGGGAGAGGTGGAGGAGGGGGACGGGTGGAGGAAATGGACAAGGCGGCGGTGGCTGAGCCAAGGAGGGAAAGTGAGTGGGTGAAGCCTCCTCCATAACCAAAGCTGGCACTGCCAACACCACTACCACCGACGATTCCAACACCTCCTGCACCACCCATACCACCTAGACTAAAGCCACCTGTCGCCCCAACTATGGACGTCCTGTGGGGGGAAAATGACCGTGACAGGGAAGGAGGTCGAGGGAGGGTTAGTGAGTACGACCCTCCTGGGACAGGGTAACTGCTGATTTTGGGACTAGGTGGTTTGGTCTGTGGCGGTCGTCGACCTAGAGTGTGAGCAGACATGGCGCCTGCTTTGACACTTAGCACCAACATACACTGCTGACAGGCGCAGGGCTGTCCCAAGGAGGTGATGGATGAGGCAGGGAGTGCCCCACTGGGATATGCGCTGCCGTTTCCAGTCCCACTGCTGCTCATCCGCATCCCCATGCCCACTCCAGATACATCCACACCAAGCAGTCCTCCATGGCTGGGCATGGACATGGGCCCCCAGGCGTGGTGGGATTTGGGCAGGGGCCCGGACACCAGCGGGTAAGCCAGGTCGGAGCGGCGCTGGATGCGGCGGCAGCGCTGTGTCTGCCCGTTGATTTGGGTCATGCTTTCAAAGTCAATAAGGTAGCAGAAACCCAGCGGCGCCAGGTCAAGCCAGGGCTGCTGACGATCGCGTGCTGCCTGGATTGCGATGCCCACCTCCGTGTCGTAGGCCGTCCAACTGCCAGTGTCGTTCTCCCACTCCCACAACCAGCCCTGGCCTGGCGCTGAGGTGGGGTCGTAGAAGCTACGTCGTACCGGTCGAAGGGTACCTAAGGCAGTAATTAGGAGGTCAGAAAAATGCAAAAGATTCATGCACAGTATTACAATTTGAAAAAGGTGCAACAACTGCTAGTAATACAGTCATATTGCATTTGGATTATTACCATGAATAGCACTTTGGACAGATTTACTGCTTGATTTTTACATGTGCAAGACTTCTACTGTAACTATAAAGTCTGATCATCTTTCTCTTTTAAGCCTGAACTACTATCATGACACTTGGTGGCTGCAATAGGAGGTAAGTGGCTGACTGTCGTATTTACTGTGGACAAGTAGATTGCAACCTTAACAAATTCAACATGTCTGTGTTTGCTTGCTAAGAATTTGGGCAAACAGGTTGCCCCTGGAAACAGCACACGGTGTTCTGAATTCTGATTGGCTGGCAGCCTTGATCCGACCCAAAGCTGGCTGTGTTTGCTTTCCCAGGGTGTCCAGAGAAACTCTACAGAGTTCTTATACTGTAAAGCATTCACATATCAAACCCTGTGTCTGAAACACAAAGGGGTGCAAAGATTTCTCAAAGATGAGTGAGCTTGAATCTAGAAGTGAGAGATGAAACCTTTTTGGGATCACAAGGCAGTTTTGTCAGAACTGTAAAATGCACTTCATGTACTTTTTACAGTATACTGTAAAATTAAACATTTGAAATACATGTAGGATCAAACATATATCAAAACATTTCCGAAGTAAAGAACAAAAATAATCTCATATATGACACAACTCATATAGAAACAGTTTGAATGTGTACCATACAGTGTGTGTGTGTGTGTGTGTGTGTGTGTGTGTGTGTGTGGTACAGTAGGCCTAGACATTTAACAAGACAACAAGGGAGTTCATTCATTAGATCTGCTCCCATCAACCTCATTTTAACAATGACCTCAGACTCCTGAACACCCCCCCCCCCTTCCTCCTCACTATCTAATATTTAGACAGCACCCCTATTTCAGTTTCTGCTGGATTTGGAAAACAAACTTCACAAAGGTTTTTGTCAGCCAATGTTGAGAGGGGGGGTGGGGGGGTGTTGGGTTCTCTGCCAAAGTTAGACATCTGACAACTGACAATTCCTGGCTTTGTCTTACTGCTCTGCTTGCCTCTCTTTCATGAAGCTTTAACTTGTGAAGGATGGTGTCTTATGCCCATATTCTGCTATAAAAGGCAATGGTGCTGATGACAGTGTTTGCAGTAAAAAATAAAATGAATCTGTGGCTATGACTGGACACTTCAGCTGTGGCCTAGGTGCCACATGCAAACACACAAAGGTCCAACTTCACCACTGACACCTTTTAAAATCACACACACACACACACACACACACACACACACACACACACACACACACACACACACACACACACACACACACACACACACACACACACAGCATCTCTCCCTGTCATTTAAATATAATGTAGGCTAACATAATACAGGAAAGGTGTAAAATATGGGAAACAAGATTTACGGATCCACAATAAAAATAATAGCACTGATGTCATTGCTGGAGAAATAAGAAGCCACTTTGCAGCAAAACACTTCCACAGGGCATCAACTTCTGGAGCAGAATCAACATAAGGGCTTGCAAAGATAAAGTAGACACATGAGCAATAAAAAGGCCTCCATCAGGCCCGGCTACACCGTATACACCCTCCGCCCTGTGTCTCTCTCCTCTCTGCTTCTCACCTGTGTCTTGTCGGAACTGGTGCATGGAATGCAAATCGATGATGTAGGGCGAGAGGCGAGAGTCCACCTGGCCGAGGACAACACTACCACACCGCGGGTCGCTCCGGATGACTGCCTCGATGTGATGACAGACAGCCGGGCTGTAGGGCCGCCAGCGTCCGTGCTCGTTCAGCCATTCCCATACAACTACAGCGGATGCTAGTAACATCCTACTCCTGCAAAGGTGAAAAAATACAACTGACAATAGGGTGGCATAAATAAAACCGAAACCGCGGGGATGGTGGGCATTTAAAGACACCCTGCTGCTGCTCCGCCGTGCATCCCTGCGCACAGCGGCGCTGCATCCATCTTGGGCAGTTTGCAACCCAGATGTGTTTCCTATCTGTGCATATAAATATATATATTTGGCATGACACTACATGCAAACTGTACCTTCCATGTTTGTAGTTTCGGTTATGCAGCAATTAGTAGGTCCTTTTATCACACGACGAGGCTACAGAGAGTTTCAGGGCGCAAAAGCCTTGCAGGATGGTTGCATTTTACTCCCTATGCAGATGAGTGACGTCTACTGAAATCACAATCAAGTTAGGGTGAGAGGAGAAAATGCAACTTGGATGCTCACGGTGGTGCGGCACTCTTAAAGTAGGTTACTGTGACAGACTGGCTCTTATTGTTGCAATGCAAGGTTGCTCTTTTCTTCTTCTTTTTTTTTTTTTTTTTTTTTAACCAAATCTGTGCTATCTGTTAGGGAAGATCAGATTCCTGAAAGCAAATAATATTTACCGGGTTAGATTGTCTCCAGTTAAATTACTGCTTTGTAGAACAGTTTGGATGCTTTAATGTTCCATCTGTCACTGTGAGAATGTCTTCAGTCTTGAGGTACAATCCCGGATTTCTGGTTACATAATTGCTTTGATGCTGTGTCACTACAGTTATGTTTACTTTAAATCGGGCTTAGTCTACTTATTGGTTCATAATGTCTCGATCGAGTGGATCTCACACTAAAGATAATTTGGCCGGTGAAAAATACGTTTGACATTCGCGTGTGTGAACCTTTTATATATATATGTCAATGGTGTGAACACTCCCACACTCACGCTCTTTGAAGACCTCTCACATCCAATCCCATTTGAGCAAGTGTTCCGTCTGGCCAATCACGAATTTCCTTCTGTGATCATCTCACACGCTCTTTGTTAACTGTATCGCTAGAATAAATTGTATTTCGAAATGTTTTTATATTCATTTCTTCGCAGCTTTACATAGTTTTCTATCTTGTTACATGTTTTATAGTCCGATATCTAAAAAGCGTGGAGATGCCGGGGATTGAACCCGGGACCTCATACATGCGAAGCATGCGCTCTACCACTGAGCTACATCCCCATTGGTCAACGGAAGTACAACAACTTATTTTGAATGTTCTTCCGTCATCGAGGTTGATCATGTCATGTATCATGCATGTCTCAACAAAGAAGTCAATACCAACGAGAAAAAGTTTCTTCTTTTTTTTATTAATTTTTTTTTACAGTGTACAACGTCTCAAAAAAAAAACCGTTCATGAACTGCCTTTCAATACAATATATTCATTAAACATGTAGCCTATGTCAATGGTTTTGAGTTAGAAACTTTATTGTAGTTTCATTTCATGGTATCATAATTACATCCTTTAACAGCTATATATAGAGCTTAATGTCATAGTTTTGCAGTACATTCAACATAATGATTTCTACTGATCTACTTTTACTACACATTACGCAAGGTAGGCTAACTAACAGTAGCCTACCTTAACTAACTTGAGGAAAGTTTGACTCATCATCAGTTCACATTTGAGAAGCTGGAACCTTTTACATTTTGTTTTCTTTGCTTAAAAATGACTTAACTTTTCTGGGGATCGAACAATCATTCAATCGACTAATTGTTTTGACATTAAGAACAATACAAAAACAGTCAAATCTGTCTTGTTTATCTGTTTTGAAGTTTCATGTAAATTAGACAAACACATTTAAAGCAGTAAAAAAACATATGCCACAGTCCACAATATACAGCATGAAATACGCTGACACAGTAATAAAACATTTAATTTGACCAGTTTTACTGATATGGGTTTACTTTAGGTAAGGTAAACTCTTACACAAACATTCAAAATCCAATCCAGTGTAGGCTACTCCTGCATATTTACAACGACTTCATTCATCAATCACCTTTTTTAACAGGAAGTGGAATTAAGACCAGAGCCATAGCTACCATTGAGGACAAATGTTTTTTAGTGAGAATTAATGAGGTTTTAGCAACCTGCAAATGGAAACTTGTTTGTTTTATAGGGTGGCTCCGGTACTTTTAGGCCAACACAGTGTAGAACAGCATTTACACATTTATGTTGGGAAATAAAATTTACAGAAAAACATATTTTAACAGCTAATTAGGGAATTTGGACTCATGACTCATTAATGTTTCTTTTTAAATTCTGTTTTCACAGTGCAGTCATATCACTGTCCTTGCCCTCACCTCCCTCTTCCTCAGACCAGATGGCACTACCAGAGAATGGCTTTAGATCTATCAACAGTCCAGCCCCTCCACTTGCTTCACCTTTACCTTCCTCATCTCCCACTTTCTCCTCTGTGTCTCCCTTTGCCTCTTCCTGATCTGTTGGCCTGGCTTGCCCCCCTGCCTCCGAACCCTCCAGACTTGAGTTATCATCTGAAGTGTCACCTCCTTTTCCAGACTTCTCCTCCTCCTCCTGGTCATCTCCCTCGCTGTAACTCCCCTGGCTACCACCCTCATCCGACTGTACAGCCTCAAATCGGACTTCCTGCATTTCCTCTTCATCCTCCCCGGAATCACTTTGAGGCCACAGCTGGACTCCGAAACGTGTCCCTAGAGCTAAAGCTGTACCTCTCACCCGGTCCCTGATCCCTCCTTCCTTATACACCAAGCGGCGCACAGTATATTCTCCATTGGCCTCCCTGTTCAACTTCTTGTACAAGAAGATCAACAATGAAATTAAGCCGATTAGGCAGAAAAAAAGGATCAGCACAGTCTGATTGGAGGGTGCCATGCCGGTGTTCTCAGGGTCAGTCATGCCTGAAGTGAAAAGAGAGAAAAGGGGTTAGGATGGTCCCATCCACTGTGGATGGACTCCAAAAACAACAAATATATCCCAAAGTGGATCATCCACATTGGGATTTATTTGTTATTTTTGGAGTCTATTCAGTGGCACTGTCTCTTGAAGAAATAGTTTGCCATTTATGCTTGGCGTTCAAGTGGTTACGTTGTGAGAACGCCGCTGCTAAGAAACGGCAACATGGTCACTTGTCATTCTTTGCTTTTTTTCCAAGAAATGTAGACTCACGTTGTATTTCAACTCCATGCAGAGGAACAAGAAATTAGAAGACAAAGGTGACATCTTTTTGTATAAATTAACAGTTACTTAGTAGCTATACTCTATAAGACTAAAATTACAATATATTGAATAACCATCCACCGAAAAATTTACTTCCATGGCCTCAGCCATTTCTGAAAACACAACTCGTTAACTTGGAGGTTGTGAATACAACAAGAGGGGGGTATTCATATGGACTCTTGAACTCTTGAACACGCTAAACACGAGCCTAAAGGCAGCATATGTAGCCAAAGTAGCTGGTTAGCTTAGCTTAGCATAAAGACTGGAAACGGAGAAACGACTAGCCTAGCTCTGTCCAAAGGCTCCAGGCTCAGTAAAAAATATTCTAACACATAACCACCCGTAAAACTCCAAATTTTTGTTTTTAAACTTGAACAGACTTGCTGTTTACCTGTTTCCAGTCTTAATGCTAAGCTAGGCTGGCTGGATGCTCTTGATATTTACACTATTTTATACAGTGAGTATATATATATATATATATATATATATATATATATATATATATATATATGTATGTATATATATATATATATATATATATATATATATATATATATATATATATATATATACCGTACAGACATGAGAGTGGTATCAAGCCTCTCATCTAGCATAAAAGTGAATAAGTGTATTTTCTTACAGGTCATATGATTTTTTTAAAATAGAGTAGCCCTTTTATTAGATGATTCCAGCAAATAAATCCACATTTTACTGGAGGCATCATAAAACAGGTTGACACAGATGCTGAACATTATGTGGGCTGTTTGAACCAGGCCTCAATCCTTTGCTATTTCTTTCCAAGAGCACCAGAAATCCTTTCAGTTATCAAGCTGTAAATCCCACAAAACAGAGACAGATTAGATTTAGAAATGTACTTTACCGCTTTAGAAAAGTCTCTGTTGAGTAGAAAGGTCCCACTGGCTTGGTGTCACAGTTTCAGGCAGAATTGTGCAGTCAAACTCGTACTTTAAAGCAGTTGTGAAGTTTTCATCAGAAGGAGATCCATTGGAAATGTATATTCAGGATCTAGAAGAAAGAAAATTAGAAAACTAAAAACAGTCCATGGTGCTTCCAGCCAAACCTTTAGATGGCCTAACATAAAAGATTATCCATGCAATTTAATTTTGCTGTGGTATTTCAGGTTTTACACACTCAGAATTAAGCAGATTACCAAGAAATTACAATAATTCTGTTTTAAAAATCCACTCCATGGTGGTATTATATTTTGGAAGCTGCTCAATTTTAACATTACAATATATTACTTCAATACAGACATCTAATCCTGACACAATTGTAATAAAAAAAAGTCACCATCAACGCTAGCTGAAATGTAACCAATGGTTCTTAATTGCAATATACAAACGTACGCTGCAGATGAAACAGGAAGTATGTATTGCCTTTATCTTGTTTGACTGTAAACTGTGTGCATTGTCTGGGGTGACAGGAAGCTAGCAGACCGCTCGCAGCGTTGCTGGTTTCCTGTCAAAATGATAATTGAACAGCATCAGTCAACCTGCCATGGGAGGGAACTTTTTAGTCATGCTTAATTAGACTCCTAGAGATCGGACATAAAGCATTACAACATAATGTTTAGTAAAAAAATTAAAATATGGATGTGAAATAAGTGAACTTAACATGCTATAAACACTGAAATGCATGAGGATAACTGACCTAGGTGGTAAATGAATGCCTTCAATACTGTAATTATACAACCATTTAAAACATAAAGTCTATTAAGTCAAATATTCAAGTATCTTAACTCCAAAATATGTATATACAGAGCTGTAATAAACACAGAAGAGCAGACAAACCATGAGGCATTCGTATTATGATTAATTAAGAATAGACATAAATGTGTGCAGCAAAAACGAGTAAAGAGGCAAACTATTAAAAAAGGCAGGAAACACTTACCAAAGTTGTGAGCAGAAGAAAAAGTTAGTGGTGCCAGAACATGAACACTGTAAAGAGACTCACTTGTGTAATTTAAGGTACTTTTGAACTGTGTAACAGCATGTGTGTGTGCGTGTGTGTGTGTGTGTGTGTGTGTGTGTGAGAGAGGAGACAGAGAGAAAACGAGAGAAGGGGTGGGTGATGCATGAAATGTGGTGAAGAAAGCTCGCTGCAGCCCTTTGAGGTAGGTGGAGGCTGAAGGGGGTGAGAACACAGATTAAAGACAATGTCAAGCAGGGTGTGGTGGAAAGCACAGATAGGAAAATGTGCTATTTATTTATGGAAAGAGGAAGACATACACATTTGAATTTTTTCCTGCAAAGTTGACTTGTGTCACTTTCAGCCTGCAGCACAGGTGCAGGTGACATTATGCAACATATATTAAGTGCATTTGGGGAACATTCATACTCTTTGTCGACTACAATTTACTCACAGGAAATACATGTACAGTATATTTATTTCCTGTGACACATTTCAACCTAGCACAAGCATACAGATATGTCAGCGGGTTGTCGATAACACATTGACTCCCATAAGGGCAACTGAGGTTTTATAAAGTGGAAGATATGTATCTTTTAACATTACACTGAAAAAGAGGGGTCTAATAGTGTTACATGAGTCCAAGACAATCCCAAGAACTAAAGATCCTAATGATTCTTTGATTTATGCAAAACATTAAGGTTATTATTATATTCTACAGATTTGAACCTATCAGAAAAAAACAGATCAATTCCAAACAATGTTCTCGGCTTCTTAATGTGAAACAAGTTGACCACATCCTGTTTTCACTCCGGGGGCCAGGCAGCCACAGCCCCTAGCATACAAAGACAGCCGTACCAAATCTCTACAGTCAATTTACATCGCGTTACCCAGTTGAGGACATAAACATCAGTCACAGATTGAGATGGAGAATACCCGCCGAGTCACAAAATGTTTTTGGTTAAAAAAAAAAAAACAATATACAGGGTGTCAGGAAGCTCAACACCCTCCCCTTTGCCCCCAAGAACTCTGGACTCTGACCCCCCCCTGACTCAGCACTGGCCACTTTATAATAAAGACATTCAGGAACTCTACCTTCTATTCTATTGCCCATTTCAATATCTTTATCTTTAGTTTTCTCTACTGTTTGATTTTGCCTTACATTTGCACTATTTAGAATGTATTATTGTATTGTACATATTACTTATGTTTTTAATTGTATACATAACTTATCTTTCTTCATCTTATTTGTATATATGTCTCATCTTTTTTTATATTATACTTGTATGTGTCCTTTTTGCACCGTGGGTCGGAGAGAAACGTATTTTCAATTGCTCTGTATGTCTGGCACATATTGCAGAATTGACAATAAAGTTGACTTGACTTGATACAGGTAGAGTTGGAGAATTGCTCCAGCTATCTTTAGGTCCCACTCAATAGGTTTTAACTTGGACTGAGTTCTGGGATTTCCCTTTAGCAGTTTCAGTATTGATTGCTGGACAAAGTGATTGTCTGGTTGTATTAGCGCCCTAATCTAAACTACAGCGCCACCATCAATTATGATACCACCATCAGCCACTTGTATGCCTGATGGTGGCTAGGGTGCCACGATGTAATGCTTTGCATAGTCTGCGGAGTTCAGTTTTCTTTTTGTCAGACCACAGATTATTCTGTTATGCTATTAGTTGACCTGAAGTGGTTCCTCGTCTTTCACGCAGGCTTCTTGGTTGGTTGCTCAGTTTGTTTAGATGACCTACTAAAAGGCGAGAGTTCCAACTAATGGAGACTGCTGTGCCAATATTAAACTCCAAACATGTTTTGTCTTTCACTTCTCTGAAATCTACAGACATCTCTTCATTGTCGTTTCTGACGTGACAGAGTGTCATTTGTAGGGCCTCATCGTCACTCAGTCAATTTAACTGGCCCCTATACAGTTTGAGACATTTTAAGAACATTTATAGCAATAGTAAAATACGAGAAATTCAGACAATATAAAATGTGAGAAATCTACAGGGTGTTGCATTTTCCTTTATTGAGGCAAAGTGTTTTGTGTGTGCGCTGCGCATATGTCTATTAAATTGGGAGTAGGCAGCAGTTGCTTGGCTTACAGTCAACACACTCCTGTGTGTACACTATCCAAACATAACTACACTTAGTAATTATCACAAATACCAGAAATCAAGATCAGAACATTTTAGTGTAAATAAAAAGCCATTCCATTAATACAAAAGGAGGAATGAATGTTTATTAAGTTTTCACAATTTAGTCTCCTTTAACCTGCTACTGGTTTTACAGTTAGTGTTAAGAGGTCAGTGCATAAAGAAATATAAATCACAAAAGTAATTAAAAGGGATAAGCTTGATGTGGAATGTACCATTGTTACACAATCATTGACTGATGGAGAGGTTAACAGAAAAATGCCTCTTAATGTAATGGCAAAAAACACAAAATGAAAATAAAAAAAAAATCTAAAAAAAGATGTTTTCATCTTTTAACACCAATATAAATGCAATTGCAAACTGTAGAAAATGTTCCCCATTTCATCGTAACTTCCTCTTTCTCGTGGCTGCAAACACTAGTGTGATTTAGTAAGACTGCACTGTAACTAGTGTTAGGTTATATTTGCATGTACTGTATATAGCTCAACTTGGGCTCTGTGTCCACCAAACAACTCTTACAGCTCTGTGTCCACCAAACAACTCTTACAGCAAGTAGTGACGACTAAACCTAATATCCTGGATCTTTAGGGGGCACAAAATACTGCAGCCTTTCCAGATATTCAAAAGAAAGAGGCAAATATTTCTGCATATTTGTATCCTAATGATAATGTGGACAAATATCTGCCGCAGCTCTCTCCTAAAACCATTAGGTAAATCACGCAAAAATCACAAGTGTTACCTTTTCATTGACTGCAAAGACGACACAGAATTACAATACACAAATATTCAACTAGACTCTCATCAGCTATCCGTCACATAATTCTCACTGTCAAGGTCATGATTTGTGTACCAAAAGATTTCCCTACCGTTAGCCTTACACATATAACGAAGCAGTAAAACAAAGAACAAGTCACGCAATGAATTAACAATTGGGGGTCTGATGACATCACAGTTTAGCAGCTTCAACTACCTGATAAATAGCCCTAACTGTTACATTTGTGAGTGCTTTAGAGAAAGAAAATCACATTTTTACTATACTTTGCTATAGTATGTCAACCTTAATCAACTTTTGCTTTTATCACTACTTTGTGCATTAACTTGAGGCAATGGTACCATTGTAACACCTTCAAAGCCCTTCAAAATTAGCAAAATTTGCAAAGCTGCACTATATGCACCACCAATTAGCTGCTACGATACTCCTTCATATGAAAAACAAAACATTATCTCACTGCCAAAAATCGTTCTATGCAGATGACACCCCGTTTTCAGCCGCAGTCTGGAAAACAATCACAGAAACAAATTGTGGTCTTGTTTTCATCACAACAATTGACCTGGCTGTAAGCCACTGTGATTCAGTTAGTCGCTACCCTGCACTACATTCTTCCACTTACACAGCTCAAAGTACTGCTGATTCAAGTTAGGCTATGGTCTATGGATTAAGTACTAATGCCCCCTGAATGTAGTGGTTCTCCGCCTTGTTCATACATCCCCATCCTCAATCCGAGCCAGCTGCCTCTCCAGCAACTCGATTCTCTGGCTCTGAGCGAGGACGACAGCCCGCAAGGCCTTCATTTCTGCTAACAACTCAGTCAACAAATCATCCTGGAAGATGGGAGGAGAGAAGGAACAAATCAGAAAACAACTTTGAGCATTAAAAACATTTGGTACGGTCAATATGTCTCATTCTGCCAACTCACCTCTTTCTTCGGCCTCTCAGTATTTCCATCTGTCTCCCGTGTGGCAACTCGTGGCTGTGGCACCTCTTCTTCTATCTCCTTGGCGGCAGAGCTAGATGTGGCTGCTGCATTGCCTACTGAAGGCGGAGCAGCCCCAGTCCCAGAGTCCTGCGAGACAAGCTTGGGTTTGCTTCTGAGGGTGTCTCTGTGCTTGGATGGGGGAGCTGAGTACCCGCCGCTCAGAGAGACCAACAGGGGTGGTGCATCCTGCCCAGCGATCCATTCATCAGCCAGGAGAGCCGGCTCCATGCCAGCTGTATCTGGGTAAAGGTCTCCCTGAAACAGATCTGACTGGAGAGGCAAGATGGAGACAGAAAAGTGTTTTAATGATACGCTTATAGATAAGACTTCCTGGGCATGCAGAAGGCTTTCAATTCCTTTTTCTAATAAGTAATGTAAATTGATTTTACTTTTTTTAAATGCTGTGCCTGGCTTACCTTTCGTGGTACAGTCATAGAAATGGGTTCCACTTTCCTTTCATGCAGTTTGTAGAACCTACAGAAGACCAGGAGATTAGTAATCTCTTGAAAGGCTGGCACATTCTGTACAGTGATAATAAGCATGTTCAGGGTAATGAAGGAACATGTCACCCAGTACAATGGTATGGCTATTTTATGTGTTTAATAGTTTTTGGACAACAATAGAGCTCTATGGCACAGATCAATAATCTGTACGAGGCTTTGGCTACACAGGCAATACTCAGTGGGATCAATTTATTTTCTTTCAAAGTTATTTGACAATAAGAAAAACATAGAATATATCACCATCCCTTTAAAAATCTTTTAAAGTAATTAAATATCAAGGAAGGAAAACGTGACCAAACATATTTACCTGGCAATTTCACACTTGTTGACATCGACACCTCTTTTACTAAGAAAGCCGGCACCTCTCTGAGGCTCCTTGCTGCTGTATAAGCTGAGGAAGTGAACATATGGGGATTCGTCTGTCACTTCAAAATAACGGATGGTGCAGTCACCCTGAAAGCCAGAAGACAATCTAATTAAAAGGCGATTGAACCAAAAAAAAAAAAAAAAAAAGGGAATTGATACTAATTTTAAGATTTTAGTAAATCTGTGTTTCCTGATACCTTTCCACACAGGTAGACCATGTTCGTGTCAGGGTCATAAAAGGGTAAAAGAACCCCATTACTTGTATCCATCTCCTGTACTGCCATTGGCTCAGAGAGATCCTTCTGTAAAATAAGAAAAAGAAAAGAAAAGCAAAAAAGACAGAGATTTAATATCACTTGTAATTGCTTACATATGTACACTTAACCCACCGCACAAAATGCTGATATTGGACAAATCTGCAAAACCTGATTATGTTCAGTGACACTTTATCATTTCTAAAGTGTCTGTACATAACAAAAAGAGCATGGTTTAGGTTATTGAAAGAAAGTAGCTATGGGTTAGGCAGTCAAGAATCATTCAATATGAATGTAATTCATAAGACTTACCGTATCCCACAATGCCAGCTGTCTCTCACTCATACGGCTAAAGCCTGTGGTCAGAATCTTCCCATCTGAAAGGAACACAGCTCTCATTGGCCTGGTGCCATCATGGACCTTCTCTTTCACCTGGGAGAACAATAAGAGACATAACATAGCAAGAAAAGAGGATGTGTACCTGCATGATGTAGTGTAGTATAACTTCTTTTGTATGCATCTGCACACAAAGCAAAAAAAAGTGAAGTAACCTTGAGGATGGTGCCCCGTCGCGGGTCGATGACACGCAGAGCCTTGTCCTTGCAGACAGTGCAGACAGCACTGCCGTCCTTGTTCCAGCTGACACTGTAGATCAAGTCTGGGTGGGCATCACTCAGCTGGTACACAAGCTCCCCCGTGCCCACATTCCACACACAAATCACATTATCACAGCCTAGAGAGAGGAAGACACAACATACATTTGAAGCTTGAGTACAGAATTTTAGGAGAGGGCCAAAATAGGATTACTTTACTGTAAGGATGAGTCACTTAACTTCAAGGCCCTGAAAACCTATTTTCCCCCCAATCAGCTTCACTTCGCGCGAGCAATCGCGTCCTACAAAAAACAACATTTCCCCCCAAAGTTTGACCAATTCTGGTTATTTCACGAGGGATTTCTGCATTTGTTTCTCTGGTTTGAAGTGGACAGAGCTCAGTTAGAAAAGGGTGATGCCATGTACTTCTGAGCACCAATCACAATCTAAGAATAGGACTATCTGAATAAAAATGACAGTTGGGGTTATTTCTCTAGATTGCCAGCACGGTCATTAAAATCTGATCAAACAAATGTTTTTTTCCAACATTTCAAACTTGACTGTTACCGGCTGTTGAAAGGCTTCATTTAGACCCAATTTCTGCTCTCACGAAGACACCGTGGGTTTATAATAGGGCTGTACAATATTTTGTTTCATCGTCTACATCGCGATGTGCGCATGCGCGATAGTCACATCGCAGGACGTTGCGATGTTGACGCTACAACTTCTTTGCTGCTTGATAAAAAAGTAAACTTTCACCGTTCTCCTTTTCCATGATTGTTACCGGCCGACCCTTCCCTTTTAAGACAGGTGGTCATGTGACGTAACGTTAGTCCGGAGGGGGGTTGTTATGGGAAGTGAGGCTCTTCCCATTTTCAAGTGTGTAGAAAAGTACCGTAAGCGGCAGCTGCCGCTGACACAGTGATGCACATGCTTTTCCATGGGTAGTGAAGCTACAGTAGTCCGTGTTTTATGTTCGCTGCAAAGACAAACTAAATCACCTGATTAATGCAACGTTATCACGACATCTCCGGGGCCATTTTTCACCACAGAAAGCTGCTATCAGCCAGGCTAAAGCTAACATAATGTTAGCCTAAAGAAACAAGGCGTCTGTCCCAACTAATGCCGCGTTCTATTTACCTCGGAACTCGGAAGCCGGAACTGGGAATGACGTCATACCCGAGTTCAATGTGTTTGTCACTGCCCGATGTGAGTCATGACAGACAGCGTTCTATTTAAAAGTCGGATTTTCATTGTTTTCATTAGCTCTAGCCCGTTTAGCTATTGTTAGCAATACCAGTTGATAACAACGCATTACGCCCATTTTTGTGCATGCAAACAGCGTAACAACATGTCCACAGATAGAAGTTGGACATGCCTGTGTGAACGACTGATTTAGTGACACAAATAAGACAGAAGTGCTTATAACTTTATGTTACTGCAGCTTTTCACAACTGTTGATACAGGGGGCAGCCATGTTGGATTTTAAACTCTGGCTACTGCAAGGTTGTCCGAGTTCCGAGCTCGTAAATCCGAGGACAGGGGGCGTGTTTACGACTTTTACCTCGTTAAAAATCATAGACTGTATATAAGCATGGACCAACAGATCCCGTTGCTCTGGACGGAGACCAGTGAAGGCCGTTAGAAGCACTTTTCCGGTGAGCGCTGAGCGTTACTGCGCAGCCTCCAACTGAGAGAGACGACGTAAATGTGACGTGAGCAACGTGTCTGAAAGTTGGAAGTCTTCTGGTAGCTGTGCCAAGAGAAATCTCAATCATTCCCAATCTTGCAGAGACGGAGAGCGTAGGTATATGTAAGGAGACAACATAGGCACAGGCTAATTAATGCTAACTAAAATGCTAGTTAACATTAGTAATTAAACTTAAACAGCTAATGTAAGTCGAAACTGCCTGCGAGCTTCTCCTGTACTATACGGTAATTCCTCTACTATGCGACAGTAAGTCGCGTGGTTATGACACAATCGTTAGCCTATTTTTACAAAAACGTCTGCTACGGAGCCATAACGTGAGATACAAGGTAATGGAGCCTTTTATACATTGTCGTGTTTCTTTAGAAATAAACAATGGACAAATAAAGTCTTTAAACTCTTCAGATGTGAAGTTATTCACTGTCAAAGTGACGTCAAAATGAATGGCAGTCAATGGAATGCTAACGTCGGGTGATCGCTTTGTAGCATCAAAATGGCACCATAGGAGGTTCGCGCTCTGAAGCGAAGCTTACCCCCTTGGTTAAAATCGAGTTCCGAGGTAAATAGAACGCGGCATAACGATATGGTTCGGAGCTGCGACGCTGGAAACGTAATACTAATCTACAACAGCAGTCTGTTACTGATATTACGTCATTTACACTAATTTAAGTGCTCTTGTATACACAGTTTGTTGCAAGAGTGTGACATGCAGGCTCTGCATGCACAGCAAACCAACAATCATGATCAATTTTAATCAATTTATCAAACAACCAAAGCAGGCCCCGCTAGTCGACCACAACCTGAAATTTAGAGGAAGCAACATGCATGCATTATTAATATCATTCACTTTAGCCTGGATTGAGATTATATGAATACAATGGTGTCATGTCAGTCAACCAGTGTATTGACTACCTAATTTCCCTCTCCAAAATCACTTCAGAAGAGTAATCACAGCGCTTACTTGCTTTGGTATTTGTAAAGCATTAAAGTTCAACAAAGACTGGTTCCCATAAGAAAATTTCCTTTTTCATTTTTATTTTCTTTGTAGATGCACTCCCCTACAAAATCACCCTAGTAGTTGAGAATGATTTAGTATTTCTAATTAGGGCTATTTATGTCATCTTGTAAAAATTAGTCTTTTTTTCATATCGCAATATATATTGCAGGGAAAAAAAAATATCGCAATGCAAGTTTTTTTCAATATCGTACAGGCCTAGTTTATAACCAGTTTAAAACCCTCACACTCAACTAGAGTCTTTAAAAAGAGAAGCTCTGGATTTACTTCTTCACAGTTGGGGTTATAGCCCTATGTTGCCAGCGCGGTCATTAAAATCTGATCAAGCCACACCCACACAGTGGTTCACCCATACAGTGGAGGTGGTTTTTCAAATGTGGCTGTTACAGATAATGACTTGAGATTTGAAATCAAGTTTATAGAGGCTTTAACCGCTCAACTATCCTTATCTAACTGCACTTCCTTGGGTCCTGAGCAATACACCTGCCATGACATAGTTGCATCCATGTCATTTGCTGACAGCTAGCTATCTGGGATTAGGCTATTTCCGGGAACAAGAGCGCTCATTCTGAACAGTTTACGTTGCTGTTTGAGGTTGCTTCAACATCTCCGGTCTCTCCTCTTTATCTGGTCTTGAATGTACTGTAGTTAGCGACGGAGATCGAGTTGTACCTAGCATGCCGTCTGGCAGCGTTAACGGTTAATAGTGGACCCCTCTCAATACACTATACAGTTTGTGTACATAATGCCCTACTAAATAAAAATGTTCACAGAAATACACCCACCAAGTTTGAAGTCGAAGGACAGACATAAAGACAGTAGTCCATATCCACGACATTCCACTTCCGGGATTGCTCTCGTTCTGCCGGAAATTTGGCCGGATGTCACTCTTTTCGGATGTCCGATTTCAGATGTCCCATTACCTTCCGCTTTCTTTGTGTTGGCATTCTAAACTCTGTCAATTTATGAGGACTATTGTTAACTGCTCCTCAGATCTCTGCAGGGTAAATCCAGACAGATAGCTAGACTATCTGTCCAATCTGAGTTTTCTGTTGCACGACTAAAACAACTTTTGAACGTGCACGTTACACCTAAACAAGTTCCTTCCCGAGGCTATTTTGCAGCGGCACCGTGGCTCCACTCGGCACTTAGCACCGCCCAAGACGAGTGTGATTGGTTTAAAGAAATGCCAATAAACCAAAGCATGTTTTTCTCCCATCCCAGAATGCTGTGTGGACTAGCCAGACCCTCCTCCACAGCGCCGTGGAGGAAGGTCTGGCAGTGTGAGACTATACAGACAGAGACTCCTTCCATTTTAGTTAGACTGGACCTGCTGCAGCCTGACGCCACCGCTACCTCCATTATTTGCCTAATTTTAAATACACATCTTTATAGTTCAACAATCTGTCTCTGTGGCTACTTGAGATATAGGGAATAAACAAAGCGTGTTTTAACAGAAGACAGAAGCTCACAATGTCATGTGAGATAAACGTCTTGTACATCAAAGTCTACTTTCTCTGCTTGTGAATGTATAATTGTGTGTTTTGGGATCCACATATGATTTATTTAAAAAATTAAACAACATCTAGAAGCGTTGCAACAAAGTGTAATCATTGTTCAGGTTTATCACGTTCTCCTTTAACATAACCTAAGTATTGTTGGCAGCCATGTTTGTCATAGTTAGTCAGTATTTGTTAAAAAGGGATCATTTCATATATAAAACTCATTTTACTTTATGTAAAACATAGAAACCACATTGGTCTTGTTGTGTCTGTCCTGACAGCTCCCTACAGGGCATAGGTCAAACAGCAGGGTCTAAAGTCATATTTCAGCAGTCACACACAATCCAAGCAGTTCTTTTGCAACCGATTATGTGGCACCGGAATGTGATAAATGACTTTACCTGCAGTCAAGAGGATATTGAAGGCAGTTGGGTGCCAAGCCAGGATTCCCACTCTTTTACTGTGTC
Organism: Sander lucioperca; assembly: GCF_008315115.2. Taxonomy (NCBI): domain Eukaryota; kingdom Metazoa; phylum Chordata; class Actinopteri; order Perciformes; family Percidae; genus Sander; species Sander lucioperca. Next base: position 14,456,321 of record NC_050189.1, read on the forward strand.
CCTCGAGGGTCACAATGGCCTCAGTCATTGGGCTCGTCAGGCCCCCATCTGGGATCTGCCACACCTTCAAACCACCAGACACAGCAGACATTTATTTGTGATATGTGATCCATTCAGGTGCAAAAGAGCTACTGATGTTTTATGTGATGCATTGCCATTGATATAGAATAGCTGACATTGTGTTTGACCACAGAAAATTAAACTATCTTCAGGCAGAGCAGGGAGAAAGGTTCTGTTGAAAGCCTTCATTTAGACCTTATTTCTGCTCTCATGAAGACACTGTGGGTTTGTAACCAGTTTAAAACCATCACACTCAACTAAATAGAGGCTTTTAACAGAAGCTCTGGAATACTTCAACATTTTGATAAGTACTCTTATGCGCTTTCTTAACAAGAGTTAGATGAGAAGATTGATACCAGTCATCTCTGGCTGTTCAATATGAAGCTACAGCTACGAGATGGTTAGCTTAGCATAAAGACTGGTAGCAGGGAGAAAGCCTGCCTGACTAGTCCAGCACATAAGCTCTCGTAAAACCACAAACTGTTATTTTTTACACAATAAACAAGCTATAACGTGTGAATTAGTGTGCTTTACAGGAATGGAGCCAGGCTGGCTGTTTAACCTTGCTTCCAGGGTTTGTTCCAAGCTAAGCTAACCTTCTCATAGCTGTAGCTTCATATTTCCTGCACGGACATGAGTGTCCAAAAATGTCAAAACTATTCCTTTAAGGTTCCCTGGATTAAGCACTTAGCCTTATTATTGTCAGAATAAAAATTGGCTTTGAAACAGCATTTACATAATCGGACACTAATACCCTAGCAGCTCTTTAATTGCAACAACAATAGGTTACTTCCTTTAACTGAAAAAGAAAGAAATTGACTGCAGGTGTTGGAGACCTAGTTTCCATAAATGGGGTCCGGGTGACCCGTGTCAAAGAGATAACCTACTTTTACTGTGAAGTCCTCTGAGGCACTTGCAATGATGTTGTCGTCATGAGGAGACCACTGGATGTCCAGCACCGGTGCTGCATGGCCGCACACTGTCGGACAGGACTGATCGATTCTGCCACTCTGTGGGAGAAAACAAAAGGTTAAGATCATGACAGCGTGACAGCTGGCTAGAGAAACTTTAACACATTACAGGAGTATAACCTTTATCCACTATTTGTCTTGGAACTGTAAAAGTGCTGCGTATGCATTAGCACACATGGAGCGAGGCGTCAAAGCCTTGCTGACATAGGTATTTGCTTTTAGTAGCAGAGTGCAAGATAGGAAACCGGATAGATGCTTTTCAAAAAATATTGATCCACTGTTTAATTGATGCTGAATGTAATGTAATGTTGAACCTTGCTAAGTGGAACAACGAGGAAGGCCCCTCCTCCGCCGGCTTCGATGATAACCGCAACGAATTTGGGGTTGACCGCACAGAGGGAAGTGTCCCACGTCACGCGGGACACCCTGACATCGTCGATGCAGTGCTCAGCTTTCCACGCCTGGGCGAAGACGTGGCGGAATTTGCTCTGTCTGACCACACCTCGCCGGAAAGACATGTCTGTCGAGAAAAAACAAAACAAGACCTGAATTACGTATGTGGCATCTGAAAAAGTTGAGAAAACAAGAAAGCAAAGTGGTACTTTTTAGCATGACTTTTAAATAATCTTCAACTATTTTGATATTCAATTAATAGTTTAAGTCAATTATTTATCAAGCAAAAATGCTTGAAAAGACATTCTCTGGTTCCAGCTTCTCAAATGTGTAAAAAAAAATGCTTGTTTTCTTTGTTTAATACTATTGTAAATACTATTGGTTGTCAAACTGATGTCAATTTGGGCTCTGGGAAATTAACTACCTGTGCCAAAGTAAAACACATGAGCTGCAGATGACTTTGTAATACATTTGTTTGATAGTTCAGTATTTGAAGGCCGTTAAATTTACAATTACAGGCGGTAGGGGTGTGCAATTAATCAAATTTTAATCATGATTATGATTTTGGCTCCCAACGATCACTAAAACAATGTAATCAAGAAAAATAATTATCTTGCACATTATGTTTTGTAAGTAAACTCTTATTTCGTCTTGAGTTCTGAATTCAAAAAGTATAAAAGGGGAAAAGTAAAAAAGGGAAATTTTGTTGCTCAAGGTGGTTTCATTGTTTTTTAAGTTCAATAAATGCAACAACTTTCCAAAAGTCGATGAGTTATCGTGATTTCAATTTTGAGTAATCGTGATTATGATTTTTTTTCAATAATTGAGCAGCCCTAACAGGCACTGCTGCTGGTTTCTTCAAAATGCCACCTTATTGGTATGGAAAATTGTATTTTCTAAATCTGCTTCACTGGGAACCACACAATACTTTTTTAAACATTGATGATGCACAAAAGCTTAGTTGACTATTCACATAATTTTTTACAGACAAATGTGTTATTTAAAAGTATATAGCAGTAATATTAAAATTTATGTTTTTCTTTAATTTGTGCATACATGTAACTGGATGACGTCATGCTGTACTTTTGGTGTTTGTTAAATAGCTGTGTTAAAACTGATATCTGCTCAAAATTATTTAATTAAGAATTCCTGCTGTCAATACCTTTGATGAAGTTTGCAAGTCTGTCACTTCTTTACTTATTTATGATTTTATTTGTTTCTGTTTAAAATATTACTTTCATACTTACTTTCGTATTATGTCATATGTGCAGTTTTATGTTTACCAACTGTGATGACTGAATACTTGTAAATTGAATAAAAAAAAAAAAAACTAACTATACACACATGCTAACTGAGGATTTAGTCATTTCCATTCCTAAAAAAATGAAAGACAGAAAATACAGTTATTATACAGTTTATTCAGCGAATCCCCTAAACATCTTTAGGTTGCCAGCGTGAGTGAAAAGGTGATGTCAAAACAGCATGCAAATTAATACTGCGGGTCTGTCCTGAAAAGTACAGCCAGGCTTCAGTGGACAAAAGGGCATGATCCGCCTGAAAGCAAAACATGCTGTGGCAGTGAGGGAAAGGGGGTTGGGAAGTCAGAGCTGCTGAAGCAGGGGAGCCAGTAACTCTATATGCCATCTACCTAATGTTTCACAGTTGTCAAAGCAAATTGTATTTTAGCAAGTCTAGGCTGTCTGTCGTCTCCATCTTTTCCCAGTAGCTTGTGAGGCTAAAACTGCTTCACATCCACGCAGCTTTGTATAATTATTGTTATTGTAAAGTCCACTGTAACACTAACATAGGTATTTAGATCTGTGTTACTAAATAGTGTCACGCTATTGTATAACGGTGGTTTTATTTCACTACTATTGTTACCAAATCCACACAGCACTTTTTGCACCGTTTATGTTGGGGTTTCTATTGTTGTCTGCACACAATGCGAGGAATAGTGGTTGGCTTTTGCAAAGAGTAAAGGCATGAGCAACAAAGGGCGTTCAGTAATGCGTAGTTATCCCCAGAATGAGACATTTCAATGAATAGGCAAGGTTATCATTTTCGAGCACAATAGCATACCTGGCTTTCGGCCTCTCCTAATTGGAAAAAGGATCACCAAAGACTCGGGCGTGACAGGAGGAGGCCAATAAAATAATCCGCCGCCAGCAGCAGTAACTTAATCCTCTCCTGTGTCCAGGCAGGCGTTCACATCGATTGCGCAGACCTATAACAAAATACGTCCATTAGAACTAAATACCCATTCGTATTATTACCAAATTTTCTCATGTTGGTTTGTCAATTGGTACGCATGTCTGATGTAGTAAAAGCCTAACCTGATAGCGCATGTCCCGTGCTGTTATAGCTAGGCTACATTAAATAGTGCACAGCGAGACTGAATGGATCCAAGCTGATGGTGAAGGTGTGGGAAGAAATTCAGACGGTGTCCGCCTCGTCTCTCTTTACAAACGACTGATTGGAAGAGATGGATTCAGCATTATCCCAGACACTTCCGCTCATGGCAGGATGTATCAAAGACACGCAGGAATCAAGCGGAGTTAAGAGGGAGATCATTTGTCTACATCCAGATTCCTGTCTGCCAGACCGGATGTGTGCTCACCTCTTTATATACAGTAGGGTACGCACATGCGAGTATGAAATAATTAGCTGGTTTAATGTACAAACCCTTAGTAATTTAAGTGTCCGGTTTCACCATACATACATGCGTGAAACAAAAGCGCATTTCCCCACAATTTCTATACCAAAAGAACAATTTATTACAGATTGTTAGGCATGCACTTCGAAACCATGCGGTGTTTGGTGTTTACGCAATGGTTAAGGTTATGATAAAACGTATACCCACACTGGACGCGTTAGATGTCTTTTGGAAAGATAATTCCTAGATATTTACTTAGTCTAAAATATGTTGCCCAAAAACCTAATTTGTAAGAAAAATGTAAGAAAGAATCAGGTAATATTGGGCTCAGAACAATGCATTGTAATCACATCACATCACATTAATACATTAATACAGATTCCCAATTTTTAATATGTAAAATTTGTATTAGTACATTTTCATTAGTCTTATCTAGCGCCATAAGTAGGGTCAATTTTATTGTGGTAAATAAGACTTTTACACTGCTGAATATGATGAACTCATAGAAATTTCTATTGGATTAAAGTTGATTAATTTTATTTCTATGATTAAACGTGTGTTCACACACATAAAAAACACACCGGCTGACACGGGGATCGAATCGCCATTCACAGGACGAAATGCTTTCCTTTCAGTGCTCCTGAGTCACAGCCGCCCAATGTGCGTGGCCCTTCAGCGTCACCTAGTGTTTAATATGTCACAATGCATGTCATGTTGTTCATTATTTGTTTCCAAACGAAATAGTTTTGTGAAGTCGGTGGAGTGGAAGTGGGGGAAGCGAATGCATGGATGTATTATAGTAATATTAATAATTGACAATATATTTAGTCGATCTAGTAGTACTTCAAATATGGTGGCCCAACAAAATGCAACAGGTGGCTCCGTGGCGCAATGGATAGCGCATTGGACTTCTAGGTTACATTTGAAGTGATTCAAAGGTTGTGGGTTCGAGTCCCACCGGAGTCGCATTTTTCTATTACCGAAAACAGGTTCGACATTTAGCTAGTACAGACATCCTCCTTTTCGTTTTTAAGTAGGGACCAAACTATGAAAACCTAACAATTTACAGTTTTTCGTTAGTCTCATAGCCTGCAACTGACATCAACATAGTGTACTAGCTATCATTAACATTCGCTACTATCTGTAACGTTAGTTAAAGCATTTTCAATAGGTTTAATGTACTTTTGTTGTACATGTTGCTAGCTAGTTAGTAGAAGAATCAACTGAATGTGTCAAGTTAGCAAGATACAATCAAGTTGATTTTGGATTGTATCCTTCAAAATAAATCACATTCTTAGAATAAAAATAAGAGTACACTACAGTAACACAGTACACTACAGTAATTTATATATAAATTACTGTAGTGTACTGTTACTGTAGTGTACTCTTATATATATATTATATATATATATATATATATATATATATATATATATATATAAATTACTGTAGTGTACTGTGTTACTGTAGTATATATATATATATATATATATATATATATATATATATATATATATATATATATATATATATATATATATATATAATATTATTATATATGTATTACGTTAACTATATAGTACAGAATGTATATTTCGATGGCCTTTGACTGAGACGAACATTATGACTTTTAGTGGCAAATACTGACACAATGTACTATTACTTTGAAGGCAAAAAAGACAGTTTCGTCCGGCCATACGTCGAAAACACAATGCCTAGCTGTGTGTTTCTAGACGAGACCATCTCTATGTTGCACCGGGTGTAACCAACAAGCTAACGTTAGGCTAGTTAGATGTAGCTAGCTAGCTAGCTAGCTAGGTTTAGATTGTTGTCGGTGTACGCAGCTGTCGAATGAACATTTAAAACACGAGTATTGAGTGATACTGATGAAACTCGTTGGTGTCACTTTATTTTACAATCACACTGCTTCTGTTGTCTTCGGTTACGCTGTTTTCATCATTAGCTGCCCGTGTTGGTCAGTTAGCTAGTTAGCCTCTTCAGCTAGCTAGGTACAGTAGTGTATGGGTGTCAAAGTTAGCAGTGACTTCACTGGGTGTCTGGTTGCCTGATCTCACATTTCGGACACGTCAAGGTAAACATTTAGCCATCGGCGAGTTTGAAAGCATGCTGTTTAGCGTAACGTTACGTTGTCTTGCTTGTACCATAACGTTATTGTAAATATGCCCATGTCAGTTGGTAAACTTCGCGCAAACATGTGGAATTTGTGTTTTTCTTTACTTTAGCTCCTGTTCTAGGGGCTGTTATTACCGTGACTCCCAGTAGCCTAACTGTAGCTAACGTCGGTTAGCTTCTTGTGTCAAGCTCATCAATACGTTAGGAGTTTGATACATTTTATGTTGTTATTTTCTAGGTTTCTTTGTTGTAAGTATTGTACAACTGTCACATTTCCTTGATCGAGTCATTACAATCACATTTTTTTTTTAAATCCTGGTATGCGTGTCAATTGATACTATTTAGTTTATAGGTAATTAATAAGCATATTTACTTAAGTTATATAGCGACTTTTAAAAACAGAGTTTACAAAGTACTGTTACAGACAAAGCAAGGCAAAAGCAGGATATCCAGAGGTCAATATAACAACAGAGAGCTAAACAGTCTTAACCCCCCCACCCTCAGTCACTACACGTTACATTGACACGTTACATTAGCACACATGTTGGACTATTACCCCTGACCATTGCACATATTATACATTCTGTGAACCTTTGCACATCCCCTGATCAAAGTTTTTGCACACCCAGCACTAAACTGTACAGCCTTCCTTCTTTCCATTTATAAAACAGTTGTATTGTACATATTTGTTATTTTCTTATTGTATCCTTTTACATACTTTTTATTCTAAGATATATATTCTTTATTTATACTTTAAACTTTTCATTGATCCCCAGTTGGGAAATTATTATTATTATTATTAATTATGTTCTTGACTGTAGCAGTACTTCTGTTTTGTTGTTATATAAACAAGAAGGCAAACAGAGAGAAGAAGAAATAAAAACAAAACAGTAAAAAAGTATGACAAATACAAAACCGTAAAAGCAATAAAATCAATAATTAAAATAAAGAGAAAAAGTCAAATATAAAGACGACATCAGATGAAAGCAAGTCGATAAATATGGATTTTAAGAAGTGATTTAAAAGAGTTAACTGATTCTGTGAGCCTTATCTCCCCTGGCTCGTCCCAAAGTCGAAGGGCCCTCGTGGCAAATGAATAATGGCAAATTAAGAAGACAGAATCACACTAAGGTGTTTTAATCACAAGTCAGTCCCTCTTTTATGCATTTCTAATCCCATTTTAAACACTAGATTTGTTAGTACAATGTGTCAGCAGTGAATCTGTATTGATTCTATGGTTAATCTTTGACCTGTCAAACCACACTGAACGATCAATATTAACCACCAGTAATGAATCATAGTAGTGTAGTATAAAATGTTGGGTTTATGAGAATAAGGTTGTGACTGACAAATATTTTCATTATTAATGATTCTGCTGATTATTCTCCCATTTAATAATTTCAGCCTCAAAATGTCAGGAAATATGAGAAAATGCTTTGCCTTGTATGTCCCAAAGTCCAAAATTCCAAAATATAAATATTCATATCACCAAGAAAACCAGCAAATATGCTCCTTTGAGAAGCTCAGAGAAGTGTATTTGTGGAAATTGTTGCAGTGTTTCCTTAAAAAGGTCCAGTGTGTAACGTGTTTAGTTGTTCATTCTCAAAATCTGTGTTGCCTGTTCACAAACTTGTCCTTTTTCATGAATATTTACCACCACCATCAATTCCAAGTATTCCTTTTGGCTTGAAATTTTACATCAACCCGCATCAACTGGGGTAGACCATGGATGTATTAAGAGACGCTCCATATTCATGCACCATCTTGAAATACGTTAGCCGGTAAGGGACATAGAGGACATACTCCTCCGCCTTTTGCGTTTTCGCTGTCACACATGATAAACCATAGACTGTATATAAGAATGGACCAACAGATCCCGTTGCTCTGGACGGAGACCAGTGAAGGATATTAGAAGCACTTTTCTGGTGATGGCTGAGCGTTACTGCGCAGCCTCCAACTGAGAGAGACGACATAAATGTGACGTGAGCAACCTGTCTGAAAGTTGTAAGTCTTCTGGTAGCTGTGCCAAGAGAAATCTCAATCATTCCCAATCTTGCAGAGACGGAGAGCGTAGGTATATGTAAGGAGATAACATAGGCACAGGCTAATTATTGCTAACTAAAATGCTAGTTAACATTAGTAATTACACTTAAACAGCTAATGTGAGACGAAACTGCCTGCGAGCTTCTCCTGTACTATACGGTAATTCCTCTACTATGCGACAGTAAGTCGACTGGTTATGACACAATCGTTAGCCTATTTTTACAAAAACGTCTGCTACGGAGCCATAACGTGAGATACAAGGTAATGGAGCCTTTTATACATTGTTGTGTTTCTTTAGAAATAAACAATGGACAAATAAAGTCTTTAAACGCTTCAGATGTAAAGTTATTCGCTGTCAAAGTGACGTCAAAATGAATGGCAGTCAATGGAATGCTAACGGGAGTTTATTTCTATTTGTTTATTTCTAAAGAAACACGACAATGTATAAAAGGCTCCATTACCTTGTATCTCACGTTATGGCTCCGTAGCAGACGTTTTTATAAAAATAGGCTAACGATTGTGTCATAACACTGCGACTTACTTTCGCATAGTAGAGGAATTACCGTATATTATAGGAGAAGCGCGCAAGCAGTTTCGTCTCACATTAGCTGTTTAAGTGTAATTACTAATGTTAACTAGCATTTTAGTTAGCAATCATTAGCCTGTGCTTATGTTATCTCCTTACATATACCTACGCTCGCCGTCTCTGCAAGATTGGGAATGATTGAGATTTCTCTTGGCACAGCTACCAGAAGACTTACAACTTTCAGACACGTTGCTCATGGCACATTTATGTCGTCTCTCAGTTGGAGGCTGCGCAGTAACCCTAGCCATCACCAGAAAAGTGCTTGTAACAGCCTTCACTGGTCTCCGTCCAGAGCAACGGGATCTGTTGGTCCATTCTTATATACAGTCTATGGGAGGTTTGCGGTCCGAGGAGAGGCTTACCCCCTTGTGATAAACTCACAGGTGATGCCAATGCTGCTAATGGGTATCGCAGCTTCCCGGCACCGGCTCTTCCAAGTTTGAAGAAGGAAACATTGAGGACCACACGTATTCAAATTCCAAATTTCAGGAACAGGAGTCTTCTTCTTCGCCCAGAAAAAGAAAAAGGATATTGAAAAGAGCAAGAGACTGGCTTTTTGAAGCGTGAAGGCTACCGTAGCTGTAATACGTACTTTGAACTGCGTGGCGCAAGAGAGTTGATTTTGATATATGATCTCAACGCTAGATGGGAGAAATTCCCACACATTGGACCTTTAAGAGTGAGTTAAACGATGAATCTGTTAACAAAATAATTGCTGGTTAATGTTGTGGCGACCTACTAATTGTTTAATCAGTTCAGCCCTACATGAGAGCACACGCCTTGTGATGTAAATTCTAAGATTTTGAACTTTCATTTTTCTTTTTAAGGTTCTTCAAATCTGTCCCTTGATTTTGGGGGCTGTGATGTCGGAGCCCAAGACTCCCACTCCTGCTGGCGACACATACAAAGGATGGGTGTTCAAGTGGACAAATTACATCAAGGGTTATCAGCGGAGGTGGTTTGTCCTGAGCAATGGGCTGTTGTCATACTACAGGTAAGCGTTCCTGTAAAATAGATAAAATGAAGGAAGAATATAGCCTTTATCACGTCACCAGAGGAATCCCTTAGCCTTGATCTGCCGTAACTACTGTTTAATGTCATTCGGCTAGCTGATAGATTAAGCAGGGAACAGTCAACCTCACCTTATCAATATTTCTTTCCTATTTTAGTTAATTTTCCTTCACAGATTAAAGCCTAGTTCTAGTATTGTAATCACGGAACATAAGGGATGCACATGTTGTCTTTTTTCTGTTCAGTTAAATGTTTTCCAAAATGTCAAATCAAACACCTGTGATTATTAGGACCCAGGCAGAAATGGGCCACACGTGTCGAGGCACAATCAACTTGGCCACAGCAACTATCACTGTGGATGACGCCTGCAACTTTGTCATCTCCAATGGCGGGGCACAGACGTACCACCTGAAGGCCAGCTGTGAAGTGGAACGGCAGCGCTGGATAACTGCCCTAGAACTGGCTAAAGCTAAAGCCGCCTGCATGCAGGCAGAGTCAGGTAAAACATACAAACACACGGCCAGATTAAAAAAACTGTATTCAGTTTTCTTGCTCTTTAAACGTAAAGGAGAACTCCGGCCAATTTTTAAGGTAATCTCCTATAACTACAAATATTCGAGACCTGTCAATAGAAAAAAAAAACGATCCGAATCGGTGCTAGCAACGCAGAGCTGCTGCAGCTAATGCCCAGAGCTCCCAGTTAGCTAAAATGGCAATTATGGGGGCATAAGATAAAGAGTGCCTTTGTGCCTCTTAAGAGACACAAAATGCAATTAAAATGTCTGTGCAACATGAACAGGGCTCTTACATGACAACAAGATTTGTTTTCAACTCAGACATTGTTTAAATTCACCTACCCTGTTAGCTCTTAGCTGCCGTCTGGGATGAGTGAGTGTGTTCAGCCAGGCTTCGGTAATAATCATCATGCAGCAGTTCCTTGTGTTTATTTGTAGCATATATATCCATTTTGTGTGCGATTCATCTGGTGTTGGTGAGCAGGAGGCTATGCAGTGGCGATCGGTGTGGTAGTTTCCTTAGCCGGGCTAGCAGGCCCAGCCGGCGTCCTTGCTTCTGCTTCCTCCCTGCCCTCCTCGCCTGCTGCAGCCGACAACAATCCAAGGAGCGGCCGCTGATCTGGTGCATGTTAGGGGTGGAACGGTACATGTATTCGTATTGAACCGAAACGGTACGGGCGTCTCGGTTCGGTGCATGAATTTACACGGAGAATACACGGTGTAAAAATAAATAAAACTTGCGTGCAAATGAATTAATGTAATGTGGAACTACTGTTACATACGCGTTTCTCAGGGACACCTAATCTGTAGCCCCGCCTTAGCTCTGAACAAAGAATTTCTAATATGGGAAGTAGTTCCACTCTCTCGTTACTTCCGGCTTCTGAACTGGTTGCAGTTCCACCAGAGTTCCAAATAGGGGGCGCTCACAGGCCAGTGCAGAATGAATGGGACTCTATGGAGCTATACCCCTCAAAATCCACTTTTCTCAGGATATAATTTTTTGTCTAGTAATTTGAATGTTGCATTTGAAAGGGGAGGCTAAGAAAATACACACTGCTGGGTGTTAGATTTTTTTAAAGTGGCTTTTTTGTTCTAAAATGCCTTTTAAAATGTCAATGACGTCATACACATATACGGCCAGAGATTCTGCTTTACGGCAAGCTCTGAGTCGCTTCCTTTTTTCTCTCGAGGCATCGACAACACAGCTGACAGGTTAGACACTCCCTGTCAATACACGTGCTAGAAAGAGGTTTGCTAATGTTTTAAAGACCACACCGAAATATTCACTCTGGCATTCTGGTTCTGCTTCGGATGCCATCAAGCGGGATCTCCGATCGTAATCAGTCCTTCACTGACCAATCAGCATTCATTAGCAGAATGCTAGCGTGTTATGGGCAACAACGACTCAACCTGTAACAAATCGAAAGGGCATAAGTACTCGTTCATTCAACTTTTGACCTATAATCCATGTTGAACTTGCAAAAACTACAATCAAATCTGAGATTTCTCAACGACAATCAGGCGAAAGAGACAAATTTAGCCGTCTAGCTCCATAGGGTCCCATTCATTTTGCACTGGACTGTGATCACCCCCAGTGGAACTCTGGTGGAACTGCAACCAAAGTAGGTACAATGGGGCTTAATAGGGAGTGGAACGGCTTTCCGTAGATGGGCTTTGGCTCTGAAGCTCCCAAGCTCTGCCTACATGTCAAGTCGGTCCAGTGAGTCCTTATAAGCTCTATATGTCAATGAGTGAGTCCACACGAAGCAAACTAGTCCCTTCCATATACAACCAAACACGGATGTACTGTAGCTGTATCCCTTCTTGCCTCAACCACAAATGGCTTCCAGGCCCATTTGCTTCGCTGTTTGCTCCGCTGTTAGCTCCGCTTTTAGCTCTGCCGTTAGCTGTTAGCTCCGCCGTTAGCTTCGCTGTTTGCTGTTAGCGTGTGAAGCTAACGCCACAATTCGCCAACTGCTCTGTGTAACCGAAGCTGCTCTTTTAACACCCCTGCTCTGTGCATTCACATATGAGAGCAGCGCTTGTCTCCCATATCACACTACTAGCTGATTGTCTTATTTTGTTTACAAGTTCCAGATGGAGTCTGGAGATGATGTGGGGTAGCCTACTTATTGTTTACTGTTTACATCTTACTTTATACACTTCAGGCTGTTGCAGCTAGCTCAGGGGAGAGACGGGATGACACTAGATGGTACAGCCTGAGACATACACAATAAAAAAAATTGCCTTCTGCATTTTTGTTATGCTTTTCCCTCCATTGTACCGAACCGTGATGTCTGAACCGAGGTATGAACCGAACCGTGACTTCAGTGTACCGTTCCACCCCTAGTGCATGTCCTCCAGAAAGCCGTTCATGCCTTCGTGGCAATAAACTGTAGTTTATTTCCCCCTCAAAAATAGGTAATTGAGCACTGTAGTGGTTATGACTAGGGTCTGTGACTAGTGTTACAGACGGCTAGCTGTAGCCTCGCGCTGTCTCCTGGGAATTCAGTTGTAGCAGGAAAAGGTAAACAGCAGTGTGCAGATCGGAGCGTAGTGTGTGAAGAGTGAAGAGCGGAGTTGTTTACAAGGGAAGAAGCTTGGAGTAACGTAACTGGAGAATATAGCAGATATACAACACATGGAAGAGCCTTTTGAGTTTGATGGTCATCCTTATTTATTCGAACCCGAGTATACAGACGAAGAACTAGCCTCACAAGAGTTGGAAAAGTCGGCTCGTTTTTTTTTTCTATCGACAGATCTCGAATATTTATAGTTATCACGGTTACTGTAAAAATTGGCCGGAGTTCACCTTTAAGAGAGTGCAATGCGAGTGGCAGACATGGTATGGTTTTGTGAAAGTTATATTTTTATTTTTTTTAAAGCTGATGTTTTTTGCTTTCCTGTTGCTTTGATTATTAACAGATGACTCGGGGGATGACTTTTCCCCATCATCGCCACCGGTGGCACATGGACAAGGTGGCAGGACACAGAATTCAGAAGTTCAGTCTGCTCTCAGAACGCTAGGCAGCAAGGTGGAGGATCTGAGCACATGCAATGACCTAATTTCAAAGCATGGCTCTGCCCTCCAGAGGTCAGGCTTTAACAATCTGTTGCTCTGTTTTTGCTTTGCTTTTTGCTTACGCAGTCCAAAGTTTCTCATGTCTCTTCAATCTTAACAAAGAAATGAAGAATCCAAAACACATAAGACTAAAACATGCACATACTCATGTTTCTCATGACAACTCTATTTCAAAATCTTTCGTGAAGTAATATCCTTATGTCCAGAATATCATATCACTGTTGCATGTTACTTTTGCTTTGACATTTACAGGCTGAGTTTAAGTGTAGTGTTGCACTATTTGCAAAAAACTAGGTAGATAAAAAGTACTGCAGTTGACAGACAAAACAGCATGACTTATAATAATAAACCCATTATTATAAAGGCTCATGGCCTTTTACACTGTGATGTGATTTGATGATTTATTGTCCCAACTGTTTATTCATGTTGTATATTTTAATCATTATTTCCAGGTCTTTATCAGAACTGGACAGTCTGCGTCTGACTGGAGAGGCTGGGGATAAGATCCGTCAGGTGACGGAGAGGGCCACACTGTTCCGCATCACCTCTAATGCCATGATTAATGTAGGTGTCGCCTCCTCTCAGTATATCTATTTCTGCTTTGTTGTTCATGTATAATGTGTAAATGTGAGTGAGTCTCGTAAATTCTATACTCCATGCAGTCTACTGTGTGCAGGCCAAATTAACTGGTCAAAATGGCATATTTTGATTGGCTCTTGGGTTTCAATAGTTTTGGTTTTGACCCTCAGGCATGCCGAGACTTCCTTGCGCTGGCTCAGGCTCACAGCAAGCGATGGCAGAAGGCCCTTCAAGCAGAGCGGGACCAGCGGGTAAGGCTGGAGGAGACTTTAGAGCAGCTGGCCAAGCAGCACAACAACCTGGAGCGAGCGTTCAGAGGGGCTGCACAGGCTAATGCTACTGCAGACAATAAAAGTAAGATGTGACTCTGACGCTGACCACTTCCCATGTTAGGATATGGTCAGTTTCTCAACTTATTCTTCTGTCCACTTACCCCTCCTTTTCTTCCCTTGCACTCTGGAAACTTCCAGGGCTTCTATAGTAGTTTGCCTGACAATTGTTGTCAGCAAGAGGGCTGTGTTTCCAAGATATTCATATTTAAGAGAAAATGCTTGTCATGAAAAGGTTTACAAGTTTAAAAGGGTAAATTATAACTCTGAATCGGTTTTCAGTCTCTATATTACACTGACTGAACTGTTTCTTTGTTAAAAGGTTCTGCTGGGCCAGGAAAAGGTGAGGCCAGCGACGAGGACGACGACAATGAGTTCTTTGATGCCATGGAAGAGGCTCCTGAGTTTATCACTGTACCTGCAGATCCCCATTTCCACAAGTCAGTCATTTACCCCACATACCCATTTACTGCTCGTGCAGCAACATGCAGCAATGAAATCTTTTAACATTGTGAATTTCCTCCATCTGTCATTGTCTCTTTTGGAATTGTATTTATTTAATCCAGTTCCTTGTTCCGGGTGATGTTTACTGACACTGGCCTCATATCTGAAATCACTAATTGATTGTGTTGGTTAGTGTTAGTTGAATCATTTCCTTGTATGTTTATCTGGCAGTTTGTTTAACCAGAAACCTTCCAAACACTGACAGTGCCTCTTTGTTTTATTTTTCAAACCTCTTTACAGAAGGTCAAACAGTAATATCAGCGGTTTCAACAGTGAAATGTGTCCTGATGATCAATCGGTATGTTTCATTCTGTTCAAAGACTGGTTCACTGTTAAAACCCTTATTAATATGTTGTTTACCATCATTTATTATCATAGATAAAAATGCACAGTATTATGGGAAAGCTGCAGCAGGGTGGCAGATATTTTAATAGTAATGGTATGATTGTGCTACAGTCATAATAAATTAGATCAGAAACATGTTTAATAAAACAGTAAACCTGTTTTGAAAGCTTTCATATTTCCAGAAGCTTTTATGCTCTTTATTGACATAATTATCTTCCTTTTAGCTTAATGAGGAGCCTCTCGTGATGAACCAGGAATCTCCCTCTCAGGAGTTGATACTCCTGAAGAAGAGGCGGACACGCATTCCAGACAAGCCAAACTACTCCCTCAACCTGTGGAGTATAATGAAGAACTGTATTGGCAAAGAGCTGTCCAAGATTCCCATGCCTGTGAGTAACCTCACAAGAAATGTGTTAGCATGGCCAGTAAAAAGCAAAGAACAGTGTGACGAGGAAACTTTAGTAAATCAAAGACTCCTGGCACCAGTATTCTCCTGTGACGTGGGTTCAATCCAAAAACTGTTTGTCTTGTCTGCAATACTGGCTCAACAACATTCTGTAAGAGTCAGTATGGTTAAAAGCTCTATTGACATTTTAATTGATGACCAGTTCCAACAAGTTGTGTTTGTTTGTTTTAAGAAAACATTCATAGACGTAGAGTGGAGGAATAGATGGATTATATCTCTGATCTTTATTTAGGTTTCTTTATTTGCCTGTTTTGTTTCCATAACAATCTGTTATATTGTGCATATGCTCCTACATCAGCCCATTTCACTCAACACAGCAGAAATACGATCATTGATAATCCCTATTTATATTTGTGGCACATAACCTGTAATTGTTTGGTTTGGCTTTATTCTGTCATAAAAACAAACCACACATAACACACTTGCCTGAAAATTCATAAAAAGTGTTAACCCAAAAAAAGATCCGTCATCTGTAGCTGCTGTAATCCTGCAAAAACGGCCAGCAATCGCTGCCTCACGGTCTGCTTGGAAAGAACCAATGAAATGCCTCCTTTCCCCGCTGCGCGTACTCTACCCCAACCGTGTACGAGCCTGAGCTCAATGCGCGTCGTCGCCACAGCTTCGTTACCAGGAGTCATGTTGGTCTTAAACATTTGGTATGATAATATTGGGTGTTTGCTTACCGGTGCATGAGGCGTGAAGTGAAATTGCGGTCCTTTCTCCGCTCTGCTTTGAAGCACCGACGCAGCGATGCTCGTACACGTTTGTGTGTGTGTATCGATGATTGCTACTTTCAAATCTTGCTAGCTTTTCAACATTACCAACCCTGCCTTTAATAGAACATATTATCATAATGGTCCTGGCCTGCCCCAAATCATGACAAGGATGCTGTGCATCTACTACATTACACAAGACATAATGACATGCTGATATATATAATATACAAAATACAATATACTCATTATACAAACAGTACTTTCTTACTCATTATCTTTATTGGTGACAAAAAAGGATCCTCATCAAGATACTTGGTTTACGTTATGTGTAAAATTTACATTTCAAACTAAATGTTATGGCCGCTTTAAATGATCAGACATCCGAATCATTCGGCTCTCTAGGTAAACTTCAACGAGCCCATTTCCATGCTGCAGCGGTTGTCGGAGGACCTCGAGTACCACGAGCTGCTGGATAAGGCCTCCAAGTGCCAGAGTTCGCTGGAGCAAATGTGCTACGTGGCTGCCTTCTCCGTGTCCTCCTATTCGACCACCGTCTACCGCACAGGCAAGCCCTTCAACCCTCTGCTGGGAGAGACGTATGAGCTAGACCGCCGGAGAGAGAGCGGCTACCGCTCCCTCTGTGAGCAGGTGAGACAAGAAGAAACACACAGATATAGAGGCCTTCCAATGGGGAAGTGAAACTGAACAAAGAATGAAAAGATAGATAGATAGTCCATAGGCTCAGCATTTTGAGAGTCAGTTTCTGACTATTTATGTATATATATGTATTTGGGGATGAACATGTTCCAGAGAAGTAGCAGTCGTGTGTTATCTAATCAAATCAGGAATAGAAGAGCAGGGTTATCATAATTGAGGGTCAAAAGAGTGGTGGTGGTTAAACAGCTGTTAATGCTGAATAAAACCATTACAACTGTTGCATAGCATAGTGCCAGCTATTTTTATGTGGCAACAATTCACACTCTTTTTTTTTTAATTTTTTTTTTTTTATAATAAATAATTGTGGTCGTGGCAAAACTTAAAAATACCGTAAGCCAAAGAAAGTATATTCTTAGTGTTTTTTTTAATATTGGTGTATACTCTGGCATGGAAAGTGACAAAGCAACTTCCATTTTCTTTCTTTCTAAAGCGCAAGGTGGGAAAAAAAATAAAGGATGTTTAAAGCCGAGACGAGAAATTATTTGTAGAAGGCGATTGCAGGAAACGGAATGGAGGCTGAATGTTGGAAAATCAGACTGGCAAAAAGGTTTCTATTCCTAAAGACCAAGCACGTATATCCAGTTCAATAACTAATCCAATGAATTGTGGTTTAGGGCAGTAAATCAGGCAGGTGTGAGAAACTATTAAATCCTATTAGAGTACTATAATTTACATGAGTGCTATAATTGGATTTGAGCTTTACAATGGGGATTTTCATGCTCTGCAGTACAACAGCATGGTTGACAGGTCTGTCAGTATGTATGGGTCTATATGACACTAAATGTGAATTGTAACTATTAGAAAGGATCCAAACCTACAAGGCAGTACCACTCAAGGACCACATTTCGACGCCTCTTGTGTTGTTCTTTTTTAAACACA
Organism: Sander lucioperca; assembly: GCF_008315115.2. Classification (NCBI taxonomy): domain Eukaryota; kingdom Metazoa; phylum Chordata; class Actinopteri; order Perciformes; family Percidae; genus Sander; species Sander lucioperca. The sequence goes on from NC_050189.1 coordinate 14,474,303, forward strand.
AATTGTGCGCTTGACGTCTTTACCTTTTTCTCAGGTGAGTCACCACCCCCCTGCAGCAGCGCATCATGCGATCTCTGATCGCGGCTGGACCCTGAGACAAGAAATCACTGTTGCCAGCAAATTTAGGGGAAAATACCTCTCCATTATGCCTTTAGGTAAGAGGTGGTGCAGTTCAGAACTTCTTAAGCATTCCTTGCAGTCTTCTGATGGTGTAGATTCAGGATGTGATGCAATCACTGCGGTTATTTATGGAACACAAATGATAATAGATAATTACATCGTTCCTTTGCCAGATCAGGGAATGTAGCAGTCACACCTTTTGAGTATGGAATGTTAACAGTTGGATACTATTGAATAACAAGCAATGGTTTGTTTGGTAACATGAAGCTTATTTGCTTGTGCTGTCTGCATTCTCACTTTCATCGCAGGCACAATTCACGCAATCTTTGAAAAGGGCAACAATCACTACACATGGAAGAAAGTGACCACCACAGTGCACAACATCATTGTAGGAAAGCTATGGATCGATCAGGTGAGACTGCCAGAGTTAAAATTGTGACATGTACATTTTTACACACTGAAGAGTTGCACAGCCCACCGACACACTGGCCCAGTATACACGTATGCATTTTAATATTCATATATTTAAAATGCTTTATTCTCTTATTGTTGATAGCACAGTAGTCTGTGCGGTCTTATGAGCATACTGCTTTGCATTGCCCTACACATATTGTTTGTGGAGGTGACGAATAGAGTAAAATCCTTTGAAAGCGGTGCCAGACTTCCATGTGTCCGTCCACAGTGCGTTTTATCCTCATACTGCCAACCCTAAATTGAATTTTATACTTTTATTTCTTAAAAAATGAAAATGTCTCCATAGTCTCAGCGATTTCTTTAAAACCCTTTCTCTCTGCCAGTCAGGAGAGATTGACGTGGTGAACCACACCACTGGAGACCGCTGCCACCTTAAGTTTGCTCCTTACAGCTACTTCTCCAGAGATGTGGCCAGGAAGGTGAGAAAAATGCAAAGACCCTTGACAGATTCCTCTCTGTATGTTAATTGTGTTGTTATTGTATTAATGTTTTCAGGTTCTGTGCAAAAAGAAAAATATGCTCCTGTAGTATAAAATAGATCTACACTGAAGTGTTTTAGTAATAACCAAACTACAGTTAGACATTCCTGCCCTCCACCCTGTGACCAGTCTCTCTCTCTCTCTCTCTCTCTCTCTCTCTCTCTCTCTCTCTAGGTCACAGGTGTGGTGATGGACAAGGATGGCAAGGCCCACTACGTGCTGTCGGGCACGTGGGATGAGAAGATGGAGTTTTCCCGGGTGATGCAGAGCAGCCGAGGAGGAGAGAATGGCACCGAGGGCAAACAGAAGACGGTCTATCAAACCCTCAAAGCCAGAGAGGTTTGGAGGAGGAACCCTTTACCGTGAGTTTTATAACTGCATGGTTAGGTGTGCATGACATTATGAAAAAAAATCCCTGGTACCTGCCAACAGGTACTTTTTTTTTAGTATCACCACTGTCGAGGTTCTAAGCAGGCTGAGGCGATACCAAAAGGTGACGTGAAAACCTGCAGACTACTGATTGTTCGGAGAGAATCGTGACTAATCACTGCGTCATCATTGCTAGCGACAGACAGGTGTGTCCTGAACAAACCCGCCATTTTTAAATAGTTTAGCCAGCTGTGTTTTTTTTTTTTTTTTTTGCTGCCTCCAGCTTCTTTTGAAACAAAATGTGTCTTCTGGCTGTGGCAAAAGCCACATGCCGAGAATCAAAAACAACACACCTTCGACGTTCTGTGCATGTGTCGCGTTAGGCCACGGCAGTTTCCTGCGGCGTCGCTATGACGACCAGCCACGCTCGCCTCACACATGAGGTGGTACTAAATCTGCAATGGAAAAAGGTGGACGGGACACCGCGGTCGAGCCGAGCCGAGTAGACTAAGCGCCCTAAGTGTCCACAGTGGTATTTAAACTAATCTCCTTGTTTGCATGTGTATTCATTTTGTGTTCCTCCATAAGAAAATAATTACCATTATGTTTTTTATAATATTAACAACAAACTATTCTTTTTAAAAGCACCTTTCATACATACAATTCAGGTGCTTTACAAAAGGCTGCAAACAAACAATTTAAGATGCAGTTCAATAGAATCAGCAAGAGGCAAGCAACAAGCTACTTAAAAAGTTAGTTACATTAAAAAAAGTTATGGTCCGATACAGTTCTAGTTTCCCATCAGTAACGACAGAATTGCATGTTGATTATGGGTCTATAAAGCCCTCTGACTTTCAGTGCTGCTGTTTTTCATCTTTGACACAGTGAGGGAGCAGAGACCATGTACTACTTCACTGCCTTGGCGCTGACCCTCAACGAGCTTGAGGAGGGCGTGGCGCCCACTGACAGCCGGCGCCGGCCTGACCAGCGCCTGATGGAGGACGGCCGCTGGGAAGAGGCCAACTCGGAGAAGCAGCGGCTGGAGGAGAAGCAGCGCAGCGTCCGGCGGGAGAGAGAGAGGGAAGCTGCCAGCCAGCGCACCTCCAGCCAGTCAGAAGAAGGTGAGAGTCTAGTGTGTGTTTACTTTGTCTGTATTCCTCTCTACCATGCATGGGGAAAATCTAAAAGGGGTAAAAAAAAAAAAAATATATATATATATATATATATATATATATCTCTGTGATCCCCCTTTTCTCCTCCAACAGCTGTCGATGAGGACTCTCTTACTGATCCGTCCTTAAAAAGCAAGTACTCCTTTACTACTTAACTGCCAAATGCCATGCTTTTCTGTTTAAGTCTTCTATTTTCTTTTGTCTTTTTTGTTAACACAATTTTTCTCTCTTTCAGGCGCACCTCATGACAGCTACCAGGCACTTTGGTTCGAGCGCTGTGAGGACCGGATCACAGGTGAGCAAATACATATCTATAAGGGAGGCTACTGGGAAGCAAAGGACCGTGGCAGCTGGGAGGGCTGTCCCGACATCTTTTGACCTCGGCTTTGACTGCCCCTGAAGAGACTGATCCATTGAAGCCGCCTAGTGAACAGCTACTGCAAAGGCCGGCTTGTCCCCCCCACTTGGACGGCTGTGGCTCTCTGTTTTAAAACAGTGGCTCTCTGTTTTAAGAGATCTCCAGGACGATCTCTGCTGTCTGATCCAGAGGGGGAGCAGAGTTTTCCTCCGGCTTCCCTCATCCCATTTTGGTTCCCGTCTTCGCACCTACCCCCTTGTTGCTGTAACACGTGTGAGAGGACTGAAATGAAAATGTTTGTGCTGCTTTGACTCGGGTCAGGCTGAGAATAAGGGGGAGGAAATAAAATGGGCAGGGCTTCCAAAAAATCATTAGTAAGAACATTTTTAGTCTCTCTGCTCAAGTCTGTGCAGCCTCTCCGATCAGGAGCAGAAGAGCTTTCATGCTGATAACAGTAGTGTTCTATTGCCATCCACAGCATTGCGTGCTTTGGTAATAACTCTAAAAAAAGAGGGTAAGACCTGGTTAATATATAAATTTATATATAATTATGATTCAAATAATTTCATTAATATGTTGACTGGTGGCCTTCAAGACGTAAGTGAGGATTTCTTGTTTATCTCTCTGATTTAGTGTCTTAATGTAATGCAGTGAAGGTTCCAGTGTGCTTGTGTGTATGACTGCATATATGCTCTTCCATCACTTTACAACACTGCCACTGTGCAGTATACTGTGTTTAAAAAGAAAAAGTAATGATTGTCCAAAATACTGGTTGAACCTCCACACTGTCATTTTTTTATACTTAGAAGATTTGTTGTTCTTCACAAAGGCTGATGGAAATTATGATGGTGAAATTTTTTATGTGGCTCAAAGGCCTAAACACTCTTTCTCTTCGCCTTAGAAATGAGCAACCTGCTCTCACTTGTTTTTACATCACACCTGAGTGGATTTGACGCCGACATTTGTAGCTGGTTTCTTGTACAAACATCATAAACTTTGAAGAAGTAGTTGGGAAAAGACTACAGAGCTGCAAAATGGCAAAGCACATGTTCTCAAAACAACAGAAAATCTCACATTAGTGCAGTTTTATTCAATAACTAATGAAATGACCCCTTTTCACAATATTGGAATTATGTTTGAGCCATTTTGCAGATAAAATAAGTGAATAGTAACTGTGTTACATGGCAGTAAAAATGGAATGGGATATGTGGTGTGATTTTTGTATTGAGAGGAACACAGACAAATGAGAAAAGAAGAAAAGTAAATGCAGTGGTGAAAATAAACCTTTGTGTATTGGCTGAAGAGTTCATACATATGCAAGAACATTTTGACACCAAAAAATGGGATATAATGTGTGTGTGTGTGTGTGTGCGCGTGTGCCAAGCGTGTGTGAATTGCATAATTTTGTTTATAAGTGTACTTAAAAATGAAGAATAAAGAAACAAAGAGTTTAAAAGCATTGAAAATAACAATGATTTATAAATGTAATGAAATTCAGATAGTATTGATAACTGTAAGGTAGTTTTTTTCTTGTATTTTTTGGTTTCTCGCATTGGAAGTGGACTGTCTTCATTTTCAGAAAAAAAGGGAGTTTCCGTACTTAACCGAGAGGGGAGACATGACATTGTTCAGTACTTTGTATTAACAAAGACAAAGAATCTATAATAAACAAATGCTGTGATGTCAGACAAATAGCTTTTCACACTCTTCTTTAAATTTCATATGTTCCAACATTTCCATTAATTATTAATTAGATAACACAATTAAAGACTTGCCAAATCGATTCTTTGGGAATTTCTGTCCTCATGTTCAGTAGGAGCTCCAGACGGGACGACATATGTTGTCAATAAAATAATAAAACCCAATGGAAACAGCTTCGTGGTTCACTTGATTTATTGATATGAAAACTAGTTAATATTGACTCAATATATACTGAATTTGAAAATGTGATTGCCCATTTGATTTGTGCCAGATATTGTTACATTGCTAAATTTACCATCAAATGTCATGAATATATTAAAATATGTTATCCTTAAAGCATGTTTTAAACAAAATAGTGTTTTTCAGAGTTAGAAAGTAAAAGTTAAAGGTAGACTGATAAATCCAGGGCCGGGCCAGTTTATCGACCGGTATTAGCTTATTACAGTTAAATCAGTATTGATGTTAATGTTGAACGTTAAACACCAAGAAGTTGCATTACTGACATAGATATGTTTGAGGCCACACGTTCCAGACAAGCCAAACTACTCCCTCAACCTGTGGAGTATAATGAAGAACTGTATTGGCAAAGAGCTGTCCAAGATTCCCATGCCTGTGAGTAACCTCACAAGAAATGTGTTAGCATGGCCAGTAAAAAGCGAAGAACAACGTGACGAGGAAACTTAAATCAAAGACTCCTGGCACCAGTATTCTCTTGTGACGTGGGTTCAATCCAAAAACTGTTTGTCATGTCTGCAATACTGGCATAACATTCTATTGACAGATTGCATTGGTGACCAGTTCCAACAAGTTGTGTTTGTTTGTTTTAAGAAAACATTCATAGACGTAGAGTGGAGGAATAGATGGATTATATCTCTGATCTTTATTTAGGTTTCTTTATTTCCCTGTTTTGTTTCCATAACAATCTGTTATATTGTGCATATGCTCCTACATCAGCCCATTTCACTCAACACAGCAGAAATACGATCATTGATAATCCCTATTTATATTTGTGGCACATAACCTGTAATTGTTTGGTTTGGCTTTATTCTGTCATAAAAACAAACCACACATAACACACTTGCCTGAAAATTCATAAAAAGTGTTAACCCAAAAAAAGATCCGTCATCTGTAGCTGCTGTAATCCTGCAAAAACGGCCAGCAATCGCTGCCTCACGGTCTGCTTGGAAAGAACCAATGAAATGCCTCCTTTCCCCGCTGCGCGTACTCTACCCCAACCGTGTACGAGCCTGAGCTCAATGCGCGTCGTCGCCACAGCTTCGTTACCAGGAGTCATGTTGGTCTTAAACATTTGGTATGATAATATTGGGTGTTTGCTTACCGGTGCATGAGGCGTGAAGTGAAATTGCGGTCCTTTCTCCGCTCTGCTTTGAAGCACCGACGCAGCGATGCTCGTACACGTTTGTGTGTGTGTATCGATGATTGCTACTTTCAAATCTTGCTAGCTTTTCAACATTACCAACCCTGCCTTTAATAGAACATATTATCATAATGGTCCTGGCCTGCCCCAAATCATGACAAGGATGCTGTGCATCTACTACATTACACAAGACATAATGACATGCTGATATATATAATATACAAAATACAATATACTCATTATACAAACAGTACTTTCTTACTCATTATCTTTATTGGTGACAAAAAAGGATCCTCATCAAGATACTTGGTTTACGTTATGTGTAAAATTTACATTTCAAACTAAATGTTATGGCCGCTTTAAATGATCAGACATCCGAATCATTCGGCTCTCTAGGTAAACTTCAACGAGCCCATTTCCATGCTGCAGCGGTTGTCGGAGGACCTCGAGTACCACGAGCTGCTGGATAAGGCCTCCAAGTGCCAGAGTTCGCTGGAGCAAATGTGCTACGTGGCTGCCTTCTCCGTGTCCTCCTATTCGACCACCGTCTACCGCACAGGCAAGCCCTTCAACCCTCTGCTGGGAGAGACGTATGAGCTAGACCGCCGGAGAGAGAGCGGCTACCGCTCCCTCTGTGAGCAGGTGAGACAAGAAGAAACACACAGATATAGAGGCCTTCCAATGGGGAAGTGAAACTGAACAAAGAATGAAAAGATAGATAGATAGTCCATAGGCTCAGCATTTTGAGAGTCAGTTTCTGACTATTTATGTATATATATGTATTTGGGGATGAACATGTTCCAGAGAAGTAGCAGTCGTGTGTTATCTAATCAAATCAGGAATAGAAGAGCAGGGTTATCATAATTGAGGGTCAAAAGAGTGGTGGTGGTTAAACAGCTGTTAATGCTGAATAAAACCATTACAACTGTTGCATAGCATAGTGCCAGCTATTTTTATGTGGCAACAATTCACACTCTTTTTTTTTTTTATAATAAATAATTGTGGTCGTGGCAAAACTTAAAAATACCGTAAGCCAAAGAAAGTATATTCTTAGTGTTTTTTTTGATATTGGTGTATACTCTGGCATGGAAAGTGACAAAGCAACTTCCATTTTCTTTCTTTCTAAAGCGCAAGGTGGGAAAAAAAATAAAGGATGTTTAAAGCCGAGACGAGAAATTATTTGTAGAAGGCGATTGCAGGAAACGGAATGGAGGCTGAATGTTGGAAAATCAGACTGGCAAAAAGGTTTCTATTCCTAAAGACCAAGCACGTATATCCAGTTCAATAACTAATCCAATGAATTGTGGTTTAGGGCAGTAAATCAGGCAGGTGTGAGAAACTATTAAATCCTATTAGAGTACTATAATTTACATGAGTGCTATAATTGGATTTGAGCTTTACAATGGGGATTTTCATGCTCTGCAGTACAACAGCATGGTTGACAGGTCTGTCAGTATGTATGGGTCTATATGACACTAAATGTGAATTGTAACTATTAGAAAGGATCCAAACCTACAAGGCAGTACCACTCAAGGACCACATTTCGACGCCTCTTGTGTTGTTCTTTTTTAAACACAAATTGTGCGCTTGACGTCTTTACCTTTTTCTCAGGTGAGTCACCACCCCCCTGCAGCAGCGCATCATGCGATCTCTGATCGCGGCTGGACCCTGAGACAAGAAATCACTGTTGCCAGCAAATTTAGGGGAAAATACCTCTCCATTATGCCTTTAGGTAAGAGGTGGTGCAGTTCAGAACTTCTTAAGCATTCCTTGCAGTCTTCTGATGGTGTAGATTCAGGATGTGATGCAAACACTGCGGTTATTTATGGAACACAAATGATAATAGATAATTACATCGTTCCTTTGCCAGATCAGGGAATGTAGCAGTCACACCTTTTGAGTATGGAATGTTAACAGTTGGATACTATTGAATAACAAGCAATGGTTTGTTTGGTAACATGAAGCTTATTTGCTTGTGCTGTCTGCATTCTCACTTTCATCGCAGGCACAATTCACGCAATCTTTGAAAAGGGCAACAATCACTACACATGGAAGAAAGTGACCACCACAGTGCACAACATCATTGTAGGAAAGCTATGGATCGATCAGGTGAGACTGCCAGAGTTAAAATTGTGACATGTACATTTTTACACACTGAAGAGTTGCACAGCCCACCGACACACTGGCCCAGTATACACGTATGCATTTTAATATTCATATATTTAAAATGCTTTATTCTCTTATTGTTGATAGCACAGTAGTCTGTGCGGTCTTATGAGCATACTGCTTTGCATTGCCCTACACATATTGTTTGTGGAGGTGACGAATAGAGTAAAATCCTTTGAAAGCGGTGCCAGACTTCCATGTGTCCGTCCACAGTGCGTTTTATCCTCATACTGCCAACCCTAAATTGAATTTTATACTTTTATTTCTTAAAAAATGAAAATGTCTCCATAGTCTCAGCGATTTCTTTAAAACCCTTTCTCTCTGCCAGTCAGGAGAGATTGACGTGGTGAACCACACCACTGGAGACCGCTGCCACCTTAAGTTTGCTCCTTACAGCTACTTCTCCAGAGATGTGGCCAGGAAGGTGAGAAAAATGCAAAGACCCTTGACAGATTCCTCTCTGTATGTTAATTGTGTTGTTATTGTATTAATGTTTTCAGGTTCTGTGCAAAAAGAAAAATATGCTCCTGTAGTATAAAATAGATCTACACTGAAGTGTTTTAGTAATAACCAAACTACAGTTAGACATTCCTGCCCTCCACCCTGTGACCAGTCTCTCTCTCTCTCTCTCTCTCTCTCTCTCTCTCTCTCTCTCTCTCTCTCTCTCTAGGTCACAGGTGTGGTGATGGACAAGGATGGCAAGGCCCACTACGTGCTGTCGGGCACGTGGGATGAGAAGATGGAGTTTTCCCGGGTGATGCAGAGCAGCCGAGGAGGAGAGAATGGCACCGAGGGCAAACAGAAGACGGTCTATCAAACCCTCAAAGCCAGAGAGGTTTGGAGGAGGAACCCTATATATATATATATATATATATATATATATATATATATATATATATATATATATAACGTTTAAGAGAAAATGCTTGTCATGAAAAGGTTTACAAGTTTAAAAGGGTAAATTATAACTCTGAATCGGTTTTCAGTCTCTATATTACACTGACTGAACTGTTTCTTTGTTAAAAGGTTCTGCTGGGCCAGGAAAAGGTGAGGCCAGCGACGAGCACGACGACAATGAGTTCTTTGATGCCATGGAAGAGGCTCCTGAGTTTATCACTGTACCTGCAGATCCCCATTTCCACAAGTCAGTCATTTACCCCACATACCCCGTGCAGCAACATGCAGCAATGAAATCTTTTAACATTGTGAATTTCCTCCATCTGTCATTGTCTCTTTTGGAATTGTATTTATTTAATCCAGTTCCTTGTTCCGGGTGATGTTTACTGACACTGGCCTCATATCTGAAATCACTAATTGATTGTGTTGGTTAGTGTTAGTTGAATCATTTCCTTGTATGTTTATCTGGCAGTTTGTTTAACCAGAAACCTTCCAAACACTGACAGTGCCTCTTTGTTTTATTTTTCAAACCTGTGAACAGTGAAATGTGTCCTGATGATCAATCGGTATGTTTCATTCTGTTCAAAGACTGGTTCACTGTTAAAACCCTTATTAATATGTTGTTTACCATCATTTATTATCATAGATAAAAATGCACAGTATTATGGGAAAGCTGCAGCAGGGTGGCAGATATTTTAATAGTAATGGTATGATTGTGCTACAGTCATAATAAATTAGATCAGAAACATGTTTAATAAAACAGTAAACCTGTTTTGAAAGCTTTCATATTTCCAGAAGCTTTTATGCTCTTTATTGACATAATTATCTTCCTTTTAGCTTAATGAGGAGCCTCTCGTGATGAACCAGGAATCTCCCTCTCAGGAGTTGATACTCCTGAAGAAGAGGCGGACACGCATTCCAGACAAGCCAAACTACTCTCTCAACCTGTGGAGTATAATGAAGAACTGTATTGGCAAAGAGCTGTCCAAGATTCCCATGCCTGTGAGTAACCTCATAAGAAATGTGTTAGCATGGCCAGTAAAAAGCAAAGAACAGTGTGACGAGGAAACTTTAGTAAATCAAAGACTCCTGGCACCAGTATTCTCCTGTGACGTGGGTTCAATCCAAAAACTGTTTGTCTTGTCTGCAATACTGGCTCAACAACATTCTGTAAGAGTCAGTATGGTTAAAAGCTCTATTGACATTTTAATTGATGACCAGTTCTAACAAGTTGTGTTTGTTTGTTTTAAGAAAACATTCATAGACGTAGAGTGGAGGAATAGATGGATTATATCTCTGATCTTTATTTAGGTTTCTTTATTTGCCTGTTTTGTTTCCATAACAATCTGTTATATTGTGCATATGCTCCTACATCAGCCCATTTCACTCAACACAGCAGAAATACGATCATTGATAATCCCTATTTATATTTGTGGCACATAACCTGTAATTGTTTGGTTTGGCTTTATTCTGTCATAAAAACAAACCACACATAACACACTTGTCTGAAAATTCATAAAAATGGTTAACCCAAAAAAAGATCCGTCATCTGTAGCTGCTGTAATCCTGCAAAAACGGCCAGCAATCGCTGCCTTGCAGTCTGCTTGGAAAGAACCAATGAAATGCCTCCTTGCCCCGCTGCGCGTACTCTACCCCAACCGTGTACGAGCCTGAGCTCAATGCTTTACAACATTACCAACCCTGCCTTTAATAGAACATATTATCGTAATGGTCCTGGCCTGCCCCAAATCATGACAAGGATGCTGTGCATCTACTACATTACAGAAGACATAATGACATGCTATATATATCTATATATATATAGATATATATATATTATATTATATAATATACAATAATACAATATACTCATTATACAAACAGTACTTTCTTACTAAAATACTAAGACCGATAAATTTGCCAGGCCGATATAGCAGTTGCTCATTATTTTTATTGGTGACAAAAAAGGATCCTTATCAAGATACTTGGTTTACGTTATGTGTAAATGTTTTTAAAAAATTACTATTGGCATCAAAAATCCAGTATTGCCACTGTGCAGTATACTGTGTTTAAAAAAGTAATGATTGTCCAAAATACTGGTTGAACCTCCACACTGTCATTTTTTATACTTAGAAGATTTGTTTTTCTTCACAAAGGCCTGATGGAAATTATGATGGTGAAATTTTTGATGTGGCTTAAAGGCCTAAACACTCTTTCTCTTCGCCTTAGAAATGAGCAACCTGCTCTCACTTGTTTTTACATCACACCTGAGTTGATTTGACACCGACATTTGTAGCTGGTTTCTTGTACAAACATTATAAACTTTGAAGAAGTAGTTGGGAAAAGACTAAAGAGCTGCAAAATGGCAAAGCACATGTTCTTAAAACAACAGAAAATCTCACATTAGTGCAGTTTTATTCAATAACAACTAATGATAAGTCAATAAAATAATAAAACCCAATGGAAACAGTTTCGTGGTTCACTTGATTTATTGATATGTAAACTAGTTAATATTGACTCAATATATACTGAATTTGCATTTTCACAGACTTTAAAGTTAATGACATGCTGTTTAAAAATGTGATTGCCCATTTGATTTGTGCCAGATATTGTTACATTGCTAAATTTACCATCAAATGTCATGAATATATTAAAATATTTGATCCTTAAAGCTTTTTTTTAAACAAAATAGTGCTTTTCAGAGTTAGGAAAACAAAAGACATAGAAAGCATTAAAGCTGCATGAAGTAAAAGTTAAAGGCGGGCTGATAAATCCAGGGCCAGGCCAGTTTATCGACCAGTATTAGTTTATTACAATTAAATCAGTATTGACCTTAATGTTGAGCGTTAAACACCAAGAAGTTGCATTACTGACATAGATATGTTTGAGGCCTTAACGCCGTTACCGTGTCTCCGTTACACATTTTGTCCAATAGATAGCATGACAGATTTATTTTTATTATCCATACTAGCTTTGATTTGGTGCAGACTTTGATTTATGACCAAATATCTGCAAAACTAATGACATTCCCATTAGCCTCAGCTGTACTTTGTGTTTTAGCACATGTTCGCAGGCTAACACTAAACTATAGATGTGAATGTGATAAACATGATAAACATTATACCTGCTAAACACATGCATGTTAGCATTTTGATATCATTAGCATTTTGCTCAAAGTACAGCCTCACCGAGCTTGGTCAGATTAAAAAAATTTATTCAAGGCATCTTTATCAAAATGGTTGAATACGTTATGAGTTAAAGTAAAAAAAAAGAAAAAAGAAAGAATAATAATAGCTCATATACATGGATAGATGATTTTATATGGTATAAACCTGTTATTCTAACTTTTTCTTCCACAGTCAACCTCCTTGTATTTACAGTTTAAGATTAAATCTGTGTTCTTTTTAAATCACCAGCTGGTTCTCTATTTATTTTCCCTGCGAGAAGAACTGTTTCTTTCACTGTACACACCACAGGCGCCTCTCCTGCTGTGTCATGCCAGCAGATTTATTTTCAGCCAATTTTCTGAAAGGCAGACTGGAACCTACCATCCTATACATGGGGCAGAGAGAAATGGGGAGTTTGGGAGGGGCTTACAGTTTGGCGGACCTCACAGCTGGTTGGGACGAAAGGAAGCAACCGATGCACCACATCACACTCAGGACACACCCTGCCTACGATACAGTGTAGTACAGTGCAGTGCAGTGGACAAGAGGTGATAGAGAGACGGTGAGAGTTTGCATAACAGGCAGCTACAGCCTGTACAGAGGGAGGGATGGGAATGCTGAATCAGTGAAACTGCATGAAAGCCTGGGAGAGGGTGGAAGAGGGTAAACGGCGGGGGAGAGGGAAGAGAAAGGGTAGGGACAGGGTAGACTGGGTAAGATGTACAGTACGATGCCTCGTCATTCATTTCATCTCTTAATTGTGAATGTGGAGCTGACCATTCACCCTGTTTTACCTTGAGTTAAGAGACTTTAAACAGACTTTTAATCTCAGTGCTGCTTTAGAGTACATTACATTTCTAGGGTTTAAAGCCGGAACTGCCCCTTTACAGTTTCCAGCAAGCCAGAACAGCGAGGTAAGGTTTCACAAATCAATATCTCTGCTTTGTGTTGCAGTTGTTGTCTACAATGTGCCCAGTGACATCCACACTGGAGTAACTGATACCTCCCACTAAGTGAAACAAAAGGGGAAACCAAATATACATGTGCAATTTGATATCATTTGACATTGATGCATACGGAATAAAAAGAGACACAAATAGTGTATGATCAGAGAACATGCAAAGCAATCTGTGCATGTGCTGCTCAAAACAGGATGCAGAATATACAGTAATATAGGAGGACTAAATAAATATTGTTTTTTGTTGCGTACATCCTCAAATGATTGCACCTTCTCTACTGTATCTCTGCCTGCTCTCACTCAGATGGAGGTAGACAAGGTGGTGTGTTTGCCAAGGTTGCCCCGGGTTGCTGTGTGCGGCGGTACACATGGCAACGAGCTGTCTGGGGTGTACTTAGTGAGAGAGCTGCTGAAGGCAGAGAAGAAAGTGATGGAGAAGGAGGAGGAAGAACCCCTGTCAGTGCTGATGGTGCTGTCGAACCCGCGGGCCATGCAGCAGTGCCGCAGATACGTCGACACCGACCTCAACCGCTGCTTCACCCACGCCAAGCTCAAGTAAGGCGAGGAGAGCTGATGATGCTCTTGGTAACGGTTGTGATGATGAGTTGAGCTCACATTGTTTCTCTGTCTCCCAGTGGTCCCATACCAGACGATGCCCCCTATGAGATAATCAGATCCAGGGAACTGAACGCCACGCTGGGTCCAAAAGGAAATCCAGAGGCGGTGGATCTTGTTTGTGACCTCCACAACACCACTGCCAACATGGGCCTGTGCTTCATCGCGTACTCTGACTGTGACTGGATCTGCATGCACATATTTAGACATCTGCAGGCAAGCACAAACAGTTCCCATTCACTCAAGTAAAATCAATTCACCCTGCATGTTTGAGAATTTTTCCAGGTTCGAGAACACTTAAATGGAACAAAGAACTGAGTTTGGTAATGCCAGAAATCTAAAGTTGAGAGTGACATGTCGTTTTCAGAGGCAGATGCCAGATGTACCAATGAGGTACATCCATTTTGATGTCTCCAATAAAGAATCATATTCCCTTGATTCAGTGGGAAAACATGGCTTTGGTAAGTTTTTCATTTTTACTAAAAACATTTGAATGCTGGATAATCTATCATATTTGTCATCTAAAATCCATTTCCTGCAGCCATGGAGATCGGCCCACAGCCCCACGGTGTGGTGAGGTCAAACATCTATACGGCAATGAAAGTTGGTGTGCAGCACATGCTCGATTGGGTCCGTATCTTCAACTCAGGTGCAACTAAAATCAGAATACCAATGAAGTATATTTGACTCCAAAATGTCACAAGTTTTGCAAAATTTGTGCATCTTTTAAGTCCTTCTTGGTCTTGTTTTAAACCCTTCTTTTATTTACAGGTACTATTTTTGAAGGAGGATGTGTGGATGTGTTCACTATGATCAAACACATTGACTACCCAAGAGACAGTGAGACTCGAAACATCACAGCAGCCATTCATCCTCAAGTCCAGGTACATTCTGAAACCTATTTGTGGCATCGAGCTTTTATAAAAGAAGATGCCCTTAAGATTGAAATGCTACTAAGCTGAATTGAGCTGAATTTAAATAAAGATTGAGTTTGAAGTTAGTGCCTGATAATAATGCTTTGTCATCGTCTGTGACTGGTATTGCAGCCTTTCTATAAATAACCAGCATTGTAAATTTCACAATGTAGTTTCTGTTGAAACTTATTTGTTTGGCAGTCATCCTGTGAGTCAGTGACGTTTGAAGTGTCACTGCAGTTCAATAATTTTTTTTTATCAGGACACACAACCATAAAGGACCTTCTGGCCAATACTAACTATGGATTTAAATGGCTGGTTACTTTGTATATCAAACAGAAAACCCTGATCATGTTTTCAAATTGTTTTTTCAGGTTTCATGAAAGTGCAATTCTAAATCGCTGGGGAACTTGTAGTGGTGAATTGGAAAGTTGACAGTATTGTAAACTTTTAGAGGCAATATTAATTTTCACACACACCGTCAGCACTAATGCAAACACAGACTAGCTGTTTCCCCCTGCTTTAAGTCTTTATGCTCAGCTAATCTTCTGCTAGCTCTAGCTTCATATTTAGCATGCAGATATTAGAGTGGCTTCCCATATATATCTGACTGCTCATCTAACTCGAGCAACTTTCCTAAAAAGGTTGTCCTTTGAAAACTGGTCTTTTAATCATTTTGCAGTTTTTATGAACACTGCTTCAACAACTGCAGTATACAGCTGGTTTGGACCTGTTGTTTTCTACCCTGCTGCTTTTAAACCTCACACACAGAAGTGGAGATTGCCTTGCAAATATTTAATCTCACAGGTGTTGCTCATAAACTATCAACCTAATTGGCTGTCTTTCCCCACAGGACCGAGACTTCTGCCTGCTCCACCCTGAAGACCCACTGTTCCAGACTTTCTCAGGCGAAACTCTGAGGTATAAAGGCAATGAACCTCTTTATCCTTTCTTCATCAATGAATGTGCATATTACGAAAAGGGCATCGCTCTCTCCCTGGCAAGGAAAAGGCGTGTTATGATTCCTGCAATCCGGGTGCAGACAGAGCAGCAGCAACAGGCTAACAAACAGGAATTTGCATCAGAAGAAGAGGAGTGAGGATGGACTTAACACACACAACGTGATGAGACTGATGTGACTGAAATAAATTTTACAAAAAGCTTTTATTGAAACAACAGCAGTTGCTTGGAACACGCACGTGTACGCTCGCTTACACTCACACACGATATTTAGGTGTACATTTATTAACTGTTTCAGCTCACAACTGGAGAGTGAACATCACTGTAGATTCACAAAAGCAGTCATACATGGACATTTGTTATATTTACGCTACAGTGAATTCTGGGATAGAACGATTTCTTGATTTAAAAGGCTGAATATGCAAAATACAATCTAATTTACCATAAGCCAGACCATCAGACCACATACAGTGCATAATTTCACAGACATTCTTTAGTTTTATGAAACTGTGAGACTGGTGGTAATTTATACATGTCTGCAAATATATAGCATAGTTTTTCTTTTCTAAATTTATTTTGTTTTGGGACACATCTTCATAAAATAGAAATTCACTATGGACCACTACTGCAATATTCAGGATATGTTCAAAATAATTTAAGTGCAAAGGAACACTGTAGATTACCACAATATGGCCTTTAATTTACATTCATAATGCCTAACAGGGAAACACTGTTTCCATTAATTCCTGTTGAATTGAAATGGTTGTAACAAGTGAATAAAAAATAAATGAACAAACATGAATCAAATAAATAATAACAAACACAACTATATTTACAAAATGAAACCAATGTATATAAGCATGTAAGGGCAACTAAACTAAACAAGAAATGGTTAAAAACCATGACAATGTTTAAAGCATAACTTTTTGATATTTTCTACAAAAGCCTAAAGAATCAGTCAAAATGTTAGTAATGCTTGAAAATAGCAAAGAAAACAATTCATTGGGTAAAGAAATATAAAACAAACACAATCTGACCCTAATAATGGCCATGAATAAACGTCACTTAAGTTAAAAAAAAGGGATGTCAATCTTTTTTGCAAGAACAGAAACGTATATACATAATATTCATTGTCACTCTCAATCATTGATGCCCACTGTCCCAGTCTGTGTTTTGAAGCAGCTAAAGTAAAAGACTTATTGCACAACAGCAAACCTGTCAAAATAAATATATTATGAATGCCTACGCGGTTTTTGTCTTGCTTCAGTGCCAGTACACCTACGTCAGCTGTGTTATTATAAATGTAATTAGGTGTCACCACACGCAACTGTAATTCTGGGTGTGATCAGAGGTGCAATAAAAGAGGTCAGGAAAACAAAAGGTGTGTACCAATGCCATACCACAGACTTAATATAGTATATATTATGTACTACTGTATGTAATAATCTCTAAGCATCAAATAAATCTGACTTTCAAACACTCGTGCCAGTTAAAGAGTTGTTTTAAAATATTTCATAGTTTTTGTTTTTAGAGAAAAATCCCCAGGTGTCCACAATTTGAATACATTTTATCCAGTTGTGAGTATCTTATTCGTTTGCTTTGTACATTACATCGTAGGATATAGTCAACAACAGGAATCCTGCAAATTTAGCATGCATACTAAAAACTGCATACTTTAATCACAATTCCTATTACAATTTGGATTAGATTGATGAAACTCCCAAACACAAATGCCTTTAACTAGACAACGTTGTGTTTCTAAACTGATCTTATTATGCTTCTGCTATTATATTTTTGTATTAGGAACAATGGGAACACAGCAATTAAAACGGACAGGGCAAGAAACTAGCTGCAGATAAGAGAACATATGAAATGTCTGTAATTATTCCTCATTGTTTTAGGAAACTGTGCATGCACAACTAC
Organism: Sander lucioperca; assembly: GCF_008315115.2. Taxonomy (NCBI): domain Eukaryota; kingdom Metazoa; phylum Chordata; class Actinopteri; order Perciformes; family Percidae; genus Sander; species Sander lucioperca. The sequence goes on from NC_050189.1 coordinate 14,491,954, forward strand.
AGTAAAATATAATAAAAAATAGGTCAAAGTTGAACCTGTTTCTGTAATAATTTAATCAGTTGACTTAATTTTCTCTTTCAAATAAATTTGGCTATTATAAGGATTTGTTTAAATCTTGTCTAATCGTGTTGCCTGCTCGTGTTTTTCCTGTCTAATTTATTTTTTAATGATGTTTCTGCATTCCTAAATGTCAGCAATTACTTTGTTTCTTTTCACTTTTTCAATGTGAACGCACTTCTTATTCAGAAACTGGACTTAATGAAGGTGTAATAAGAAACTGGGACAGAGCTAATGCTTTACAGCTTAGTGTTAAGTTATTCTGAAGCAAACATGTGTTCTACTATACACATCTTTCTGGTTGACCTTTTGCAAACCAATTCCCGTAACCCGTAAAGAGATACAAATTTAATCCTTTAACGCAGCAGACAGGGTCATCATTACTATATGCACTTTAATCCATCAGAGGGCAAAACGCACAGATTAACCCACATCACATTCCTTTGAGAACATTATAAAATGCATCTTGGTGACAGAGTGGGGTATGAATTTAAACAGGGCAAAGATCCAGAACTGAATCTCAGTCTATGCCACCCGGTAGGCAGTCATACGGTAGTAGTTCTGACTGTGGCTGCGTGCTGCCCACACCAGCAGCGCAGCGGCCATCATATGGAGCGGGGAGGAAATGAGAGCCAAGTAGAGGGACCATCCCAGAGAGCCATCCACCTTATCAGGCAGCATCGACACCCTGTGGAGCAGGTCCATTCCCGCCAGGTAGCAGCACACTGTGGCTAAGGTGCAGAGGCCTGCAGGGCACAAAGAACAAACTGATTATCAGATGTGCACCATAAATAGTAAGATTAAAGTTAAGGTGTGACCATGTGGCTGCCTGCTGACTTGACTGGCACTGTGGAATAACAACAAGGCTCTGTGCAAACAAATTGATTGTCTAGTTGTTGTAGAATTTGACATTATGTAGCCCACACTTGGCCTCATACTGTTGTTCATGACAAAATACCTACAAAACTAATGACATTCCCATCAACCTCAGTTCTACTTTCTGCTTATTACTTATTTGTAAATGTTAGTAATATGTTTATACCATGTTGAACATTATACCTGCTTAACATCAGCATGTTAGCATTGTTATTTTTGAGCATGATAGCATGCTGACGTTAGCATTTAGCTCAAAGCACAGCGTCAGGTTAAAGCTAGCATGGTTGTAGGAATACAGTTCTCTTAGCTCTTTTAGCAGGTGTGTTCCACCTAATTGATTCAGGGAAAGTACTTTTTTCTCACAGTTTTGATTTTCTGTATGTTAATGCCTGAACGGACTATTTAGTTTAGTTTTGGATGGGTTACATTCTGAACATTACTTTTAGGATTCAAACTGGAACCCCTGTGACTTAAACACCAAAGCAAAGGGATACCTCAAGCTTATTTAAGCTTATTTAACCACTTGGGTCACTTGTATTGTAAAATCTGCCAGTTACTAGCAAGTGGTTTGGTGCAGCTGAACAGGTCTTACCAGCCAGCAGGTGAAGTACTCCTATGCCGAGGGTGGGGGTGAGGCTTCGGCAGAGGCAGGCACAAAACCCAGTCAGGGCTGCCAACACCACCAGACCCAAGGACACCAGTGGCAGCAGAAACTGGCACCTCCACAAGTCTATACACACATGCACACAGACACAGAAACGTATGAGTCCATGGGCAACACAGTTACTAAGTCTTCATTTACTCACCTTCTTATGCATGACAGAAGAAGCAGCCCTGATTGGGGGCAATGTATTATTCAACACCACATATTGGTCATAATTAATGCACTACACAGAGAAGAGGCTAGTTCTTACAGCTTCATTATATCACTTAGAAAGGGGGAAATGTGTTGTGACTGAACTTACATGTGCGCAGCATGTCTTCTCCACTGTTGTGGTTGCCTGGTTCTTTATACTTTGGAGTGAACTGCTGAGGTAGAGTGAAGCTTCGACACTCTAGCATAATCTTGACATCTGAAAAAGGTTATGTACGTTATTTAATTTTTATTTCACTGCAATAGCAACATGCATAAAGGAAACTGTTATTGTTATCTGTTCTGACTGCTAAAATGCTATTTCACTGCAACCAAAACACTTTTTTAATCAGCTAATTGCCATTACATTAAGGTGATCAAATGATTAGTAGATTGGGAGAAATTGAATTGGCAACAATTGTGATAATAGATTAATCCTTTAAGACATTTATTAATATTTTTCAGCTTTTTGGCCTTTATTTGTAGACAGGAAAGGGGTAATAGAGAGGTGGTATGACATGCAGCAAAGGGCCGCGGGTCGGACTTGAACATGGGCCACTGCAGTAAGGACTGAGCCTCAGTATATGGGGCGCACGCTTAAACAGGTGAGCTAACAGGGTGCCCCCTTTAAGTCATTTTTAAAATCAAAAATGTCCTTAATTTACTGGTACCAGCTTCTCAAATGTGAACATTTGCTAGTTTCCCAGTTTACTATGATGATTAAACTTTTTGGGGGTTCGATAAGACAAATAACATCCATTTGAATATGTTTACTTGGGCTTCAGGGAATAATGATGGCCATTTCTCACAATTTTCTAACATTTTATACACTGAACAATAAATTAGTTATAAATAACTGTCAGACCTAATTATAATGCAAGTAATTGTTGGCTACAGCATTACAGTACTCCTATAATTGAATAATACTATCTTGCCCAAGGCATTAGAAAAAATAAAGTCAATTGATAAAACACTGCACTATGAGAATGTTACAAATTAACACAATAGTCTTAAAACTAGATTTTTTTTTTTTTAAATGTTTATTGAGCACCAACCATACAAAGTGTACACAATGTGAAACAGTACTTATAAATATGCAACAGTGCTCACATTTTTTCAGTTTTTCCACACTCCCCCTCACCTCCCCACAGTACACTATCCCTGACCCCTACATGGGATCCCACTCCCTGATGCCCCCCGCTCTTAGATAACAAACACAATACAAAAAAAAAAATGCATTGGTGGTTAGTTACACTGTAAATCCAGAGGACATAAACATTTCACTCATCAGGCATGATATATAGGGAGTCTATGATGGAAAGCAAGGGGTTCCAAGTTTTATCAAATCTCCTCAAAGAGCCTCTAAGGGAGAACCTTAGCCTCTCAAGTTTTAGATTATGTAGGACTTCCTTAATCCATCTGTCATATGATGGAGGTAAGGCCTGCTTCCAGTTAAGTAAGATCAGTCGCCTAGCAAGCAGGGTACAGAAGGCCAAAGAATGTTGTGCTTCAGCTGTTAGGGTGCTGCCATGTGATATACCAAAAAGGGCAGACAAAGGATTTGGGTTAGTTACACAATGGTAGGCTGTGTGAAGAGTGTCAAATATTTTAAACCAAAAGTCTGCTAGCTTTGAACATGACCAAAACATGTGAATGAAGTCTGCAGGAGATTGGTTGCACCTATGACAGACATCTGCAACATTGGGGTAGAACTTAGATAATCTGTGGTTAGTGTAGTAAGTCCTATGTGTTAGTTTACATTGAATCAGTCCGTGCCGTGCGCAGATGAAAGAGTTATGGACTAACTCCAGAATCTGGTTCCATTGGTCTTCCTCAATATGCCCCAAAATCCTGCTCCCATAAATCTCTGGTTTTTGGGGGGAAATTAGAGAGAGTGGAATCAAGGGCTTTAAAGATATAAGAAATAGCCCCTCTCTGATTGGGGTTTACTTTGAGAAGCGTGTCTACCAAAGTCTCTGGGGGGAGATTTGGAAAGTCAGGGTAATTTCTTTGTACAAAATGCCTAATTTGAAAGAAGCGAAAAAGGTGAGCAGAAGGAAGTTGAAATTTGGCTGACAGGTCAGCGAAAGACATGAAGGAGCCATTGTCATAGAGGTCTTTGATAGCCGTGATACCTCTGTCACTCCAGAGGTGAAAGGCAGAATCCATAATAGACGGTTTGAAACTATGACTGTGGGCTATAGGGGCAAGGATAGAGGGATGCTTCAGGCCAAAATGCTTTCTGAATTGCATCCATATTTTAAGCGATTGAATGACTACAGGGTTAACGCTAATGTCAGTAGCTGACATTGGAAGTTGGGAGCATAACCATGACTGTAATGAGGTTTTAGAGGAGGAAAATTCTACTTGGACCCAGGCTGGCTGGTCGGCCGCAGATTCGACTGTCCAGTATAGGAGTTTTTGAATGTTAGCAGCCCAGTAGTAATGTAGAAAATCGGGGAGGGCTAGCCCCCCGGGCCTTTTAGGGAGCTGCAATATGTTTTTCTGCATGCACACTGGTTTATTACCCCAAAGAAAATGAGAGATTCATTTATCTACTTTGGCAAAAAACTTCTTTGAGAGAAGTACAGGGGTATGTTGGAATAGGTAGAGAAACTTTGGGAGGATGGTCATTTTGATTAGGTTGACCCTGCCAGCTAAGGAGAGGGGCAGAGCAGACCATAAAACTAGATTTTGACACAAGGACCCTCTTCCAGACCAGTGCCACAAGATGTGACTCATAGTTGATATTGTGCTTCAGTGGTGCAAAAGAAAGAAAAAGAAATGCAATTAACCAGAGATGGAGTAAACCTGGGGCTTTTGGAGCCCCTGTCTGGTTTGCCTGGTTGGCAAACCAGCCCTGATCATACACTAAACGATTCAGCTTAGTTCTGTGACTAGCTATGATAATACACGAGAGGCACAAAGTGATGCTATCTACAATCCAAGGGTGATACAGCTCCTATCTGTTGGGGGATGAGCCACATCTGGTGGCATCTACCTGTGACCAGGTAGGACTCATAGTTACACAACAGCTACAGTGTGAAACGTCTGAGACAGAAGCTCATGACTCACCTGTGTATAAAAGTGACATACGGTGTCATTGGACAGGTTAGGTCAGTTAACATACCTGGCTCTTTGTACCAGTGTGCGTTGGCAGGAACGAGCACACACCGCCACCAGAGGCCCACAGTCCCGTTGAGGCGGAACAGGGTGTCGCTGTAGGTTTTCTCATCAAACTCCCCGTCCATGAACTCCTCATAGAGGGAACGCAGCTCGGACACGTTGGCCTCTCCGCGCACGGTGGGGCTGCTGTACTGGTACCAGTGTTGCGTCCCGATGGCCACCGAAAGATACACGGTGGCCAGTATGCTCAGCACACAGGCGATGACCAGAGCTGTAGCGTAGCGGTTGTCAACCATTGTTCACCGAGCTGGAGACACGTCAAATGGGATTAAGTTGATGCCAGTGGTCGAGTCCTCGCGCATCAATTTGGTCAATCTGCAATGCTTGTCAAACACTCTTATCCAAGTCACTCTGACATTGTAATGGCTGCAAAGAATTGGCCTTATGTGCAAAAGCTAACAACAGCCTTTTATTTTATTGACCGATACTCATCTCCAGTGCTGTCCTAACAGTCAACGTCAGCAGCCCTGCAGGGCGGCTCAGATGCGCCATCTGTTCCCTTGTCCCACTTCCACAGATGGTGGGTGGCCTGACGCTGCGACAGATAGGCTAGCTAGTTCGCAATAATAATCTTCAGTCTTTACCAAAGAAAGTACAGTAACAGGCATGTATTATAAAATAGTCTAGTAGCCTACGTTCTATCCTGCACCAGCCTGAACATGCAAATTGCATGGTTCTATTTTGGATGACAGGGTGATGCCGGGTGCACCCGGGATGATATGAGTTGTAAACACACTAATCCATGCGTTTTCCTCTTCCGGTTCCGCTGATCAGCAGATATAAAAATAACCTTTTCTTTTCGCCTGTGTCTTTTTATTCCATCGACGTCTGAGAGGGCAGAAAACACAAGACCGTTTTGGGAGCAAAATGAGCAGCAACACAGCAATAGCAAAATAAAATCTTGACAAATTGTTCAAAGAAATAATTAAGATTAAGTTGTTAACCTCAGTTATTCTAAAACATGCTCTGTGATCAGCTAGAGAGGTTCTGCTGTGTGATTAGCTGTGCTTTATAGAACTATTTGTAACGTTTTAAGCTATTTAGGCTATATCAATTAAAGGCTTGGTTAGGCTTTTTCATTATTCGTTCCAGACCTTGGTTAAACAGCTGTAGCCTAGTCTAACTTAGATTGAAGACTACAGACAGAAAGACTACAGTCTTTCTGTCTGTAGTCTTTTTTTAAATAGTTAAAGGTCCAATAGCCTATGTATTAAATCAATAAATGACCACACTATGTCATCAGTTTGTATTCAACTGCCCATTTTGACAGTCGGGTTGCCAGATATACCTGTAAAAACGTAAACCCAGCTCGCTACAGCTGTAGTACAGCCATGGAAGCAGCAAACAAACAACGGGATCAACGGAGATAGATTCTACCCGGCCCAAAAAAATCTCAGCATGTTTCTAACAGTTGCATGGCCAGAAACGTAACAAACCCCGGGTAAATATTGGATATGTATTTGAAAGATGGAGCCAGCTTAGAGCCCAAAAGAACTCTGAGTTGGCTAATTTCTTCCTGAACAGGTAAGCTTCAGGCTTATTTATCACAGCTGGAGACTGGCATTTTATGTCATTTCAACATTTGTGTACTCACATTGAATTATATAGTACCAGAGTCGGTTACCCGCAAAAACAATTGAGACACAGCCAGTAAAGTTATCCCGACTGGTCCTCCTGGCTAACGCCACCATGCTAAAACGCCAAAACTGTTAACGTTACCGGAGGACCAGGCAAGCGGGCCACGGCTGTTTACAATGTGTAGCCTATCAGTGGCTGTAGCCGACAAAACCAGTTATTTTAAGCCGAGAAAGTGTGTCTGTCAGTCGGGTAGAGAGGACAGCGAGATCATTTTATAATTAGTGGTCCAAAGTCCGAGTCTGCAAGAGCTACGCTGAGCAAAGCGCAGCGCAAGCGGCATTTTGCGGCTGGCCGCTCTTGCGCGTGCCGCGGTCAAAGTTCAACATGGTTCAACTTTGACCGAGGCATGCGCAAGAGCAGCCGCGCTGCGCTGTGACGTGTCTGAATAAAAAGAAAAAAAAGTAAACACCGAACACACGTGGATCCACAAACGGAACATGGACGAGAGGTTGATTTTGGCCGCCAGCGATCTCACAGAGCTGTATAGGCTACGACACAACTTTGAGCTCGTACAGAGACCTCGGACGCAAAACTATGCTGTGGAAGCATATTTCACCATAATAAGCATGCCAGCTGTGTAGGTTATTGTAGCCTCTTAATTTAAATCATTCAGGTTGGTTTTAGCTATGTGAAATCAACATATATGTCTCCACTGAAATACAATCCTATGTTACATTTTTTCTCAGTTACTTTGATGCATTTGTCAAATCATAATTGCATTTGCACAACAGTGAGTGCATTTCTTAAAACAATTGGTGTAAACTGCACCGCACAGTGACTGACCTGAAAAATCGTGTATCTTTCTGGAAATCTTTTGTTTATGTCCAAAGCAAGTAACAATGAATCAAACTGACTGTCTGCTTTGTGTTGTTGTCCATATTTAACAGTTCACTCTGTAAGTATAGTCTAATGAACAATGCACAGGAAAGGGAGCACTATTCCCTATGTGACAATGTTACACATTATTGTCATCTCTGATCTGAGAAATACGCCAAAGCAACTGCGAAGAACTGTAGCCTACTGTTGTGAGCTGCGAAAACCAAATACCAAGTTGATTATACAGCTCCATACAGGTATTTGTAGGATATATTTGTATTTTTTATAAAAAAAATAATAATTTATACTCTTTATTGATCCCCAATGGGGAAATTACAATTTATACTCGGTTGTTATTACACAATAATAATATTGTATTTGTATGTTTATATGATGTAAAATATGTTTGGACTGATTGACACAAGTCATGTTAATTTTCATTGAAGTTCACATATGTAGATATATAGGTAGGTATATGGCCTTTACACAGAATAACTACCCATTTCCAAGTGTGTAAGCTCCAGTTTTGGAGGAATTAATTGCACATATGCATTAAACAAAGTGTTTTCCAGAGAATGAATGATGCATGTATGAATGTAGGCTCATATCTTAGCTTTATTATACCCAACTGAAATGACTGCAGACCTCTTAAGTATATAAACATGCAATGACACATAGTGTTGAAATGCAACATTTTATTTAGAAATGAAAATAATCCACACGTCTTCATCTATTTAGAGGAGGAGTGTAAGAAAAGGTGGAAGAACCTAAGGGACAGGTACATAAAGGAGAGGAGACAAAAAAGTGGTGCAGAGGCAGACTTGGAAGTACTTTTCCATACTGTCTTGTCTGGAGCCACACGTCAGGGACAGACAAATAGCCAGACGCTCCGTTGTAGAAATGGGCTTTCGGAATGTTGTTGCATCCGGGGTATCGTAGGCCCTACTCTCGTCAGCAGACTGTCAAATTGCTCCCTGTTGAGCTGAAAGTACCCCTGGAACCGGTCACAGTGAAAGCGGAGCTCCTTCACCAGCCCCCAACTGCTCTCTGGACCTGAGGGTCTCGTGCACCCACACCCTTCTTCTTGCTGCCTTCCTCCGTCTTCTCCTCACAACCAGGACAAGTTCCAAGGTTTTCTTTTGTTTCAAAGACAGAAACATCGTCTCCACCAAATCACTACTGTGTATCCACAATGTCGCATGTAGCCGACTGCACGTCCGATGTAAACACCGGACGCAGACGTGACGTGCATTCAAATATTGGCGCATGTATGACGTAAATTTGCGCTGAGCCCGGCAGCAAGCACAACAAATATAGTTGGGAATAGGACAACCTAGCGGCGAGCGCAGCGCATGCCGCGTACAATGTGAATGGCCCTTAAAACTCCGACTACAGCCTAAACCGTACATGGTGGGGGGGTTGCCATTTTCAGGACTGGTCCGAAACTCCGCAAGGACCTCAGGCGCAACAATTGACCCACTTACGCCACTAGGTGGCGCTATAGCAGAAAAAACGCGTTTGTTCCAATACATCCATGGTTTGGCCCTATAACTCCCACACCGTACACCAGACATTTAAAAACCATGTATCCACGTGTTCCCTGGATCCAACTGAATCACGTGATATAGGCCACGCCCATTTCCGCCTAAACTTTTATGCGTGAAAAATCCCGATTTATCAAAAAACAACTTTTTCGAACTCCTTCTAGACCGTGCGACCGATCGGCACGAAATTTTGCAGGTAGCATCTCCAGATGGGCCTGACAAAAAGTTAATAAAAAGAATTTTGATAGGATAAAAATTGCGCATATTACGCACAAACAAATTTGTGTAGCTAACTATGAAAACACCAACTTTGCCATATCACGGCCAAAATAAATGACATCAACACCAAACTTTAGATTCTTGTTTGCCGGGACCCTCTGAAGGTCACCCACGTGGTTTACAAAAATTGGCCACTAGGGGGCGGTACAAGTACAAAAAGTTTATATCTCATGAACGGCTCATCTGATTTGAGGCCAACCCTAGAGTGGGGTACTGAGGGGTCAAAGTGGGCGTGGCCTATGGGACCCAAGTCTAGATTCACCACTTACACTAATGTGAACAACTTTAAATTTACAGGGTAGATGGACAATGGGCCATGGACCACACCTACCAAATTTTTACATCCACGTGTTCCTTGAATCAAGCTGAATCACATGATATAGGCCACGCCCATTTCCGCTTAAAAGTTTTTTCGCAATATCGTGCAATGCGCAAAACCAACTTTTTGGAACTCGTCATAGGCCGTGCGACGAATCAGCACGAAACCTGGTACGTAGCTTCGCCAGACGGACCTGACCAAAAGTTACTCAAGGAATTTTGCTACGTTAAAGGGGTGAAAGAATGCAAAACCGATTTTACCTTGTCATAGTTGAATAACGACAGTTCGGTGGGTAAATAGGACATAGCTCAAAATCCCATTGATACCATGGATGTATTAAGAGAACTGGATACAGTGTTTGGCGGGAAGCCCCGTACATTCCAATGAGAGTGCTCAAAAGCTATGTCTGTAGTAACGTTATGTAGCTAGGCATATAACTAGCTATGTATAGATCTTAATACAGCCATGCTAGCTACCCCTGATGTTAGCAACTAGCTAGCTAGCCGATAGCCCACCAGTTTGGGTAACGCTAATGACGTTACATCCACGTAGCTAACAGGCTTTACAGCATAGCATAGCATGGACGTATTCATAGAACACATGGTGAATTACAATCATTAGCTATATCCATTATTACAGCTAGCTAAATTAAGGTGACCAGATTTCTGAGACAAAATCCGGGGACATTTTCAGCTCAGAAGCATAAATACCTCCAAAAAGGTAATGTTTTTATCTTTGTAAAACTTAAAACGGGGACACTGCCCCAGGGGGGGGGGGTCACATGGGCATCCTCCCCTGTAAGAAAATTTTGTCTATTTTAACATTTAAATGCATCAATCTAGTGCACTTCGAAAAGAGGTTAGACTTGATTATTCTTATCTATGAATGGAAATATTTGTGCTGTAGCCTGAACTATTTTGCACTTCAGAATTTTAACCATGCACACACAGGTTGAATATATTTTTTCTTCATATTTTTGCATTAAATATAATTTCATATTTGTAAGTGGGATTTAAATATATATATATATATATATATATATATATATATATAGATGTTTCTTTCGCTATGCAAAGTCTATGTGAAAAGTCTTTCTGGGCCATGGGGTGCAGTACCACCGTTATCCGCTAAGCCCATGGTGGCTTTTAGGGCATTTTCACACATGAAAGTCCGAACCAAGGTCCGGACCAAGGTTCATGTTTTTGTTACATTATATACATTTGATCCGGTAAGTTTTGGTTTCACACTGCAGTTATGCAAGCGCACTAAAGATCTATACGTGACAAAACTACGTCCTGTCGTCATCACATACGTGAGCTGCGTCTCCAGATACTTATAATTGATTGGTTTGTAGACGGGCTTCCTCGTCCTCTCGTATCCTCTCTCTGTGTCGGAGTTTTTTCAACTGACTGCTGCTCTCCTCTACTGCCGTGGCTCTTTTTGTTTTGTTGTGATGTTGAGAAGCAAGACATGGGAACTTTCTTTCTGGAGAATTTATTCAGAGACAAATGGAAACCTACACTGTACGTTTACTACCACTTAACAAATAAACTGCTGATGTATTCTCAGCTCTGATAGCCGACAGCTGTCTGCTCTGAGCACATTCACCGTCACTCTCTCATGTAGCCTATGGAGGTTGCCGCTTTCTCGTCAGACTGTGTGGAGCTCCTAGCTTAAGTCCGACACGTCTTACCAAATTTGCAATTAGTCATAAATTTTCGTAAAACAGCCCATATTTGAGCTTTATATAGTTGATTTATTGCTTAAAAAAGTCTCAGAAGTGAATTTAATAACGAAATAGCCCGACAAACAATGTATAACTTTGCAGTGTCTGAAATATGAGACCTGCTGTCCAGTGTTGCCAACTCTTTTCCAATGAAAGTTGTTAGCACCAGCTCCAAAAGTCGCTAAAAGTCGCTAGATGACGTCATACGGCCATTTGTTGGATAACTAGGCCGATTTTAGCCCCGATTCACCCCTTCCAACAATCTTAAGGATGCTCCGATTATCGTAAAATAATCTGATCAGATATTCCTGCCGTGTGTGGTGTGTTAAGACTGCTCTCGTCTGCTCGGAAGGACGTCGGGACCGCTCCGATCTCAAATCGGGGATATCCAACATGTTGGATTTTTTTTGGCCCGATTTCTCCTCGTGTGTGGTGTCCCCCGGGGACAAACGAGCACACAGCCTGTGGACTGTGGCGTGTAGCCAATCAGAAAGCGAGGTGACAAGGCGGCGAGGAAAGCACCCGGAAACAAAATCAAAACAGCCGGCGGCATGGCGCACCAGAAAGTCCGGTGGACGTCGGAGATGGAGGACCAACTCGTCGACCTGTGATAACGTTTTTATCACAGGTAAAAACAAACTACAAACTATCGCCACTGCATCCTCTTCGTCCGCCATGATTGTTTACTCTGAAGTCACGTTTGATCTCGAGGGATTTTGCGAGATTTCCCGTCTGACCTGTGAATGCTTGGGAGTCAAATCGATTTGTGTGTGATGTGTTGATTTTGCCGTGTGCTGCGCACCACACACTGTATGACCAAAACTGTTAGACCCGTGATTTTTTATCGCCGTGTGTGGAGTCTCTCAGGATTGGAAAATCGGCCGACAATTTTAAAATCGTCCCGTGTGAACCAGGCTTTAGTGGTTGTGTCAGCAAGGTAGATAGAAAGAAATAGAACTCTTTAGCCAAATAATCACAAATTCAATATAGGAATTTATTTTACCTTATAATTATTACTTAGGTAGCCTATCTTTGAAGTAAAAAAAAAATGAAATTCTACAAAGGGAGGGAAAAAGATCGATAAAGAATTCTCAAAGAAGGCTGGCTTGCCCAGGTCCAGGCCAGCTCAGCGGCGTCTTTCTCCCGTCGCGTCCCGCTGTCTCTCCTACCTACATCGGCCCCCACACACCCTGTCCCCTTCCCCTTCTAACTAACTACCTGCACACTGTGCGCTCCGCTGCTCCTCAGTCACAGAACAGAAGACTGTTTTGGCGGCTACAGGAGAGAAATACCTTGCGTGCTCGCTGGACAATACTGACGACTTTTCTATAGAAAGTCGCCAGATTTGTTGCTAGTCACTTTTTTGAAAAAAAGTCGCTAAGTGGGTCTGAAAAGTCGCTAAATCTAGTGACAAAGTCGCTAAGTTGGCAATACTGCTGCTGTCTCGTCTCCAATGTGTTTCTATGGGGTTCGCTCAAACCAATCAGCACGCAGCTCATCTAAATATTTATGAGCATTCCAAATTTGGAAGAAAAGCTCTTCTTCCAAATAGAGCCATATTCACAGGGTAGTTAAGAGCCTAATAAAATAGCATTTGGGTAATTTTCAGCCCAACCAATGTTACATACCCTAGTAGGAGACCATAAGGAACAGTGTAAAATACCCTAATCATTCTATCACCCCTTTAAAGTATGCGCATTTGACGACCAAACAAATTTTCCTAGCTATCTACCACACACATATCATATCTCGGCCAAATTAAATGTTATCAGCAAAGAAGTTGAGGTCATTGTTCAACATCCCACTACGATGCTCTGTGCCAAATATGGCGAAGATCGGCCTTTAGGGGAAGCTATAAGCAACGTTTATTTGTTATTGTTATAACTCAATGCATTTAAATGGGATTTTTGCAATTGCAATATCTCTGCCACAGTAAATGCAATCAACACGAAACTTGTGCTCGTTCGGCATGCTGCTCTGAGGCTCTGTACCAAATTTGGCGAATATTGGCCATTAGGGGGTGCTATAATCAACGTAGACGAGTTTTGGCCCCTTTACTCAATCAATGTTAATGGCATATTTTCAATGGGAATGTACCACAGACCTTGCAGCTCACACTTAATTTCCCACGAAGCACCCACGGAGGAAAACATAAATCGGCACCTATGACGCCATTTGCAACAACTTGACCACCTCCCCTGCTCCTTCAACAACCACACCTGCCTCCCCCCTCTCCGTTACTCTCTCATTTCTCTCTGCTGTCTCCTGCGGTCAGGGGGATTAAGAAGATTGTTTATTGTAGAGAATTGTTAAAGGTAGTCTGTATATATGCATGAACTGTTGACCGCTACATTTGCAACGGCAACGTACCGCAGACGTCGCGGCTCGTGCCTCTCGATATTTACCGACGTTTGCCTCCCCGCTGCCTGGCTTCGGGTTCCGCTTTCGCACGCTCCCCAGGGCGTCGGGGGTGACTGACGTGGGTGGCTTGGGCCCCATCACAACTGCTTGCAGTTCTAGTTTAATTTATAATTTATACTCTTTATTGATCCACAATGGGGAAATTACACACTACACACAGGCCTCGACACACCCACAGGTAATTTGGTGTGCCCAGAAGGTGAACTGGCATCTCTCCACCTCTGTGCCTCCATCCGTACAGGGACTTGAACCAGCAACCCTCTGGTTCCCAACCCAATTCCCTACGGACTGAGCTACTTTAGTGGTTGCTGTAATTTTCATTTTACTTATTTTTAGGGCTTGAGCACTGAAAGTGCGAAGGAACCTATTGTTTTTGGTCAGATTATTAGGGCCCAAGCATGAAAGTGCAAGGCCCCAACGGTGCCTTGCACTGAAAATGCGAAGGAACCTATTGTTTTTGGTCAGATTATTATTATTAGGGCAGGTCTTATAGGCAGGTATTATATCTTTGCAGGTAGTATCTGTTGACCCTCATGACGAAAAGTTATCCAGAGAATTTTGATAGTTGAAAAGCACCCTATGCTTAAGCCACGCCCCCTTTCATAATTGGTGACCCCTTTAATGTAGAGGCTTATGTGAGGTATCAATGAACTCAGCAGAGACTTCCTTTTTTTATTAGTAAAGGTTTGCCCTGACCCCTATGCTTAGGCCACGCCCCCTTTCACAGCTAATTAACTGTATGACGTAGAGTCTTGTGTGAGGTATCATTGAACTCAGTAGGGAGTTCCCTTCTCATTGGTGACGATTTGCAGTGTCTGAGTGCCACGCAAATGCACGGTTGCAAGGAGCGATGTCCGCCAGTAACCCCGACACACGCACAGGCGTGAGGGCCTGTCCATCGCTGCTTGCAGCTTTAATTCATTGTTGAAATGGAGGCTCAGGCTGGTGTCCCGGGACCGATGACAGTGGTGGAATGTACAAATACAAATACTTTGTTATTGTACTTAAGTACATTTTTCACGTATCTGTACTTTACTTAAGTACAATCAATAGTGCATACTTTTGACTTTTACTTCGTTATATTTTGCAGCAATTATCTATACTTTCTACTCCACTACATTTCTACAATGTTCAGTTACATTTTCGTTACATTTTCTGATCAGTTTTTTCCCGTGCCAAAACGTCTTCCTGACCGTCACACGTTTGCAGTCCGCAGGGAAGCCTTCAGCAGCGGCTATCCAGCTCCCGGTGCCGCTCCCGATATTACGAATCCCACTATGGCCACGCCAAGACCCGCCCTTCAATAGCATTTATTGGCCAGGCGCGTAGCGCTCCCGGTACTACCGCTGCTCCTGTTACTGCTGCTGCTCCCGATACTTTGCTGGGTCATATGTGAAGCATCCGTTCACATAGGGTTAATATACAACCCATATATTTATCTTAAAAACGCTCCCGGTCCTCCTCCTCAGCTGTGAAGCCACGTACTTGTTGTCCAAGCCCGTGTGTTCTTGATAAATAAATGTGTGCAGCATTCACTGTCCCTTGGGAAATAATGCAAAGTCGAGCTTCATGCAGATCACCCTGATAGATAACCAGAATTGTATGTCAGAATGTAAACTGGGCCACAGATGGTAAGCACAATTAAATTAACCTAAAACTAACTGAATTAAAATGCCACAGCCCATACTGTTTTTTTTTTTTTTTTTAATTATTAGAATATAGACATTAAAGCAGCCATATTATGCTCATTTTCAGGTTCATAATTGTATTTTAAGGTTGTACCAGAATAAGTTTACATGGTTTAATTTTCAAAAAAACACCATATTTGTGTTCTACTGCAGTGCTCTCTCTCACTGCTGCAGATCCTCTTTTCAGCTGGTCTCTGTTTTAGCTACAGAGTGAGACCTCTTTTCTTCTTCTTCTTCTTCTTCTGTACTATCTTTGATTGCACTGCATATGCCCAGTAGCTCAGATGTAGATCATGTCAGCTAGCTAGTTCCATAGACAGTAAAAGAAAGGCTGTTTCTACAACTTCGGTCAGTTACAAGGCAGGATTAGCTGGGAGACTTCTAAATGAGGGCGCACATGTAAGTAGTTCTTTTGTAGATTATGGTGAACTTGTGTGTGTTGTAGCAGTGCTTTGCTATTGAGAACGAGGTAGCATGCTAGCGTTAGCATGCTAGCGTTAGCCATAGCGTTAGCATACTAACACTACGAGCTAATGGTTGCGGTTAGCCTGCTCGTTTCGGCTTGTGACGTCAGAAGCCGTGCCGATTTTGAACAGCTCACCCAGAGACTGAAGGCAGGACACATTCAGAAACTGTATCTCACTCTAAACAGCATGGGTGGATTTTTTTCAAAGTTTGTATGTGTGTGGAAGCACCAGAGACACAAAATAACACCCCAAATCCCAGAAAAAGTGATTTTTTCATAATATGGGCACTTTAAGAGAATAAATCGTTATGCAAGTACTTTTACTTTTAATACTTAAAGTACATTTAAAATCAGGTACTTTTTACTTTTCCTTAAGTAGGGTTTTCATTGTTGTACTTTTACTTTTACTAAAGTAAATATATCTCTGGTTATTTGTACTTCTACTTAAGTACCGAGATTCAGTACTTCCTCCACCACTGCCCGATGAACACGTAGCTAAAAAGCAAAAATGTTTCTGCAGGTACCGGGAGGACTGGGTAGGGAAATACCCCTGGATTACTGCAGTTTTACGTGATGCAAACAAAGTGTTTTGCAATGTATGTAGGAAGGTTTGGTATTTCACACGGGGGGGAGTCAGACGTCAGGCTGTATGCTAGCAGCAAACTACATGTAACTATAACAGCACAACTGTACAGACCAACATTTTGTGTTTGTTTTATTTGTTTCATAATGACACTTGAGTTCATGATTTTAATGATTTTTTATTTGTATTTTAGGGTTTACATGACAGACAGTTGAATTCCTGAATAAAAATAAAAAATCATTTTGGTGCAGAGTTTTGAAATTCATGTTACCCCCCCCCCCCGTCTCGTCCCCGTCTTGTCTCAAATTTTACCCATTCTCATCTGGTCACCCTAGAACTATATGAAGCAGGTAATTTAAAAAAAAATCCGGCTCCTCTGGCACCAACTACAGCCTGTAGTTCGATTTGCAAAAATCCATAGCTCCCTGCTCAGATGCACCAATCAGGGCCAGGGGGGGGGGGGTGTCTAACTGCATGTCAATCACTGCTCATGCACATGCATTAGGCTCGTTCGAGATGAGCCAGGTCTGCGCAGAATCTATCACCGGCGATCGCCGCTTGCTCTGATGTCATGCACACGTGTGCAACGATAACCTCACTGAGACTCTGAGACACAGGCAGCGCAGTTGCTTTTCACTGACTGCAAGACCCAGGCGGACCCAGGGCATGCTGGGAAATGCCGGCCTCTCAGCTGATCTAACAGGTGATTGGGTCAGAATCGACTCGACATGATGATGTTTTACATAAACTTTCTTTTATTTTGAATTGGAGGGGTTTTAACTGCTATTTGTCTGATTTAAAGGCTTATTCTGTAAACCACATGTTGTGTAGAAATCAGAGAGACTAAATCTGTTCAGATTACGGATCATCTACAGTGTGTTGTTAATTAAAACCAGCAACAGATCGCATGTAGAGCATTTTGAGAGCTACTCTGTCATAATTAAAACAACTGGAGACTGTGTACAAGATGATATATGGGTCTGATACCATTTCATTAAATCGGAATCGGACCAGTGTTTCTGTGACTTCCTGTTCAGCCTGAAGGCTGCTGGAAACAGAAACTGTCCGACTTGACAGCGGATTTTTTTCACCGCCCCCTGCTGCTGCCGCCTGCTCTCGTCCACTTTACAGGCGAGGCGTAGTTCATCTCGAACAAGCCTATTAATTCTCCCTTGTGGGGGGAGGGGCTTAGGAGACCATTTGAGCTTTAGTGCTAAGGGGGGAGGGACTGAGAAGTTGTCTATGTTCAATTTTTTTGGCTAAGTACTGGATCTTCGCAATCCTACCTACAGCAACTTTAATTGATAGGACAGCTAGGTGAGAAAGGGGAGAGAGAGGGGGAAGACATACAGGAAATCGTCACAGACTCGAATCCTGGAGCTCTGGTCGAGGCATAAGCCTCGAAGTATATGTGCGCCTATTCTACCCACTGAGCCAACCTGGCCACCGGTTGCTTTAATTTTAAGCTAAGAAAGTGTGTCTGTCTGAAGTAGTGGTGTTTTTAGCAGTTGATGCCGTAATTTTACACCAAGAAAGTGTGTCTGTCAGTCGGTTAGAGAGGATGGCGAGTAGCATTTGTTGCATTAAATTTAAGCGGAGATAAGGTGCTTATCAGTCAGGAACAGAGCTCCGCGTGAGCATGGGCTTTTATGATTGTCAACATAGCCAGCATTTAACTTAGCTAGTCCGCTGATCAACATTGTTGGATGCTGTGTTCTCAACCTGGCAATCACTGTAAACTTCGAGTCTGGGGAGGAGGGAGCAGGGGAGATGACTCTCTCCAGTATTGAATTTGGAATGCAGTAACTATTTAAACGCTAGCTGACCCTGGTTGGACCTTATATTTTATATAAATAGCATTTTCCAACACAAATGTCTCAATGCTGTTTCAAAACCTTCTTTACACTGCCAGGAATAACATTCTGGTGAGGAAATAGTGAATCCCTTGCCTGTTTATTTTGTTGTTCTAAGTAAAAAGAAAAAAAAAAATCTGAATTAAGCCAATTAAAACCTCCCATGTGTGATTTTTGACTGCAGAATTCTCCCAGGTTGCTAAAACTCATATTTCTGATAAGTGTCACTTGGTCTGGTATGGCTAATGTTAGCAAAGCCTGCATAGGCCTATTGCGGTATCGAGCCAGCTCGTTGGGTTTATGACCTATATCTACTTGTGCTACTGCTACGTTATTCTTTAGCATGATGTCACATAGACTCGCTTTAAGTTGGTGCTGTAACACAAATTTGTGACATGTCACCTTTGACTGTTGTATTGAATCTCTTTAGGATATTTTGGTTCCTTTTTTTTTTTTTTTTTGAAAAGTAGTTGGAAAATGGGTTTTGGATTTTTTAAGGTTGTTTTGTGGGTGGAAGGAACAGTTACAGTTTAGTATATGGTTAAGATTTTTTGAGCAGGTGTAGTCGCTGTTCAAAAATAATAGTCAAGATTGTAAGGACTAAAGATGTGGTACGCCATAATACTAACCCAAAGTCTTTGTTTTCTTACTAAAAATGTATGTCTTGCTAAGACTTAGCTCATAAACTACCTTACAAGCATTTGTGTCACAAATTCACAAGTAATCTGCACCTTTATTTCTAACGATAACAGAAGTGGCTTCTTTGCCAACTTTGTCTTTGTCATCATGCCCTGATAAACTTTCTCTTTACTCAAATACATTGCAAAACATCACACAAGAGACAATTTATTTTCTTCTTTGTATTGTGATCATTGTACAGTTTATCAGAAATTGTACAAACTACAAGAAATCCACAGACTACAGATATGCATGATTACATAAATACACTTTGTATAAATAAGAACATTGACAGTGCATTGTTTTGTATATATATATATATATATATATATATATATATATCATGTACACCATATGATAATACTTGTACTTGTTTAGTTTTTGCAGTGACTAAACAGGACAGCATTAGTAACTGTCTCTAAGTTAAATATTGCTATATCACTGTTTTTGACATCCCAGGGCTTAATTAAAAACAAAGTTACATTTTATAGTCAATTTATCCAAAGCTGGAAATTAAATTGGAAATCAACACGGATGCTATTGCTTGCTTTACAGTAGCCATGACAACAATACCAGGCAGGATGCAGTGACGAGACTGATTTTGTGGCTTACTCCACCCGAAGCTGTAAATGAGGAGAAGGACATTAGTTTAACAAACAGTTGTGTACCTTTTAAAAAAATGTTTTGATCAAGTAGCACTCAGTATTGCTTACAGATGCCATTCACGTTGATGGAGCTGCCTTCAATGTCGAAGCCATTGACGCTTGAAGCTGCGTTGATCAAAGCACTTCCAATCTGAGTGTTATTAGGAGCAAACGTGCTTACAAAGCTAAGGTCCATGGTGTTGATGA
Organism: Sander lucioperca; assembly: GCF_008315115.2. Classification (NCBI taxonomy): domain Eukaryota; kingdom Metazoa; phylum Chordata; class Actinopteri; order Perciformes; family Percidae; genus Sander; species Sander lucioperca. The sequence continues at coordinate 14,511,788 of NC_050189.1, forward strand.
CTGATCCACTGCTGCAGAAAGAGAAACACATAATATAGTTTTAAATATCAGATTAAGTCCACTATTCTTAAATTATATTACCTGAACATAAATTAAATTACCTGAATGCCACCACTGTCAAGGACCTGAAGGAGGAAGAGAATGTCCTTTGGAAGACAGGTTCAAGCTGCAGAAACAAAATACGTTGTATTTAAAGACTTTTTACTTTGAACAGTGAAGTGTGTGTACATATGAGTTGTACAGTGAGCTGGAGGTGTAGTTTTATCTTGCTAACGTATTCCCCTTAATGTCTCTGTCATCGATTCTTTCTGGAAATTTGAACAAGTGACGTTTTTATATGTAGACTGTCAAGGGATTGTTCAGTTCTTTGGTGAGTGCTTGAACTCTCTGATAAAGAAATTCAATAGGTGTACAAGGATATTTCATTCTAAGGGTGAGACTTACCTGTCCCTTTATTATTGCAGCTCGATTTTTAAAAGCTGTTGATGATGGATTCAGCAAGTCGTTTGTAAAAGTGCTTTTAACAGATCTGAAAGACACCCTAGCTGTTGTGAGTGCTACAGTTGTAGGTGCAGCAGTAGTGGATACAGTAGTTGTAGGTGCAGCAGTAGTGGATACAGTAGTTGTAGGTGGAGCAGTAGTGGATACAGTAGTTGTAGGTGCAGCTGTAGTAGGCGCAGCAGTTGTAGGTTCTGCAGTTGCATTTGAAACTGGACCTGCTGTAAAAACATATTTAAAGAAATGATTGGTGCCCAAACGAAAAGGATTTCTTGTCGAACTGACTTTGGTGCCAGTTTCACAGACTTATAAGAACCATCATAAAATGTTTACAAATAGTTTGGCATCTTATGTAATCCTGAAGTGGCCAATGTAAATAAAATGTTAAAGTTAGTGACACATTATTTACATAACAAGCATTCTGACTGCATACAAGGTAGCTTAGAGAATAGCTCATCCTTCATGGATTGAACTGTACAACACGGAAGTTGTCTTTATGAAGGGGTTTTACATAAGAGCGAAACGTTTATGGTTACTTACCTAATAGTATGACTGATCCTGGATCTATGCTCACTTCGAAGGTATTGTTGGGATTACTCACAGCTGTTACTAAGACATTAGCAACTTCAGTATTCTGTGGGAGATCTGCAATAGGAGTAGTGCTATTGAACACAACCTCAAATACTGCTTCAGTTCCATTTGCTCGTGAAGGTAAGGCCCTGTATCAACAAACCAAACGGGACAAGAGTTAATAAATTATATGACTGTTTTTTGTATTGCCTGGTGTCATGTGCGATTTACACAGGACACTATTAACATTAGATTATACTAATTTCAAGATCAAAACCCTGCATATTAATTCAAATCAATAAACCACTATAGAAAAATGTTTTTACCTGAACTGTTGCACCTTGCATCTGTTAAAAAAACTTCCATATTGTTTTAGGTAAATCACAGTCAGCTGCAAGAAAACAATATTGAGGGACCTTAAGTAGCTTTCAAGTACATACAATTTCACTGTAATTAATGTAATGTATACAAATCTTAACAGATTTGAGTTTTAGGTAAAATATTCTATGCAATCCTCATTTAAAACGCTGACGCAATCAATGACAAGTGTATCATTTGAAAATGCACTCACAGTATTTATGACTTTTTGTGCAAGAGTTTTGAAATCATTGCTGTTGGGGTCAGTAAGGGCAGGTGAAAAAGGTACTGCTGTCAAGCCTACTGAGAGGCTATAAACTGGTTCAGGGGCCAAAGTGATTGGTGCTGCTGTTATAGGCACGGCTGTTGTTGGTGCGGCTGTTGTTGGTGCTGCTGTTGTAGGTGCTGCTGTTGTTGGTGCAGCAGTTGTAGGTGCTGCTGTTATAGGCACGGCTGTTGTTTGTGCGGCTGTTGTTGGTGCTGCTGTCGTAGGTGCTGCTGTTGTTGGTGCTGCTGTTGTAGGTGCAGCTGTCGTAGGTGCAGCTGTCGTAGATGCGGCTGTTATTGGTGCTGCTGTTATTGGTGCTGCTGTTGTAGCTGCGGCTGTGGTTGTCGTTGCTGCAGCTGTGGTTGTCGTTGGAGCAGCTGTGGTTGTTGTTGCTGCTTCTGTGGTTGTTGATGGGGCAGCTGTGGTTGTTGTTGGAGCAGCTGTGGTTGTTGTTGGGGCAGCTGTGGTTGTCGTTGCTGTAGCTGTGGTTGTTGTTGGGGCAGCTGCGGTTGTCGTTGCTGCAGCTGTGGTTGTTGTTGGGGCAGCTGTGGTTGTTGTTGAAGCAGCTGTGGTAGTCGTTGCTGCAGCTGTGGTTGTCGTTGGAGCAGCTGTGGTTGTCGTTGCTGCTTCTGCGGTTGTTGTTGGAGCAGCTGTGGTTGTCGTTGCTGCAGCTGTGGTTGTTGATGCTGCAGTTGTGGTTGTCGTTGGACCAGCTGTGGTTGTTGTTGGGGCAGCTGTGGTTGTTGTTGGAGCAGCTGTAGTTGTTGTTGGAGCAGCTGTGGTTGTTGTTGGAACAGCCGTGGTTGTCGTTGCTGCAGCTGTGGTTGTCGTTGCTGCTTCTGTGGTTGTTGATGGGGCAGCTGTGGTTGTTGCTGCTTCTGTGGTTGTTGTTGGGGCAGCTGTGGTTGTCGTTGCTGTAGCTGTGGTTTGCGTTGCTGCTTCTGTGGTTGTTGTTGGGGCAGCTGTGGGTGTTGTTGAAGCAGCTGTGGTTGTCGTTGGAGCAGCTGTGGTTGTCGTTGCTGCAGCTGTGGTTGTTGTTGGGGCAGCTGTGGTTGTTGATGCTGCAGTTGTGGTTGTCGTTGGACCAGCTGTGGTTGTTGTTGGGGCAGCTGTGGTTGTTGTTGGAGCAGCTGTAGTTGTTGTTGGAGCAGCTGTGGTTGTTGTTGGAACAGCCGTGGTTGTCGTTGCTGCAGCTGTGGTTGTCGTTGCTGCTTCTGTGGTTGTTGATGGGGCAGCTGTGGTTGTTGCTGCTTCTGTGGTTGTTGTTGGGGCAGCTGTGGTTGTCGTTGCTGCAGCTGTGGTTTGCGTTGCTGCTTCTGTGGTTGTTGTTGGGGCAGCTGTGGGTGTTGTTGAAGCAGCTGTGGTTGTCGTTGGAGCAGCTGTGGTTGTCGTTGCTGCTTCTGCGGTTGTTGTTGGGGCAGCTGTGGTTGTTGTTGCTGCAGCTGTGGTTGTCGTAGCAGCTGTGGTTGACGTTGCTGCAGCTGTGGTTGTCGTTGGAGCAGCTGTGGTTGTCGTTGATGCAGCAGTGGTTGTCGTTGGAGCAGCTGTGGTTGTCGTTGCTGCTTCTGTGGTTGTTGTTGGGGCAGCTGTGGTTGCCGTTGCTGCTTCTGTGGTTGTTGTTGGAGCAGCTGTGGTTGTCGGAGCAGCTGTGGTTGTTGTTGCTGCAGCTGTGGTTGTCGTTGGAGCAGCTGTGGTTGTCGTTGCTGCAGCTGTGGTTGTCGTTGGAGCAGCTGTGGTTGTCGTTGCTGCAGCTGTGGTTGTCGTTGCTGCTTCTGTGGTTGTTGTTGGAGCAGCTGTGGTTGTCGGAGCAGCTGTGGTTGTTGTTGCTGCAGCTGTGGTTGTCGTTGGAGCAGCTGTGGTTGTCGTTGCTGCTTCTGCGGTTGTTGTTGGAGCAGCTGTGGTTGTCGTTGCTGCAGCTGTGGTTGTTGTTGGGGCAGCTGTGGTTGTTGATGCTGCAGTTGTGGTTGTCGTTGGACCAGCTGTGGTTGTTGTTGGGGCAGCTGTGGTTGTTGTTGGAGCAGCTGTAGTTGTTGTTGGAGCAGCTGTGGTTGTTGTTGGAACAGCCGTGGTTGTCGTTGCTGCAGCTGTGGTTGTCGTTGCTGCTTCTGTGGTTGTTGATGGGGCAGCTGTGGTTGTTGCTGCTTCTGTGGTTGTTGTTGGGGCAGCTGTGGTTGTCGTTGCTGCAGCTGTGGTTTGCGTTGCTGCTTCTGTGGTTGTTGTTGGGGCAGCTGTGGGTGTTGTTGAAGCAGCTGTGGTTGTCGTTGGAGCAGCTGTGGTTGTCGTTGCTGCTTCTGCGGTTGTTGTTGGGGCAGCTGTGGTTGTTGTTGCTGCAGCTGTGGTTGTCGTAGCAGCTGTGGTTGACGTTGCTGCAGCTGTGGTTGTCGTTGGAGCAGCTGTGGTTGTCGTTGATGCAGCAGTGGTTGTCGTTGGAGCAGCTGTGGTTGTCGTTGCTGCTTCTGTGGTTGTTGTTGGGGCAGCTGTGGTTGCCGTTGCTGCTTCTGTGGTTGTTGTTGGAGCAGCTGTGGTTGTCGGAGCAGCTGTGGTTGTTGTTGCTGCAGCTGTGGTTGTCGTTGGAGCAGCTGTGGTTGTCGTTGCTGCAGCTGTGGTTGTCGTTGGAGCAGCTGTGGTTGTCGTTGCTGCAGCTGTGGTTGTCGTTGCTGCTTCTGTGGTTGTTGTTGGAGCAGCTGTGGTTGTCGGAGCAGCTGTGGTTGTTGTTGCTGCAGCTGTGGTTGTCGTTGGAGCAGCTGTGGTTGTCGTTGCTGCAGCTGTGGTTGTCGTTGGAGCAGCTGTGGTTGTCGTTGCTGCAGCTGTGGTTGTCGTTGCTGCTTCTGTGGTTGTTGTTGGGGCAGCTGTGGGTGTTGTTGAAGCAGCTGTGGTTGTCGTTGGAGCAGCTGTGGTTGTCGTTGCTGCTTCTGCGGTTGTTGTTGGGGCAGCTGTGGTTGTTGTTGCTGCAGCTGTGGTTGTCGTAGCAGCTGTGGTTGTCGTTGCTGCAGCTGTGGTTGTCGTTGGAGCAGCTGTGGTTGTCGTTGATGCAGCAGTGGTTGTCGTTGGAGCAGCTGTGGTTGTCGTTGCTGCTTCTGTGGTTGTTGTTGGGGCAGCTGTGGTTGCCGTTGCTGCTTCTGTGGTTGTTGTTGGGGCAGCTGTGGTTGTTGTTGGAGCAGCTGTGGTTGTTGTTGCTGCAGCTGTGGTTGTTGTTGGGGCAGCTGTGGTTGTTGATGCTGCAGTTGTGGTTGTCGTTGGACCAGCTGTGGTTGTCGTTGCTGCAGCTGTGGTTGTTGTTGGGGCAGCTGTGGTTGTTGATGCTGCAGTTGTGGTTGTCGTTGGACCAGCTGTGGTTGTTGTTGGGGCAGCTGTGGTTGTTGTTGGAGCAGCTGTAGTTGTTGTTGGAGCAGCTGTGGTTGTCGTTGCTGCTTCTGCGGTTGTTGTTGGGGCAGCTGTGGTTGTTGTTGCTGCAGCTGTGGTTGTCGTAGCAGCTGTGGTTGTCGTTGCTGCAGCTGTGGTTGTCGTTGGAGCAGCTGTGGTTGTCGTTGATGCAGCTGTGGTTGTCGTTGCTGCAGCTGTGGTTGTCGTTGGAGCAGCTGTGGTTGTCGTTGCTGCAGCTGTGGTTGTCGTTGCTGCTTCTGTGGTTGTTGTTGGAGCAGCTGTGGTTGTCGGAGCAGCTGTGGTTGTTGTTGCTGCAGCTGTGGTTGTCGTTGGAGCAGCTGTGGTTGTCGTTGCTGCTTCTGCGGTTGTTGTTGGAGCAGCTGTGGTTGTCGTTGCTGCAGCTGTGGTTGTTGTTGGGGCAGCTGTGGTTGTTGATGCTGCAGTTGTGGTTGTCGTTGGACCAGCTGTGGTTGTTGTTGGGGCAGCTGTGGTTGTTGTTGGAGCAGCTGTAGTTGTTGTTGGAGCAGCTGTGGTTGTTGTTGGAACAGCCGTGGTTGTCGTTGCTGCAGCTGTGGTTGTCGTTGCTGCTTCTGTGGTTGTTGATGGGGCAGCTGTGGTTGTTGCTGCTTCTGTGGTTGTTGTTGGGGCAGCTGTGGTTGTCGTTGCTGCAGCTGTGGTTTGCGTTGCTGCTTCTGTGGTTGTTGTTGGGGCAGCTGTGGTTGTTGTTGGGGCAGCTGTGGTTGTCGTTGCTGCAGCTGTGGTTGTCGTTGCTGCTTCTGTGGTTGTTGTTGGAGCAGCTGTGGTTGTCGGAGCAGCTGTGGTTGTTGTTGCTGCAGCTGTGGTTGTCGTTGGAGCAGCTGTGGTTGTCGTTGCTGCAGCTGTGGTTGTCGTTGGAGCAGCTGTGGTTGTCGTTGCTGCAGCTGTGGTTGTCGTTGCTGCTTCTGTGGTTGTTGTTGGGGCAGCTGTGGGTGTTGTTGAAGCAGCTGTGGTTGTCGTTGGAGCAGCTGTGGTTGTCGTTGCTGCTTCTGCGGTTGTTGTTGGGGCAGCTGTGGTTGTTGTTGCTGCAGCTGTGGTTGTCGTAGCAGCTGTGGTTGTCGTTGCTGCAGCTGTGGTTGTCGTTGGAGCAGCTGTGGTTGTCGTTGATGCAGCAGTGGTTGTCGTTGGAGCAGCTGTGGTTGTCGTTGCTGCTTCTGTGGTTGTTGTTGGGGCAGCTGTGGTTGCCGTTGCTGCTTCTGTGGTTGTTGTTGGGGCAGCTGTGGTTGTTGTTGGAGCAGCTGTGGTTGTCGTTGCTGCAGCTGTGGTTGTTGTTGGGGCAGCTGTGGTTGTTGATGCTGCAGTTGTGGTTGTCGTTGGACCAGCTGTGGTTGTCGTTGCTGCAGCTGTGGTTGTTGTTGGGGCAGCTGTGGTTGTTGATGCTGCAGTTGTGGTTGTCGTTGGACCAGCTGTGGTTGTTGTTGGGGCAGCTGTGGTTGTTGTTGGAGCAGCTGTAGTTGTTGTTGGAGCAGCTGTGGTTGTCGTTGCTGCTTCTGCGGTTGTTGTTGGGGCAGCTGTGGTTGTTGTTGCTGCAGCTGTGGTTGTCGTAGCAGCTGTGGTTGTCGTTGCTGCAGCTGTGGTTGTCGTTGGAGCAGCTGTGGTTGTCGTTGATGCAGCTGTGGTTGTCGTTGCTGCAGCTGTGGTTGTCGTTGGAGCAGCTGTGGTTGTCGTTGCTGCAGCTGTGGTTGTCGTTGCTGCTTCTGTGGTTGTTGTTGGAGCAGCTGTGGTTGTCGGAGCAGCTGTGGTTGTTGTTGCTGCAGCTGTGGTTGTCGTTGGAGCAGCTGTGGTTGTCGTTGCTGCTTCTGCGGTTGTTGTTGGAGCAGCTGTGGTTGTCGTTGCTGCAGCTGTGGTTGTTGTTGGGGCAGCTGTGGTTGTTGATGCTGCAGTTGTGGTTGTCGTTGGACCAGCTGTGGTTGTTGTTGGGGCAGCTGTGGTTGTTGTTGGAGCAGCTGTAGTTGTTGTTGGAGCAGCTGTGGTTGTTGTTGGAACAGCCGTGGTTGTCGTTGCTGCAGCTGTGGTTGTCGTTGCTGCTTCTGTGGTTGTTGATGGGGCAGCTGTGGTTGTTGCTGCTTCTGTGGTTGTTGTTGGGGCAGCTGTGGTTGTCGTTGCTGCAGCTGTGGTTTGCGTTGCTGCTTCTGTGGTTGTTGTTGGGGCAGCTGTTGGTGTTGTTGAAGCAGCTGTGGTTGTCGTTGGAGCAGCTGTGGTTGTCGTTGCTGCTTCTGCGGTTGTTGTTGGGGCAGCTGTGGTTGTTGTTGCTGCAGCTGTGGTTGTCGTAGCAGCTGTGGTTGACGTTGCTGCAGCTGTGGTTGTCGTTGGAGCAGCTGTGGTTGTCGTTGATGCAGCAGTGGTTGTCGTTGGAGCAGCTGTGGTTGTCGTTGCTGCTTCTGTGGTTGTTGTTGGGGCAGCTGTGGTTGCCGTTGCTGCTTCTGTGGTTGTTGTTGGAGCAGCTGTGGTTGTCGGAGCAGCTGTGGTTGTTGTTGCTGCAGCTGTGGTTGTCGTTGGAGCAGCTGTGGTTGTCGTTGCTGCAGCTGTGGTTGTCGTTGGAGCAGCTGTGGTTGTCGTTGCTGCAGCTGTGGTTGTCGTTGCTGCTTCTGTGGTTGTTGTTGGGGCAGCTGTGGGTGTTGTTGAAGCAGCTGTGGTTGTCGTTGGAGCAGCTGTGGTTGTCGTTGCTGCTTCTGCGGTTGTTGTTGGGGCAGCTGTGGTTGTTGTTGCTGCAGCTGTGGTTGTCGTAGCAGCTGTGGTTGTCGTTGCTGCAGCTGTGGTTGTCGTTGGAGCAGCTGTGGTTGTCGTTGATGCAGCAGTGGTTGTCGTTGGAGCAGCTGTGGTTGTCGTTGCTGCTTCTGTGGTTGTTGTTGGGGCAGCTGTGGTTGCCGTTGCTGCTTCTGTGGTTGTTGTTGGGGCAGCTGTGGTTGTTGTTGGAGCAGCTGTGGTTGTCGTTGCTGCAGCTGTGGTTGTTGTTGGGGCAGCTGTGGTTGTTGATGCTGCAGTTGTGGTTGTCGTTGGACCAGCTGTGGTTGTTGTTGGGGCAGCTGTCGTTGTTGTTGGAGCAGCTGTAGTTGTTGTTGGAGCAGCTGTGGTTGTTGTTGGAACAGCCGTGGTTGTCGTTGCTGCAGCTGTGGTTGTCGTTGCTGCTTCTGTGGTTGTTGATGGGGCAGCTGTGGTTGTTGCTGCTTCTGTGGTTGTTGTTGGGGCAGCTGTGGTTGTCGTTGCTGCAGCTGTGGTTTGCGTTGCTGCTTCTGTGGTTGTTGTTGGGGCAGCTGTGGGTGTTGTTGAAGCAGCTGTGGTTGTCGTTGGAGCAGCTGTGGTTGTCGTTGCTGCTTCTGCGGTTGTTGTTGGAGCAGCTGTGGTTGTCGTTGCTGCAGCTGTGGTTGTTGTTGGGGCAGCTGTGGTTGTTGATGCTGCAGTTGTGGTTGTCGTTGGACCAGCTGTGGTTGTTGTTGGGGCAGCTGTGGTTGTTGTTGGAGCAGCTGTAGTTGTTGTTGGAGCAGCTGTGGTTGTTGTTGGAACAGCCGTGGTTGTCGTTGCTGCAGCTGTGGTTGTCGTTGCTGCTTCTGTGGTTGTTGATGGGGCAGCTGTGGTTGTTGCTGCTTCTGTGGTTGTTGTTGGGGCAGCTGTGGTTGTCGTTGCTGCAGCTGTGGTTTGCGTTGCTGCTTCTGTGGTTGTTGTTGGGGCAGCTGTGGGTGTTGTTGAAGCAGCTGTGGTTGTCGTTGGAGCAGCTGTGGTTGTCGTTGCTGCTTCTGCGGTTGTTGTTGTTGGGGCAGCTGTGGTTGTTGTTGCTGCAGCTGTGGTTGTCGTAGCAGCTGTGGTTGTCGTTGCTGCAGCTGTGGTTGTCGTTGGAGCAGCTGTGGTTGTCGTTGATGCAGCAGTGGTTGTCGTTGGAGCAGCTGTGGTTGTCGTTGCTGCTTCTGTGGTTGTTGTTGGGGCAGCTGTGGTTGCCGTTGCTGCTTCTGTGGTTGTTGTTGGAGCAGCTGTGGTTGTCGGAGCAGCTGTGGTTGTTGTTGCTGCAGCTGTGGTTGTCGTTGGAGCAGCTGTGGTTGTCGTTGCTGCAGCTGTGGTTGTCGTTGGAGCAGCTGTGGTTGTCGTTGCTGCAGCTGTGGTTGTCGTTGCTGCTTCTGTGGTTGTTGTTGGGGCAGCTGTGGGTGTTGTTGAAGCAGCTGTGGTTGTCGTTGGAGCAGCTGTGGTTGTCGTTGCTGCTTCTGCGGTTGTTGTTGGGGCAGCTGTGGTTGTTGTTGCTGCAGCTGTGGTTGTCGTAGCAGCTGTGGTTGTCGTTGCTGCAGCTGTGGTTGTCGTTGGAGCAGCTGTGGTTGTCGTTGATGCAGCAGTGGTTGTCGTTGGAGCAGCTGTGGTTGTCGTTGCTGCTTCTGTGGTTGTTGTTGGGGCAGCTGTGGTTGCCGTTGCTGCTTCTGTGGTTGTTGTTGGGGCAGCTGTGGTTGTTGTTGGAGCAGCTGTTGTTGTCGTTGCTGCAGCTGTGGTTGTTGTTGGGGCAGCTGTGGTTGTTGATGCTGCAGTTGTGGTTGTCGTTGGACCAGCTGTGGTTGTTGTTGGGGCAGCTGTCGTTGTTGTTGGAGCAGCTGTAGTTGTTGTTGGAGCAGCTGTGGTTGTTGTTGGAACAGCCGTGGTTGTCGTTGCTGCAGCTGTGGTTGTCGTTGCTGCTTCTGTGGTTGTTGATGGGGCAGCTGTGGTTGTTGCTGCTTCTGTGGTTGTTGTTGGGGCAGCTGTGGTTGTCGTTGCTGCAGCTGTGGTTTGCGTTGCTGCTTCTGTGGTTGTTGTTGGGGCAGCTGTGGGTGTTGTTGAAGCAGCTGTGGTTGTCGTTGGAGCAGCTGTGGTTGTCGTTGCTGCTTCTGCGGTTGTTGTTGGGGCAGCTGTGGTTGTTGTTGCTGCAGCTGTGGTTGTCGTAGCAGCTGTGGTTGTCGTTGATGCAGCAGTGGTTGTCGTTGGAGCAGCTGTGGTTGTCGTTGCTGCTTCTGTGGTTGTTGTTGGGGCAGCTGTGGTTGCCGTTACTGCTTCTGTGGTTGTTGTTGGGGCAGCTGTGGTTGTTGTTGGAGCAGCTGTGGTTGTCGGAGCAGCTGTGGTTGTTGTTGCTGCAGCTGTGGTTGTCGTTGGAGCAGCTGTGGTTGTCGTTGCTGCAGCTGTGGTTGTCGTTGGAGCAGCTGTGGTTGTCGTTGCTGCAGCTGTGGTTGTCGTTGGAGCAGCTGTGGTTGTCGTTGATGCAGCAGTGGTTGTCGTTGGAGCAGCTGTGGTTGTCGTTGCTGCTTCTGTGGTTGTTGTTGGGGCAGCTGTGGTTGTTGTTGGAGCAGCTGTGGTTGTCGGAGCAGCTGTGGTTGTTGTTGCTGCAGCTGTGGTTGTCGTTGGAGCAGCTGTGGTTGTCGTTGCTGCAGCTGTGGTTGTCGTTGGAGCAGCTGTGGTTGTCGTTGCTGCAGCTGTGGTTGTCGTTGCTGCTTCTGTGGTTGTTGTTGGGGCAGCTGTGGTTGTCGTTGCTGCAGCTGTGGTTGTCGTTGGAGCAGCTGTGGTTGTTGTTGCTGCTTCTGTGGTTGTTGTTGGGGCAGCTGTGGTTGTCGTTGCTGCAGCTGTGGTTGTCGGTTGAGCCGCTGTGGTTGTCGTTGCTGCTTCTGTGGTTGTTGATGGGGCAGCTGTGGTTGTTGTTGGAGCAACTGTGGTTGTTGTTGGGGCAGCTGTGGTTGTCGTTGCTGTAGCTGTGGTTGTTGTTGGGGCAGCTGCGGTTGTCGTTGCTGCAGCTGTGGTTGTTGTTGGAGCAGCTGTGGTTGTCGTTGCTGCAGCTGTGGTTGTTGTTGGGGCAGCTGTGGTTGTCGTTGCTGCAGCTGTGGTTGTCGTTGCTGCTTCTGTGGTTGTCGTTGGAGCAGCTGTGGTTGTCGTTGCTGCTTCTGCGGTTGTTGTTGGAGCAGCTGTGGTTGTCGTTGCTGCAGCTGTGGTTGTTGTTGGGGCAGCTGTGGTTGTTGATTCTGCAGTTGTGGTTGTCGTTGGAGCAGCTGTGGTTGTTGTTGGAGCAGCTGTAGTTGTTGTTGGAGCAGCTGTGGTTGTTGTTGGAACAGCCGTGGTTGTCGTTGCTGCAGCTGTGGTTGTCGTTGCTGCTTCTGTGGTTGTTGATGGAGCAGCTGTGGTTGTTGCTGCTTCTGTGGTTGTTGTTGGGGCAGCTGTGGTTGTTGTTGGAGCAGCTGTGGTTGTCGGAGCAGCTGTGGTTGTTGTTGCTGCAGCTGTAGTTGTCGTTGCTGCAGCTGTGGTTGTCGTTGCTGCTTCTGTGGTTGTTGTTGGGGCAGCTGTGGTTGTCGTTGCTGCAGCTGTGGTTGTCGTTGGAGCAGCTGTGGTTGTCGTTGCTGCTTCTGTTGTTGTCATTGCTGCAGCAGTGGTTGTCGTTGGAGCAGCTGTGGTTGTCGTTGCTGCTTCTGTGGTTGTTGTTGGGGCAGCTGTGGTTGCCGTTGCTGCTTCTGTGGTTGTTGTTGGGGCAGCTGTGGTTGTTGTTGGAGCAGCTGTGGTTGTCGGAGCAGCTGTGGTTGTTGTTGCTGCAGCTGTAGTTGTCGTTGGAGCAGCTGTGGTTGTCGTTGCTGCAGCTGTGGTTGTTGTTGGGGCAGCTGTGGTTGTTGTTGGAGCAGCTGTGGTTGTCATTGCTGCAGCTGTGGTTGTCGCTGCTTCTGTGGTTGTTGTTGGGGCAGCTGTGGTTGTCGTTGGAGCAGCTGTGGTTGTTGTTGGGGCAGCTGTGGTTGTCGTTGCTGCATCTGTGATTGTCGTTGCTGCAGCTGTGGTTGTCGTTGCTGCTTCTGTGGTTGTTGTTGGGTCAGCTGTGTTCTGTACTTGAGAATTTGCGGTCACTGCTAACACACAAAAATTAGTTAGCAAAACAGAGCTTGCCTGAATCAACTAAATTATATAAAGGTGGCAATAGACTTAGTCTGTCTTTCTATAACAAATATTTCATGCAGTGTGCGCAAGAACTGCCCTTAATTTTGTGTCACGTTAAGTTACACCTTTTCTGTTATTTCCCATCAAGACCTTTCAAAGGCAATCCGTTAAACATCGCTCCGCTTACCCATAAGAAACAGGAACATTGATATGATCCGCACGACAGCCATCTTGTCTTCTTTTGAGTCTATGAAATTAAACAATATAGAGACTTATTAACAGAAGCAACTTGTGGACAGCTTTTTTACTACAGTAACTACTACTAGACTTTTTAACTGTTCACACAGTACTCAATCTCCAAATGACAGTAGTCATTATAGCAGTTCGTTTAGCCTTTATAACTCATGGCACAGAAAACATCAAAAGGGAAATTGTTTAATGCAAATAATTATAATACAGTATCTGTTTACCTAATTATGTCTATCCTGAACTGTATACTGTAGATTTTTATACTTTGAAACTGTGAAAAAATGAATCTTACAATTTTGTGTAAATAATCGTTTCCGTATACTTTACCACATTTTCATTATTGTAATATGGTGTTTTGACAAAATACAACAATCACAATAACCACTTTGAAGTTGATGAAAATTAAGAAAATGGTTCTGTCGATTTTCATTTTTTTTATTTACCTTTTAGTAATGTAGTGTATACAATATTTAAACAGAAGTACCAAGTAGACTTTAAACACTAAAATACTAAAAACAATATTACAATAATGTTTTTTTGGAGAAAAAAATTTCACTTTGGTTAATTTCATTTCTTTGGTCCGGGCTTGGCCATGAAACTTTGATTGCACGAGATTGATGTTACAATCCTGCAAATAAATACATCTGGATTAGAGCTGTAATTGGGCCTTAAAAGTTAGGCCCGACAAGGCCCGAGCTCGACAGAATTCGGCCCGAGCCCGACAAGTACATTTTGATTGACAGCTTTTGAAAAGCCCGAACCCGTTTACAGCCCGACATTATTCAAATGTGCGCAAGCACACAGCTCTTTTGCCTTTTGTCAAGAATGAGTCATTTATAAAAAAAATTTACGTCATTTATTTATGACTAACGTAGGCCACTTGGAAGTTGGAACAAATAAATAAAATAAGTCCTCTGTAACAAAATATTACATTGAAAATCTTTTAGATAACAGGAGCCTATAATTTATGTAGCCTACTCCCAAACAACAGACTGGACGCCTTTTTCTCGTTTCGTGTTTCACTCTCCACACCGCTGTCTTTGGATAAAAAGTTACGTCCTGAGATCAATAAGAAAGAAAAATCAATTTTATTGGACAAAAAGCAAGGCTCCACAATTGCCCCGTTAGGTTACATTGAAGCTTGGTTCGCGCCGGCCCTTAATTGCGATCTCGCTCAATACTGGACCAATTTGGGCCCAGGTTGAAAAAAACGATAGTTACCCTTTAAGTGTTGATAATGGTTAGTTAAAGGAATATTCCGGTGCAAAATGAACCTAGGGGTTAATAACATATGATTACAGAGTCGACTGTTCTCTGGGATAAGTTTTCATACTAATCGAATGTGTCTCGAGCTTGAAACAAGATAGCGCAAACCGCTGATTAGCTTATAAAGCTAGTAGTCGAGGCATGGGTAAAGTAAAAAATAAATCGCTATTTCTATACCACTAACAAGGCTCAAAATATCACCACACTTCAACGGTAGCATAATGATGGTCCCTACATGTAAACCAAAGCATTGAGAACTTTGTAAGTGTACAGACAGTTTATTAAAAAGATAGATTATAAAGACAGTAGCGTTCACGTATACAAGCAGGCGCCATCTTGGGAAAACAGTGATGACCAGTCAAATGACGAACGCCGTGCTTGAGCTATTCAATTCAATAACAAGAGTTATCTCAGGACACTTTACAGATAGAGTAGGTCTAAGACCACACTCTATAATTTACAAAGACCCAACAATTTCAGTAATTCCCCCAAGAGCAAGCATGTTGTGGCAAGGAAAAGCTCCTTTTAGGAAGAAACATGACGGTGTCTGACGGTGCCGGTTGGGGGTGTGATGAACAATGGCAATAATAGTCAAAATAAATATAATGGAACAATGACCAGATACTAGTTGTAGTAGTTCATGGCATAGCAGGGCACTGCAGGGCCTTACAGGACGTAGCAGGGCACAGCCGAGCATGGCAGGGCGTAGCAGGACGAGCGCCGAGTCTAAAAGCCACCATGGGCTTAGCGGATAACGGTGGTACTACACCCCATGGCCCAGAAAGACTTTTCACATAGACTTTGCATGGCGAAAGAAACATCTATATTTCAGCGGATAATTTGTTTCTGGGTATATCAACTTACCAGCCCGAACACTGAAAGGGTCCTTGTTTAAAACGTTACATTTTTAACATTTTTAACATTCACTAGAAGCGAATCCAGAATTATGAAATTTGGCATGATGAACGCGCATAGTGGACGCGAGCTGAGCCGCGGGACTGCGCCCGCCCGCTCATATGACTGTTCTCCCGAGCTCATGTAGCTAGCTGTAATAGTGGATATAGCTAATGGTTGTAATTCACCATGTGTTCTATGAATACGTCCATGGTATTATCTTATGAAGTTATGATACATCCGAGGGATGTATGTAGCTGCTGTAAAGCCTGTTAGCTACGTGGATGTAACGTCATTAGCGTTTCCCAAACTGGCGGGCTATCGGCTAGCTAGCTAGTTGCTAACATCAGGGGTAGCTAGCATGGCTGTATTAAGATCTATACATAGCTAGCTATATGCCTACATAACGTTACTACAGACATAGTGATTACATCGCCATGGTTCTCTCTTATGATACATCCGAGGGCCGTATGCTGTAAAGCTTGTAATGTGGATGAGAGCTGAAGCCATGGATGAGCTTTGTTCACGAAACTGCAGGCTAACAGCTAGCTAGCGCTAGTTAGTAGCTAGCTAGCTAGTAGCACAACATAATTATTAAATCTCCTTGGTTGTCGTAATACTTCCATGGTTGCACGGTGTTCATCGTTGAAGTGTGGTGCTTTTTATAGCCTTGTTAGTAGGGTCGGGTACCGTAAACCGGTTCCTACAAAACCGGTAGGAATCGGACCAGATTAGAACGCAAATTTCTGTTCCTTATTTCGGTTCCACTTAATGTGTCGACTGAAATATTTTCCCTATGTCGCTCCGAAACGGATGTAAAAATATCACACGTTCTCTGTAGTCTACCGTTAGCTAGCTACCGTAAATGTAGGCTACTTTTAAAATGCCATATTTTCCCTCTAGGCTTACCAAAACGGATGTAAAAGCATATTAACCATTCACTGCACGTGATTGCTAGTAAACATGTTACATCTTTGATGTCATTTTTCAGTTTTTCAAGAATTGGTTTAAGAATCGGAATTGTTTTAAAAGTACCGGTTCGTCATCGGAATCGTAAAAATCCAAACGATACCCAACCCTACTTGTTAGTGGTATAGAAATAGCGATTTCCTTTTACTTTACCCATGCCCCGACCATAGACTGTATATAAGAATGGACCAACAGATCCCGTTGCTCTGGATGGAGACCAGTGAAAGCCATTAGAAGCACTTTTCCGGTGAGCACTGAGCGTTACTGCGCAGCCTCCAACTGAGAGAGACGACGTAAATGTGCCGTGAGCAACGTGTCTGGAAGTTGTAAGTCTTCTGGTAGCTGTGCCAAGAGAAATCTCAATCATTCCGAATATTTCAGAGACGGAGAGCGTAGGTATATGTAAGGAGATAACATAGGCACAGGCTAATTAATGCTAACTAAAATGCTAGTTAACATTAGTAATTACACTTAAACAGCTAATGTGAGACGAAACTGCCTGCGCGCTTCTCCTGTACTATATGGTAATTTCTCTACTATGCGACAGTAAGTCGCCTGGTTATGACACAATCGTTAGCCTATTTTTATAAAAACGTCTGCTACAGAGCCATAACGTGAGGTACAAGGTAATGGAGCCTTTTATACATTGTCGTGTTTCTTTAGAAATAAACAATGGACAAATAAAGTCTTTAAACGCTTCAGATGTAAAGTTATTTGCTGTCAAAGTGGCGCCAAAATGAATGGCAGTCAATGGAATGCTAACGGGGGGTGATCGCTTTGTAGCATTAAAATGGCGCCATAGGAGGTTTGCGGTCCGAGGAGAGGCTTACCCCCTTGACGAATAGCTTTAAAAGCTAATCAGTGGTTGGCGCTATCTTGTTTCAAACTAGAGACACATTCGATTAGCATGAAAACATATCCCAGAGAACGGTTGACTCGGTAATCATGTGTTATTAACCCCTAGGTTCATTTTGCGCCAGAATTGTCCTTTAATGTTTATTATTTATTAATAATACAATATATTTAATACATTTATTTATTATTAACTAATGTTAACTAATGTACCATAGCATTTAACACCAGTTTGAGAGGGAACAAGTGTGACTGTCAAATATGGCATGCAGATGTTCAAAGACCAGGACAGCAGTGTTTGCAAGACAATAAACAATTATGTCATCAGAATACAGTTGTAAAGATGCATCAGAAACATTCTGACCCACTTTTCTAACATAAATTGTGAAGAGAGTGGGTGCTAAAACTGAACCTTGCAGCACATCTTTGGTGACTTCAAAATAACTGGACAAGAGACCATTAAGCTGCATACACTGCGTACAACCTGAAAGGTAGTTTACAAACCACGCAACAGCCTGGTCTAAGAAGTCTACATCTGAAAGCCTCTGACATGCTGTAATCTACAGTATTGGATGCTTTGGAAATATCTATGTACAGTGCAGCACAGTATTCTTTGGAATCCAAGGGATCCACAACACACTTTAACACTTTGGAGGCAGTTACTGTGCTGTGTTTTCTGAAACCAGCTTTTCAAGAACCTTGGCTAAGATGCAGAGTTTGGAAATGGGCCGATAATTAACACTGGCCATAATATCTGCAGCCAGGATTTAAAAACACTATTTGCAAATAATTCACAACTTCTGATGACTTCCTCTCACAACACCTCCTTTCAGTCTGCTGAAGCCAATTCAAAAGTTTAAAAAATGCAAAAAATAAACCATGTTGAGTCTTCAGAATTTAATGCTAAAACTAAAACATAAAACATTTTTCAGAAATGTTGTTACACCTTAACAATGAACAAAACTAAATATCCAGGTACAGAATTCCAGCTGTTAATCTGTCAGTTTCTTTGCTTATTATCATGGCATACTCCCTTCTTTTGTCCTGCTGCATTCCACCTACGTGAATGTTAAAACTAGTTGGACCAGTGTGAATGTGAAATAATAATTAAAGCTGCAAGCAGCGATGGACGGGCCCTCGCTCCTCTGCGCGCATCGGGGTTACCGGCGTTCGCCGCTCCTTGCGACCGTGCATTTGCGCGGCAAATCGTTTACAGTTTCAATAGGGCCTTCGCCGCTGTCGGCGCTCGGGCCCTAAATATAGATTTCTAGTGTCGTGGTAATGGTGCAGGAAGAAATGCAAGAAAAAAAGAATTGCATTTAAAAATACTGAACTAATATTATATATGATATTGGGAGTTATCAGACTTATCAGACCAGTGAAAGTAGAAAATAATAATATTTATATGGACACATCTAAAGAAACATATCAAAGTTGTATTTTTTAATTTATTTATTATTTATTATTCTTGTCATTTAATGACATCAATATGATCCAATATGAAATCACTATATTTAATAAATGGTGACTGTTAAAGCTGGTATGGGTCTGACTCCTAGCTACACAGCAGAGATGTTGTCCCTGTATGAGCCAGTTCGCAGCCTTAGATCCTTGGGCAGGGCCCCTTTAGCCGTTCCAAAGTCGAGGTTTAAATCTAAGGGTGACCGTGCTTTTGCCATCAGGGCCCCTAGAATTTGGAACGACCTGCCCAAGGAGGCTCGCAGGATCGGTGGACTCTTTTGAAAACACTTCTGAAAACTCATTTTCATAGACTTGCTTTTATGTGATGTCTCTTTTTACTCTCCTTTTATTCCCTTTTTATTGTCTCATTTTATTGTTACTTTTGATCTGTATCTGTTATTGCTATTGATCTCTATTCTATACCGTGTATGCTTTTTTGTCTCATTACCTTGTTTTGTGCTTTTTGGCCCCACTGTTTAGCTGTCTGTTATTTTACTGACCTCTTTTGCTTGTCTGTCAAAGCAGATTGTAAACTTTGTTTTTAAAAGTGCTATATAAAAGTTATTATTATTAATGTCTACTTGTATTTTTCCTCCACATTCCATTTTATGATGATGATTATGATGTTTATTATGATGATTTCTGATGATGCTGACTGAAACTTCACAAAAAAGGATTAAACTGCTTCCTGAACACACAATTCACTATCACACCAATCCCACTTTTAGTTTATAAGTGAAAGACATCTCCTGATAACATTACATATAGACTTAAAAATGTACTTACCCAAAAGATTTAAGATGAAACGTTATATATTCCCCCTTTCTACCTGCTTTCAATGTTTAAAACTTTTTCAATGTCTTTTAATTCAGTCCAGTATACATCTGTTGTATTGCCAAAACGTTCACCTTCTGTGACAACCCGCATCTATTAGGGCCTTTATATTGGAACAGAAGAAAGGCTAATGATGTGACTCATAGGTGACAGTCAGAGATGTTGTGACACCTTAGTGATGAACAAAAACCAAATAACAGGATACAGAATTTAAGCAATTTGTTTTTTTGTTTTGTTTCTTGGCTCAGTATAGGCCTACAATGGCACACTCCCTTCTTGTGTCCTGTGAAACCGGTTGCTGGTGCATCCACCTATAAGAATGTTAAAGAGGTCACTAGTGTGACAGTAAGTTATGACAAACAAATAAATATAGATTTCCAACAAAAAGATAATGAAGCAAAATAAAAAGCAAGAACAAAAAAAAGAATTGCATCTCAAACATGTTGAACGAATAGTGTACATGTTATTTGGAATTATCATAGTAAATATGAAAATAGATGAGTACAAAACAGTATATACAGTATATATATATATATATATATATATATATATATATATATATATATATATATATATATATATATATATTTATTTATTTATTTATTTTATTTATTTAGAGAAACAGCGTACAATAAACATTAACCTCAAGAGGAGAGATGCATAGTACCAGGTTTTAGCTCAAGAGCTAATTTTCACCCGTAGTCCCTGGGCAGGCTGATCGTAGCTAAAATACATAATACATCATACATACATGAATAGTGAGATTTACATTGACCAAATAAATAATATAAAAAAGGTCGTATTTAAACCTTTCATGCACTCAAATCTACTCTTTTAGACCTCAGAACACACACTCACACACACATACACACACATACATATATCCGGTCACATGTGGGTACAAATTTGATTTGACAAAAGCCATGTCTTTACCTGTCTTGCAAACGTGTAAAAGTTTGTGCTTCTTATCAGCTCTGTAGGCAACATATTCCACTGACGAGCTGCCACACAAGAAAAAGCATTTATTCCAAATGTTGTCCTGCGTTTAGAGATCCTACATTCACCTCGCACTGTAGATCTAGTTCCTCGAGTCGTTATTTCAGAGCCCAAAGATATGAATTCTTTTAGTGGGGGAGCAGCGGTGTCATGAAGGATTTTATACATCAAGCGCAGATTTGTGTGGATTATCAGATTTTCAAAGCTAAGAAATTTGTATTTTACAAGAATATGACAGTGATGGAATTGTCTGCCTTTCTTATCATGACTCTTTAGAGAGCATTTATATAATGACCCAAGTGGCCTGAGGGCAGTTTTAGTAGCCTGTGACCAACTTGTCATACAGTAACGAAAATGTGAAACAATCATTGCATTTAGATAGGCCCCTGAGGCCTCAATTGTAAGGGAATTTCGAATGTATCTAAACTGTGCCATATTAAATCTAATTGTATTTGATAACTTTTTTATGTGTTTTTTAAAACCTAAATTTGGTTCCAATATGACACCTAAATATTTTACCTGTTCCGGATTTGAAATTATTTGTCCATCAATTAAGATCTTATAATATATATATATATATATATATATAGACACATCAAAAGGATATGTATCTTAGGTATTTCCTCATATTCTTCTGAAGTGTCAGTTCATGACATTAATATCACCCAGTATGAAATCACTATATTTAATTAATGGTGAATGTCTACCTGTATTTTTCTTCCAAATTCAAAGTTTTTTTTGTTCATTATTTTTTGTAAGACCTTTTTTAATACCACACACAATTAACTTAAATAACATTTTGATTATACTGGCCAAAGAATGATGGAAAACCAGTAGGCAAGAAATAGCCTAAATTATTTGACATATTACACTTTTTCAATACTTTTCAGTAGCATATAAGAATAATTCTTAATGATAAGATTAATTAATGAACACAACCTGGACTCGGATAAGTGCCATTAAATGGATCGATGGTTCAACCAATGTAAAATCATGAATTTATTCAAGTTTATCGAAGCTTTTGCTTAAATTGACACTTGCCCATTATGGGTCAGTCAGCTTCCTATCTACTCTAGCTAGCCGTAGCCACAGTGTTTGCTCCAGGTTTAATGATGCTGACTGAAAGGTTGTCAAGAAGGCACAGCAGCAACTACACTTCCTGACAATGCTCAGGAAAAACATGCTGGGAAAAAGGCTGCTGGTGGCCTTCTACCGCTCTTCCATCGAGAGTGTACTGGCGCACTGCATCTCAGTGTGGTACGCCGGCTGCTCAGCATCAGACAGAAGAGCTCTTCAGAGGGTCATCAACATGACACAGAAAATCACAGGCTGCCCTCTGCCTTCCCTGGTAGACATCTTCAGCTCTCGTGGCCTTAGCAAAGCTAAAAAACATTTTAAAGGACTCTTCTAAATCAGACACTTCCTGTTTGACCTGTTGCTCTCTGGACGACGCAACAGGTTCATCAAAGTACGAACCACCAGATTAAAGAACAGTTTTTTTCCCTAGGCCATAAGCACACTTAACTCCTAAAAATATTGAATCACGCACCCCACGTGCAATATGATGACTTGTCTTTCAATAATCTCATTTAATCTGGTGCAATAATTATATTCATACCAGTGAAATGTTTACATTTATTTTAGTGCAATACAAACTCTTATTCTAGTGCAAAATCACATTGGATTTATTTATTTTACTTATGTTTGAATCCAATTCTGTGTTGTCGGCTGGGGATGTTTCTTTGTCTTTGTGATGTTTGTTTGTCTTTGTGATGTTTTTCCTGTCTTTTATTGCACTGATCAGGAGTAATGCTCCTAATGTTGTTGTATTCTGTAGAGTAGCAATAAAGGCTTTATATTCCACTGAATTGCTATCTGCTTTCAATGTTTAAAACTTGGTCCATGTATTTTAATTAAATCCTGTTCACATCTGTGATACTGCAAACCTTTCACCTTGTGACAGTCCACATCTAGGCCATTAAGGCTTTTATATTGGAACAGAGTAAAGGCTAATGACCTGACGCATAACTGATTTTCAGAAATGTTCTTAGTGATGAACAAAACAAAATCTCTGCATACAGAATTTCAGCTGTCACTGACAGTTTCTTGGCTTAATATAATGGCACACTCCCTTCTTTTGTCCTGGTGCAATCCACCTACGTATGTGAATGTTGAAAGAGGTTCGACCAGTGTGACAGTAAGTTATGACAAACAACTGAATATAGATTTGTAGTTAAGTGGTAAAAAAAGAAATGCAGAAAAAAAAGAATTGCATATTGAACAAAACAATAATGTTTGCATGGACACTGTTTTGAATAATGTTACATTCCACATTCCATTCTGTGAGAAG